>NW_026099575.1:38714421-38806464 GCF_025091365.1 Daktulosphaira vitifoliae | reverse complement strand
CAGACAAATAACCATTTGAACTACCTTAAATAGTCTTTTTTATCCTATTTCTTTCGAAGCAACCTGTGGGTCAATGGGTCACGTACGAGTTTAAAGCGCTATAGAAGTACAGGGTTCAAATCCCGCGTAGCGATCTATTTTTTTAATATATTTATAAAATATTTTAAAAATATTGTCACAATATATTTTTTATAACATTTTAGAAATATAACNTCATAATATTTATAAGCAAATATTTAAAAAGATATTTTTTAAGCACATTGTAGAAATATTTTCGGTGTAATATACTGTATTTATTCTCTTTAATATATTATCAAAATATACATAAACAAATATTTAAAAAATTATATTGTGAGCATATTATATATAAATTCTATATTGAATAAGTTCAACTGGATTAAAATAGGTTTCTTTTAGCGTATCAATCTTTAAAATCGGTCCAGTGAGAACTGAGAATTTTTATGGACAGGCATAAAAAAATGCACACCATCCCAAAACCAATATCATCTTAATTTCACGTCAAAACTAAAAAATCTAAATAAAAATTTGTTAAAAAAATCTACTCAAATGAGCGTATTATAAAAAATGATTATAATTGGAAAAATCAATTGTTATATTTAGGTAAAACCTAAAATCATGTTTTTAGAAATGATTTCTACAGTGGCATGTTATTAAAAAAATTTGAATACTATAGACTATTGTAAACTATATAAGTAGAGTCAAGATTAATAAATAACAGAGTAAAATTAATTTAACTTTGTATTTACCTATATCATATTAAACCTAATTCCACAATATATAATTTAAAAACAGTAAAAATGAATGATTTTAATTGTCTATTCGATGTAGTAAACAAAAATAAATTAGGTTATTTATAACTTAATTTATAGGATAGATTTGAATAGGGGAGTAGTATGTAAGGGGTGAGTTAGATCTGGGATAATATATGGTGGTCTGGGATGTAATGTGTATAGTAAAGTCTAGCCTTAATAATTTAAGCGACTCCACAAAGTTGTTCCTATCTTAATTCTTTCTACTCTTGTTTATTACGTGAAGTTTTTAGGAGAAAACATGCAAATAGATTAGAATAAAGTGAGTAATTTTTGTACATTCTGGCACATTTTTTTATGGATGTCCCTACTCTAAACCAAAGTAATTGGCGAAAAAATATTACTTTCGATAAAATTATATAAGTGACTTTGTAACGCGGCGTATAGGATAGGCAATAGAGCATCATTCGTGTTAACTCAACCTTATATTGACTTTACCAACGTACATCGATTAGGTTAGAGATAATAAAGATTAAGTAAATATAATACAAATATTTTATTTTATTTTTATCTTATTAGAGGTAAATAATAAAATATATGCATTAAACGTGGTCTAAGTAGGCAATAATAATAATTATTAAAAAAAAATTTCAACGAAATGTTATTATTTTTATCAAAAATTATAAGCGTTGCCAGTTAGATCTGAGACATACTAAATAACATATCATTATCATCATCATCTCCTTAACCGACCCTAACTATTTAAGTTCAGTTCTACTATACGATTTGACACAGCACCACTTCCTGAACTAGGCGGCCGCTCACACGTGTCTTTCTTTAACTCCAGCCGTCTATCTATTAATATAACAATCGCTGGTCACTGCGTATCTCCACTTATAACACAGAACTGAGGAACGCAAAATACATCATGAGCAATTAACATTTGATGGCCGCCCGCAGCTCAGTGTTATAAGTGGAGATATGCAATGACCAGCGATTGTTATATTAATAGATAGACGGCTGGAGTTAAAAAGAGACACGTGTAAGCGGCCGCCTAGAATAGGAAGTGGTACTGTGTCCTTTTTGTTATTTAAAATTAAAATTTTATTTAAAATTTTAATTTATAACTAAAAAATATTAAAATTATGTTAATAATAAAAAATAATATTAACTACGAGCAATAAGTTCATATTATAAATTCTTAATAATTCATCTGAAAATAATTGCATAAAATCATTAATAATTAAAATCTGTTTTTACATTTAATAAATATTCAACGCCAAAAAATCTAACGGAAGTAGGTCAATTGAAAATAAAAATTTATGAAATATATAGTTTAGAATTCTGTATATATATCTTATATCTTCTTTAGTATATATCTTCTTTTTCAAGAAAACATGAATATAAATAACCTAATTTTTTATTACTTGTTTAAAATATTAAATTTATTTTTAAGCAACTGTGAATAATTTTTGAATATTATAACACTACATATTTTTGTAATCGCTACCAAGATAATTTTATAAGAAATTCAAAAATAACAATTTTTTTGTTTTTTTTTTTACATAGCAAATATAATTGCTATGCAATAAATTATCTTTACGGGTTATTACCGACAAGCACGCAATTTTGAAAAAAGTATAGTTGAATCACCTGTTATATAAAAACTATATAATAACATTATAAAGTTGTATTTTTAATTTCATAAATAGTTAAACGCAGAACAAGAAAATATGTCCAAATAACGTTATTATTATGTTGTTTTTATATTACAGGTGATTCGTATATCTTAACCACCTAATTACTTAAAAAATAAAAGTATTATCAAAAAAATTTTTTTGGCTTATTTAGTTTCAAGTACTATCTAGTCCAATTTGGGGCTAATAAACGTATTTTTTAATAAAAATCATATAAGTATCATGGTGAAGCTATAGTAAAATATAAGAAATTATATTTTTACTCTAAAAGAGGCACTAAATTTTTATAAGTAGTCATAATTTGACAGTTAGAATTTTCTAATTAGAAATTTATAACTTGCAACACTTATGGTATCCCATTTGAATACTAACAGCGAAGCCTAAATTTAGAACTAAACAGCATCTTAAGTGTACATTGTATCACACAATACCGCTAAAATATATCATGTAAAAAATATTGAAGCGTAGCATGACAGTTAAATAGTACAAAAATAAAATTGTCTAGTCATTTTTATCGTTAAAGAAAATTTCATTTAAAATTAATTTTGTGTTTATCTATTATGTCTCAGGTAAAATGAATTGTAACGTTTTACATCTGACACTTAGTATAACTAACTTAGTATAAATAAACTGAATTCTCCATCAAAACGTATTGCATCTGTGACATTTTTATTACTAAAAATCCTAATAATATCTTTTGTCAAATTGAAAACTTTAATTACTTGTACTCAGACCACATTTCAAAAAAAAATACTAATTGACACATATTTAAATATTAATCTAAAAACTCCTCATAATATATAATGCAGTAAAAAGCTTAACAAAGTCGATACAAACCGCTGTCATTTATGCTACTCCTCCTAGTATTAATCAATCCCATTTTCTCATTTATCACCCATCTTACATTTGTACATTAATAACTCAAAAACGACGAGCCTGAAATCAATAGCAGTCAACTCGCTACCCATCCGATAAAAAAAGACTAAACACCTCCTTTACTATACATCTGAAAAGATTACTTGCAAAATTTAGAAGTAAGTCTTATTTAAACTATATTGCATTTCTTTCCATACAAAATGGTTCTTTTTGGAATGCTACTAAACAGATGTAATATAAGTCATTATTTTGTAAAACTGAAAGTAAAACATTTTTGTAATGTTTGATTTAATTATAATCTCTTGATCTATTGTTCTAAATAAAATATAGTCTATTATTTGAAAAGCTAAGAGTAATATATTTTTGTAATGTTTGGATTAATTGTAATTCCCTGAATTATTATTACTAGACCAGGAAATAAATATTTATAAACACTTTTGAAAACGATTGTATTATGAATTTTATAAAAAAAAGAAAAAGAAAATATTTTAGTATATAAGACGAAATTGAATGAATTGAAGAGAGGAGAAGACCTCGGGAGTACCGAAGGTAATCTATTTTCGCGTGGTACGTTTGTGACATTAAGTTTTCATTTTGTGTATTATTTATTTATTTAGTTTTAAGTGTATCATTAGTTTGTATGTTTTATTTTGTTTGATTATATCTTTAATAATTACATTTGCGTTATTATTGAACTATTATGTCTATAAGTTAGTACGAAAAGATTGTTTCATATTTAAATACAACACAGGTAACAAAATATAAACTCAATTTTCTCCCTCTTAAAAAAGAATACCATTATTGGATAGTTATTGATTGAGAAAAAGCAATAACATTTTACTGAAGTATTCAAATTATATAAAACCATAATCAATAGTGAACTTTCAAAATAAGAAGAAAAAATTCTTAATTTTCCGCTTTAAATAACCCTCCTATTAAAATTATTTTTTCCAGCCGGAACTATGCATTGCATATCAACTTTTTCATTTGTAAAACATCTTCCAAAAAAAACACTTATACTTTTAACACATATACTCAATTCTATTAATCGCTTATCATACTTCCCATTACGATAGAAATCGTCGGTAATAATAATAATACTTAAACCTAGTAAACCTCCAGGAGTTTCATCATCCTACAAACTCAAAAAAATACTATACTCGACAAGCAATTTGGTTTACGTAACAAACACTCAACTATTTAACAAATTAACCAATCAACTGACACTAGATCATTTGATTGTAACTTCACTAGAAAAAAACAGTACTCTTCTGCCGTCTTTTTGGACATTCCTCAAGCTTTCGATCGAGTTTGGCATGAATATTTTTTTTTTAAATTAATGCTCCTCTTACCACTTTCATACAAATTATTTTTTAAATCTTATGTCACAGAACGTCATTTTTCAGTACGCTACCGTTCAACTCCTCCAATGTAATCTGATATAAAAGCAGGGGTAGCCCAAGGTGCTATATCAACTCCCCTACAATTTAATATATTTACAGCTGACCAAACATATCATCATAAAACAACTATAGCAGAATATGCTGATGATAAAGCTTTGTTTCTGTTAACGAAAATTCTTAGATTACTTGGGAAAATTTGCATTCCCAACTCAATTATCTCCAATCCTGGAATCATGACTAAAGAATTAAAATTAACTAAATTGAATCTTGTCATACAACTTTTACATCTATAGAAGGGCTCTGTCCACAATTTTACTTAATTAATATCCAAATTCCAACTTCAACAACTATAAAATACCTTGAAATACACCATAACGAAATACTTAATTGGTCATATCATATAAACTCTACTAAAATCAAACTAAATGCACACCTCTATATAATCAAACATTTTCTACACTGTAAATCAAAATTTTTACTTCATACAAAATTCACCTTAAATCTCTATGTACATATGGAATAAAAATGGAATCAGCAAAAAATACCAACTTAAATAAAATTCAAGGCAATAATATTTTTTTATTTTAAATAAAAATATAATTCTTGACTTAGGAAATTACTTAATATTAAAATCGATAGAATAACAATATTATTACGTTTGAATGATTATTAAACTGGAATATTTATTAATATGATATTTATTTTTGTTAGAGTAAATCATCATGTTTTACTTAAAGTGAATATACTCCCTGGCAGTTTTACTTAAGAAGAATTTTCGTCCTTAGCGTCCCTGAAAGATATACAAGACCCATTAAAGTATATAAATTATTTTACTAAAATTTTTACTGATTCAAAAGTTGTTATCAAACAGTACTCTGCTTAATTAGAAAATTTTCTACTTTATATGCTAATTATATATGTATTTAGCCATTAAAGAAAAACAGTTTGCACCCCTGAAAGTTATAAGGGATGGATGATGCTAAAAAGTAATTAATAACAGATAAATCAAGATATATTTGTAATTATAAAAGAGAAGAAAAAGATATTTGTTATTTAGTTATTTTAGTTTTCTTAAGAATAAACATAAAATAAATATGCTTATGCAATGATCCATTTTTAATACTCACATATGTAATTGAAAATACTTAATAAATACATCTTATAACATATACACATATTTACAGATGATTTCTGTATCATAAACTAATTCATTAATAAAAATAATATAAAAAATTATAATTGATTTCTTTTTGGTATATGTTTTTCTCAATTTAATAATCATAAAGTATTTTGTATGTTCATCCCTAATATTTAAGAGGGAGTCAACTTTACTTTTTTAAATGGCATGCACATAATTAACTAACTTATTTAATAAATAATGACCTGATTAAAAAAATGAAAGATGGATAACAAAATTTGAATTAGTATTTTGGAAGTCATTGACATTTGACAAAATATATTTGTTATATAGAAATAAAAATTTTTTATATTTTATGTATTTTTAAGGCCATTATTTTTTATATTTTAATATCATAATAATAACAAAACCTTTGAGAATTTCCATCTTTATTTTTAATAATTTTTTTTTTTGTTATATTTTGAATTTCAACAATTTTTGTGACATTGTATTTTCTTATAATTTACATTCAAATATTTAAAAAAATAATTAAAAGTAATATGCGTGGATATTACAACAATAAATGAGATATAATTTTCAATGACGGCAAAAAGTGATTTAATATTTCTTCTTAAATATATTATTATATATGAAAAATATTATTTATGATTTATTTAAACAGTGCTATTAGTGTAAAATGCAGAATTATCATCAACCACATGTTTATTAAACACCGTTATAAACTATTTAAATTACATTAATCTTAGTTTAATTTTGATTCTGATAGAAAATAATGACGAATCTGCAAAAATAATAATTTTAATAAAAAAGATATTAAAAACGAATACAGGTAGACAAACATGATGCAATATCTTTAAATATATTTATTAACACATACACATATTTAAATGGTGATTAATTTAACATAAACCATTTAATTAATCAAAAAATAAAAATAATATTAGAAAATTTTAATTGGTTACTTATAGGTACATGTTTTTCTCGATTTAAAAATCATAAAGTAGTTTTTATGTTCATCCCTTAAGGTTGATTAATAAATGCTGTATACTTAATAATAAATTCAATTCGTCCCATAATTATTTAAAGCTTTATTTGGAATCGTTGTCGTAATGTTATAATTATAACGTAATTTATTTCAAAAAAACAATTGGAATTATTGGTGTTCACAGAATTTTATTCTTTCTCCTTTTGGCAGAATCAAACCTCTTGTAAGAAAATGATAGAACTAAATACACTATGCCCAGTTAAATCGTTTAATTACCACAAACTGTAAAAAACCTAATAAATCAACAATGTTTTAACTATCAAACGTTAATCAAAATTAACATTTTTTATTCGATCTCTGAATTTAAATAATGTTTAATGTGAACCAGCAGAATTCCTGGAAAATTTATTGGTAGAAAAATACACGATGTATAAAATTATCAGCTACAAATAATGCAGTAATCAATACATTGTGATTTTTTTAACGTTATCTACTCAATTATTTCCAATGTATTATAAATATAAAGCTGTTTTTTCTGAACTGTTTGGAACCTAAAAACATAGGTCCCAAATAAAAGGGAAAATATAGGGAACAAAATCACTACAGTAAAATATTGAATAAATTAATAGGAATTAAGTTATTTAGGAATTTACAGTATGTTTATAATTAAAAGTTAGGACAATGCATGGTGATTTATCAAATATTACATACAAGCTGTCTACAGACAGTCAGGCAATCAAATAGCCTGTGTTCTTTACAAAGTGTAATGATTCATGACTAATAAAGTCTGAACTTAATGATCCATTTTTTGTTATCATATTAGTGTTCCTGATAAGATCAAGTCACCAGATATAAAACTATATTAACTGGAACAAAATTACTTGTTGGAGTATATTAAATTTCAAATGTCATAATCACAATATAATATAACAGAGCAAAATAGGAGAACCATGAGCATGACAGATCCAACACATGCGTCAAGGTATAGTGGACATGTTGCCAACGTCAATGAGTATTCTCTACATAAATGTAGAAGACTCATTGAGATGTTCACCATGTCCACCCTGACGACATCTGAGTAACTGACTGCTCATGGTAAATGGGAAAAGAAAACCGAAAGAAAAAAAATTGACGAATTGACCATTACTTAAAATATAAAATGATAATTAACTCATATAGTCATTAATTAATAAAATAACAAAATACAAACGTCATAGCCATTTAACCAAATAGAAGAAAAAAATGAATTAAATTATGCACACTATGCGAGAATACATAAAATTAAATTATACTATATTAGATTTTTTTTCAGGATGTCCAATTCCAGGAGATATGTGTGATGAGTTGCCATAATCATGGTCAAGCTAAATTGAAATTTTACTCCTCCATTATGGATTTGTAAAAGACTCGCCAAAATTTGATAAGACGACGATGAAGAAGATTGTTGATGATTGGGAGATTCTTTTCGAACATAACCGTACTTTCCAAAAACGGCTCGATAGCACTTGGGAAAGGATAAGTGCCAGTGTGACCATTCTAATGTGGTATAATATGGTATGGATAAGGATCACGGATGGTAGGGAAAATGATTTGTGTAATAACTAATCATGTGTGTATATGCAACACGGACCGTACAGATTATGACGCGCACTGTTTGAATATAGTTACCTGTGACCTTATACTCATGATAATTTTATTATGTTACAGAGTGCCAACTTAATTTTTGCATATGGCAACATACATTTAAGTGTCTTATTTATTGAATAATTCAGATAATCAAATTAAAAAAATGACTGATCGATAACAACTAATAACTAATAAGTATAGAAAAGGGATGAACCATTGGTATATCTTTTTATCATTAGACATTTTTTTTTGATCGCACTCCTCTCCTCAATATATTAAAATTTTGATTTCATCCTCGTAAAATGTCATAAAATAAATATAAAATTGTAAATGTGTTTTTATGACTTGTCGTTATTTCAGATTGCAGTTGAATGTACTCCTGAATGAATCTCTTTAATCTAAATATCAACTATTTAGGGTGAGCTATGCCTTATAATTTAACAAGCTTATTTCACTATCTGTCGATCTGACGAAACCTCATTATAACCGCGAAAGCCAGTATAAGAGCAAATTGTGAGTCTCTGTTAAAGTTCCTGTGTGGTCACCCATCCGTAAACCAACAGTAAACAGCGCATCTGAATATCGGCGCTAAGGCGGTAACTGATTTTTCCACTGCGCTGCACCACGCTATAGTTAATTCATTTAATAATTCATTTAAATTAATTTTTAACCTTAATAATTAAGGTTGGGTTGGGTTAACAATTATTGTTGTAACGAGAGATTAGATGGAGGTTTTTCAAAAATAATATTTAGAAAAATTATAAGTAATATAGTAGAAAAAAAATTTTAGTATGGGACTTAAAGTAATTTAGGTTAACTCATTTTTTTTCTAATTATATCTTATAGAAATGGAAAGCGGCAAGTTTTACGTTTGTCCCCAGTGACATTATTTGCACCAGCATCAGTATTATGCTCTTCTATAAAATTAAAAATAACTTTAGAAAATTAAATAATATTCAAAGATATTTCATAATTTGTTAAGTTAATGAGAAAATTTATCGGTATGATAAAATATGTATAATTAAAAATTGTATCGTTTAGCTTAAAAAAGAATTCTTCTGTTAATATGATTTACGATTATTTTTCTTCAAACAACATCCAATGACGCAATTCAAAGTTTCATAGATAGATGAACAAAAATATAACTATTTTTGAAATTATTGTTTGTGATATTAGCAATTGTAGATACAAAGAAGTTAATAAATGAAATAGTGAGCACAGGCAGAGCTAATGGGGGCTTGAGGGATTAGTCTCCCAAGATTTTTTTTATCGTCCCCCACAATTTCAAGAATTATCATCAACAATATATTTATTAATCATTATTTAATTTGGATTCTGACAGAAAATAATGACGAATGTACAAAAATAATTATTTGAATAAAGAAATATTAAAAAGGAATACATGTAGACAAACAGTGACGGAATATCTTTGAATAAAATATAAGTTTTCTCGAGAATAAACATAAAATAAATATGCTTATGCAATGATCCATTTTTTAATACTCACATATGTAATTGAAAATACTTTAAAAATATATCTGTTAACACATACACTTATTTACAGGTGATTCAATTATCATAAACTATTTCATTAATAATAATAATATAAACAAATTATAATTGGTATCCTTTTGGTATATATTTTTCTCAATTTAATAATCATTAAGAATTTTTTATATTCATCCCTAATATTTTATGAAGGTGTCCACTTTACTTTCTAAATGGCAATGCACATAATTAACTAACTTATTTAATAGATAATGACCTAATTAAGAAAATGAAAGGCGGATAACAAAATTTGAGTCAGTATTTTGGAAGTCATTGACATTTTATTGTATTAATGGTTGGAAGTGAGACGCGGGTGTTATTATTTTTATCATTCCTCATTTACTGGCCATACTCTTCCATCCACCATGGTAATAACATGTCAATTACTTCCAATATACTGACCCAACAGTTACCCAACATTTCCATCTTTAATTTTTATTATATTTTGAATTTCTAAAATTTTTGTGCCAATGTATCTTTTTTATAATTTACATCAAAATATTAAAAAAATTAATTTAAAGTAATATGCGTGGATATTACAACAATAATTTATATATGTTGATATGCCTCAAAAATTATCTCTGATAATATAAGTGTTTTCGTACAACATTTTTTTTTACTTTATTCAATTATAAGCTATGATTCATTAAAGTTTAGGGGTGTAAGTTGACTCACGTCAGAAAGGAGCAAGCGTACCTAAGTTTTTCCTATACGGTACAATACACCGATAGTTCTTATCGGTTCACTAAATATTAATGACAACATAAAGCAATTTAATATTTCTTCTGAAATGTATTATTATATATGAAAAATATTATTCATGATATACTTAAACAGTACTATTAGTTTAAAATGCAGAATAAATATCAATTACATGTCGATTTCTCAAAATATTTAAATACAAAAGAGCATCATATATTAGCTATTTTTCACTTTCATACTATAAGTAGTTAAGAGTGATATAATTATCCTATAGTTTATTAACTATTTAAAAATCATATAAAATAAGTTTTTTTTAATTTTTAAATAAACGAAACATATAACACATCATAATTATTAATTTACAAAATTATGACTACTATTAAATCGACTATATTAAATCAACACTTTCTGTTTTATAAGTCTAATTCATAAGTTAAAAATGTATATCATTCGATTTTTTAGTAAACTCGAGTACTAAGTGATCAGGGGTGGACTGAGAAGTATTCAGCCCACTGTGCTAAAAAAAATTCATATTGCATCGCTATGTTTAACAGCCCTGGAAATGACTTTTTTCCTTATCAAAAAATTTAATTGTAAATAACTGTGGTCGCCCCAGTTAGTAATGATGATCAATCAACTTTTGGCTACCTGCTAAAAGTAAGGGGAATAACAAAAACAGTTAAAATGACTAAATAAATGATTGTGTTAACCGTTTGGCTATTGAGTTATTCTAACTGTCTTAAATTTAGTTGTTACTATATTAACCGTTCATATAGTTATCTTAACCGTATTTTTCTCTGTACAATTTTTTTTTGTTTCAAAACATTGTTCAAAATAACATCTGTATTATAAATTATCAAGAAATACGTAAAATATGAGTTTTACTTCAGATGAGACATTATAATTTATTATGTTTTATTTAGCAAAATAAACACCGTTATAAACTATTTAATTACATTAATCTTAGTTTAATTTTGGTTCTGATAGAAAATAATGACGAATGTGCAAAAATAATAATTTTAATTTAAAAAATATCAAAAAGGAATATTGGTCTACCTGTTTGTAGATATCTTTAAATATATTTATTAACACATACACATATTTAAATGGTGATTAATTTAACATAAACCATTTAATTAATCAAAAAATAAAAATAATATTAGAAAATTTTAATTGGTTACTTATAGGTACATGTTTTTCTTGATTTAAAAATCATAAAGTAGTTTATATGTTCATTCCTTAAGGGTGATTAATGAATGTTGTATACTAAATAATATATTCAATTTGTCCTATAATTATTTACAGCTTTTAATTGGAATCTTTATCGTAATGTTATAATTATAACGTAATTTATTTCAAAAAACAATTGTATACAAGCAGGATTCCTGGAAAATTTATTGGTAGAAAAATATTCGATGTATAAAATTATCAGCTATAAATAATGCAGTAATCAATACATTGTGATTTTTTTAACGTTATCCACTCGATTATTTCTAATGTATTATAAATATTAAGCTTTTTTTTCTGAACTGTTTAAGTTTCCTATAAGAGTGCAAACTTAATTTTTGCTTATGGCAACATACATTTCAGTATCTTATTTATTGAATAAATAAGATAATTAAATTAAGAAAATGACAGATCGATAACAATTTATAACTAATAAGTATAGAGAAGGGATGAACCATTGGTATAACTCTTCTTATCATTAGAAATTTTTTTATCACACTCCTCTCCCAATACAGGGTGGCTCACTGACAACTTAAATAACTTTTGATCCAGTTAATATTTTTAGCTGATTTTTTTTTTTAATAATAGTTATACGTTAGGTCTATAGCTATATCTCAATAATTAATTTTTTTACATTTTATTAAAAATATTGATTATTTTTAAATTTTAAATAAAATGTAAAAAAAAAATCTAAGATAGCTATTTTGTAGAGTAGAATTTAAGAAAAATTTTAGTAAAAAAATATNTTAGATAGCTATTTTGTAGAGTAGAGTTTAAGAAAAATTTTAGTAAAAAAATATCTTATTAATATTCAGTAGTAAATATTCTGTAGCGTTTTGAAGTTTGTGAAAATTTGAATTTTCATGTATTATTTTACGGTATTAAACATTGAAATACGTATTGAGAAAAGGACAGAAGAAAACGTTATCTTTTCATAATTACTATAATTTGGAGGTGTGTAACTTTTTCCATGAAAATGACTTATACTTTTGAATGAGAATCACTCTCATTCAAAAGTAATAATTGCCTTATCTAATTTCTTATCATAATATTAATGTCAAGTTTGTAATGTATACACATTATCATCATATGTATACACAGTAATCATGAGCTAGAGGATGCTTGAGAGATTAGCCTCCCAAGATTTCTTTCATCGCCCCCGACAAATTCACAAAAATTGTAGCATTGTTATACACAAAATATTTTTAGGAGGGAGGAAAATTAAGTTTAACCCCACAAAAAAAATTCACCCCTGGATTATAGAAGTGAGGATAAGCTTTCCCATTTTCAATATATTTAATGTATTGTTAGAAGGAATTAGATGAAATTTTTATTTTAGTAAAAATTAATTTCGTAAAAAACCTGTAATAAATTAAATATAATGTAGAAGGCTATTGGTACTAATATAAACAAAAAAATTCGGTCTTACTATGTTCGTTAATAATGACATTTAGTTAATTGAATAAACAAAACTGATTTCGTTACAATTAATACTTCAATAATAACCCTTGAAATAAATATATATATATATATATATATAAATGATGCACGGTTTAAATAATATCTAACCATCTATTACAGCGTGATGTAAATCATCACAAGTTTAACCTAAAAGTCTAAAACACGAATGAACTAAACAATTCAGTCATTATAATGACTAATTATATAATCAAAATTCCTGTTCACCAATAATTAATATTAAAATTAAATATATCTGAAATACTACGAGATAACATAGGATGGGCTTGAAGGCTAATCCTCCCAAGTTTTTTATTATCTCTTCAAGAAAATCAGCGAAATCGTATGAATTGTTATATTTTATTACTCGAGCAGTCCATAACTGCATAATATATGTATAACCTTCGATTATTTTTAGCTTCGATGCGAAGCTGAGAAGATATTGGTTTTACTATGATGTGTTTTTTTTTTGTGTCTGTTACCACTTTTTCTCAGCTCTCACCGAATCGATTTCTTTCAAACCCCGTAAATGGGGGAAACCTCCAAAAAAATTACAAATTTAAAAATGACTAATTTTCGAAATTTTTTCAATTTTTTTTACTAAAATGTGCCGTAACCTTTTCAAAAATGAACATATCAATATAATTTTTTTTTTATAGATGCTTGATGTCTTTACCTATCATTTGGTATATTTTTTTTGTAAATCTGACACTTAACCTGCCCACAGGGGGGGATTTAAAAAGACAACTTTTTCACAAAAAATTTACTTTTTCAACATAACTTTTGAAAATGTTCCGGAAGGTCTGACACTTTTATATATATCTTAAATTAAAACTAATGTAATATACTTTAATTTGAAGAAAAAAAAATTTGACCTCTGGACTTGTCTTCACGGCGAAAATGACTACCGAATGCTATTTTCGTGTGAAAATTCTCGATTTTATTATTTATATTATATTTAACTTTATAATGCTATAACTTATTGAAAAGTTTATGGATCGACAAAATTTTTTTATGAGAAATAATATTTTTTAATAAACCCTTTTTCATTCGACATACTTTATCTTAATCAAGATATTAATAAGGAACTAGCAAATCATGTAGCTTTTGGAATAATACATCAATTTTTTAAAATTAAACACTATCGAAAGATTTGCATCGAAGCGTTTTTTTTTTTTTAGTGATTTTAATCACTGTCAGATATCATTATACTTGATCCAACTATGCCACGTCAACACTGTGCTGCGACCTCCCTGTGCTGGGTTTTTTTAAAATGTATATTAATATAATTATTTAATTTCTAATATACTTTACTTTATACATTGTTATGTGAGCCTGCTATGGGAAGGTATAATAAATAAAATTAATGAACGAACAGTTTGATTAAACGTAGTGATTTAGTATTTATTATTATATTAAATCACTTCACTTTATAAAGTAGAATAATGTATAGTTACAATTATTAAGTAGAATACTAAGACATAAAATAAAGAATTAAAATTAAGATAGAATACTGTGACTGGTCATGACAAAATCACGATTATTTACAGGACCAATTTTATATGCCCAAGCGTCCCTCGGTCAGCACAATCCTGTCAGCTGACTGTAGACAGGCGATCATCATACGCTGTAGAATGACACTTACTATAATATTATTAATTTATAAAATAACTCATAAAACTATTAAATACGTAAATACTTTACATAAATAAATATTTAAACTTGTAAGCAGAATATAAATAAGGAAATAAGAAATCATGTTGCTTTTGGAATCATACAACAAGTTTTAAATTCAACACTATCTACAAATTTGCATCGAAGCGTTTTTTATGATAGTGAACAAGTTGAGTCTTAGTATATTAGCTGATCTATTATTTCATGCTGATTTTGGTGAGCTATTCCTATCTTGGTTCATTGCCAACTTATCTGGAAGAAAACTGCGGGTTAATACACAAGTTTGTATGTCTGAAGTTATTAACCGCATATTCGGGAGTTTCGAAAGGTTCAATTCTTTCTGTTGGACACGCATCACAAGAGGGCGTTTTTCTTAGATTTTGTTGTGACTGATAGCGCCACTCGCGCTGCCACCACCGGTTGTGCGAGGGATTCAATTACTACGTTGGATGCTTATGTACGTGATTCTTGTGTCTCGAGGAGTTATTATCGGTTCCCTTTGGTGAATTTTGCGTTTTTCGCCGCCATCCATAACTCGTTTGTTAGATGGTTCTACGATGCTGTGAGCCCTTAGTTGTTTTAAAAGCGTTGCTTTATCGCCCTTGCGGTTGTGAGTTATTGTTTATCGCCCTTGCGATACGCTCATCGATAATTAAATTCGTACATCTTCAACTATTATTCGCGCCAGTACATTTTGCCAGTTCAACTGCTATGTCAACAAATTCACCCGCCTGCTCTTCATATATCAACCAGTCATCGCCATTAGTATCGTATAAGTAGTTTAGTAATCATATTGTTTTATCTAATTTTTACTCTTATTATTTGTTTTATTTTACGCATTGTTGCATTAGCATTAATAGTCCCCCCTACCCACATTGGTGTTTATAGTATTTTGGTTTAAACTTTGAATACAGGTAATTGTTATATATTCCTATATTTCTTTTATTCATTTATACAGTCCACTCCCTACTTCTTTCTCCTGCATGATATAAACACTCCAGAATCGAACAGTAACTAACCCGCAAGTCATTACCGGGCGTTCCGTTCAAACACCTTCTCCTCTCTTCTTTTCTATCTTGATCAATGGATCCAATTCGGTATTGAATTATGAAAAACACTTCTTGATATTGATGATTTTTAATTACTTATGAGAACTCCAATAGCTCTGGTCTTACTTTGCTTCAACCCGATCTTGATCGACTAATTATCAAAGGGATCTATTCAAAGAATTGCCAATGAGTTTTGCCTTATGAAAACATTAAAGAGTATTTATTGATCTTTAGTTAGGCCGATTCTTGAGTATGGATCTATTTTATGGGGCTCTTTTACCTCTAATTTTAGTTGCAACTTCGTGTATTGTGTTAGCTCATTTTCAATTGATCGATGAAATTTATGTAAATGTTTTTGTGTAAATTTATTACATTATATAACAATTTCTGTTTTCTAATATTGAGATATGATAAATGTATTTTTATGTCTATGTTTTTTCTATTTTATTCTTTTTATATGCTGTTAGTGCTTAATGATTTTCATCAATATTACTGTACATACTCTTATTCTTAATAACTAATTATTAAACTGATCTGTCATAAATTGTTATTGTGTTAGTAAAAATAACATAACTATAGTTTTTCGTAAATTGGTCAAGAAAAAGACCATATAAAATTTACTGTAGAAAATTGCATTATTTTTTTTAATTGATTTTTACATTTTAAATGGTAAATTTAAACACTAGATGATGTCATTACAAAAAACATATTTAAGTACGTGATTTATTAAGGCTAACTGTAATAATGTCAAGTACATTAAAATATGTGTCTATTTTTACGAAATCATTATATAAGAATAAATATTAGTATTTGCACTATTTAGTATAAATTGCCAAATTTTAAACGTAAAATTATAAAGCTAAAATTTCAATATATTTTTTTAAATTGTTGTTTTCTTTAGTACAAAAATCTTTGCAATGCATTTAAAAACTATACTAATCTTTTGTTCATTATGTTTATTTACTGACACAATGGTAAGTATTTATTTAACTATTTTTTTATTTTTTTTTTTTTAACGAATATAATAACTGAATATTTTAAGAGCGACGGACTTAATGCACTCCACATACAATCTTTCCAAGTATTGACACGAAATTTTAATGATAATGAAACAGTAAAAAAAGTTTTTAAGTATTTTAATATCGATAAAGAGTATGAATATAACTCTGAAGGTAATTATAACGTATAATTTTTAACTTCGTTTTTTTAAAATGAATTTTTATACAGAATGATTCTTTTAGCACTGGCCACTCAATATCTATTAAAACAATAATTTTTTTATGAATTCTATTTTTGGCTTTTGTTATTTACATATATACCTCAATTTATCTGCTATACAATATTATATATGTTTTCGAATATGTGTTATGGAGGGTTGAATTTTTTTTTTTTTAATGGCAACATAAATATTTAACTAGCATATAAAATAAAAAATTATATTATTAAGATAAAAAATGGTCAATTACATCATTTGGACTACTATTTCAAAGTAGTTTAACATTTTTAAACCTTGTCGAGAGGAGGAATGAGATAAAGAAATATCTAATGATGAAAATAGCAGGACCCGCTCCTCATCACCAGTCAATACGTTAGTTTCTTAAAGCATCTGAAATACTAGTCCATAAAAAGTTATCGCTAGTCTTTATCTTAATTAAATCATATTCTATTTTATAAGTTAGATAAAAATGTATGTGTCCATATTTACTTTGCTCTCTTTAATATGTATTTAAAGTCAAAACATATATTTAAGAATATTAAAAAATATAAAATTATACTCAATTTGAAATACTATACGAATATACCAATAATTTTTATAGTTGAATGTTTTTAATATAAATTATCGTGAATTAATATTTTCAACACTTTTCAACCCAACCTAACAACACCTCATTATTCATTTTATTAAAACAATTATTCAAATTGTTTTATTTTTTACGCCAAAATTTATTTCCGTATCAGCAATTTGATAAATACAGTTCGGCTTAAAAAAAATGGTTTATTTTTCACCGTCATAATCGCTTAAAGCTATTAGAAATGTATAATATTAATTATTATTAGACGGAAAAACAAATAAGAGTATAAGTGTTATTTGTAAGAGTGTTGCATACCTCTCAATCTCTAAGGAATACACTACTATCACATATACTGCGATTCAAATTCATTGGTCTGAATTATATTATGTTGTCAACGATTTGAAAAAAACTGAAGTTAACATTTAAAAGCCGCCATTTCAAGTGTGCATTCCATGTTTCCCTTCGGGTCCGTAGAAGAACTCCATTTAATTACGGCCGTTGCTGAGAACAACTGTTTCCTGGGTATTTTACCGATACGTGGCTAACTTTCTCCCTTCAATTTGGAGAAAGAAGTGTAATGAGTTCGTTTATTTCTCAATTGGTTACTTATTATTAACGTAATTTACCACTAAAAATTTCTAGCCATATTTGTTCTAAAAATTTGGCAAAACTAAATAATTTACTTAATACATTTTTAAAGAATCATTTTATCATTCTACATACAACTTTTTTTTTTATTTAATTTTGTTTAAAACTTATTCTTGTAATATTATATTATTACTTATAATATTAACATATATTATGATGTTACCATTTGTAGATGTATGTCACTTATTATGAATATACAAGATCACCAAATCAGGGTTCTCTTATTTACCATATAATTAATAACCAGTTAATTATGAGATGAAATTTACTTATTGTAGAGATTATTAATTACGCGCATTATATTAATACGCAATTATAATTAACCAATTAAAATAGAAAGCCTCAGCTTCCAAGATCACGCTAGGGATCGCTTGGTTACCCGCTTCTGACTATAATAGGCCATTGTTCCCCGTCTAAACCAGTTTTTTTGGTAATTTTAAAATACACAGGATCTGCGACGCTCTACTCAAGATGTCATTCTCTGGTATTTATTCGTTTTTATTAATTAATTTGGACACTTCTTTTAACGAACATGGCGCCGGCGGACAGTGTAAAGGTTGCAACTAGATATTATTCTAGAATTAGGTATATTAGGTTAGAATATATTTGTAAGCCTATGTGTATTGGGTAGGTAGTCTTTGAGCTTAATGTCTAACAAACATCGTGCTGGCGGACAGCGCAAAAAAACATACGAATATATTTTTAGTGTTTAATTTTTGTCTTGGTGATTATTGTGCCGCATCATTTCACGTCACTTGCGCCAGGACACATTAAGCCACCACAATACTACTTTGATCATTTTATTTAATACCAGAATCAACATTAGATTAATCGAAATATTATTGAATTACATTGGACGAAAGATAAGTATAATTTAACCTGTGCTTTCGAACCTCCAACAATCTACTGCTTAATAAACCATTAATAAATTAATACAAAAATGTTTATAAATTTAAAAATAATATATTTAATATTCCATAATCCACTACCCTATTCTACCAATTCAGTATTTTTTATTACTTTTGTTTTTGGTTTATTACATTCTGGAAGACATAAACAAGAAGTAGATGGGGTCAATTCACTTATCCTATTAACTAGTATCCTATAATATTTGGTGACAACTCAGAAAATTTACTCAAGAACTGCCACTGTATTTAAATTATTACACTACGTTTGTTGTGCCCTAAGTATTATTAGATAGTACTTGTTTTTACAAATTATGCGATTCAAAACAAAATCACAAATAAAATACAAAATTAACCCAATAAAACCTCCCATAGATATTTTTTTAAATTACGTGTAAAAATATTGAAAATAATAATTATGATAATAAATTTATATTTGAAACACTTCTATATCTTCATTAATTTTTGAGAAAAACTATTCAACTTGAAATTTTAATCACCCTGCATATAAGAAATAATTGATTTATAGATAGTACATACGTAAGAGCTTTCAAGATGCTAGAATTTGTGGTTGGAGTTAAAAAGTTGGGCCATCACGATTATGTAAAAGCACATATTAATTAGTTTATTATCTTTTTTACCGGAATTATTAATTAATTATTTTGCATTATTAGTTTGCAACACTGAATGAATATATGTTCAAAGAAATCTCAACTAAATTTCATGAACTTGACTTGAACAATGATGGTGTTATAAAAGGTAGTGAATATATGGAAATTGTTACATTATATGGCCACTTTGTTAATAGAGTAATTATATATTTATTTTAAAATATTCAAACAATTTTACATATGAGAAACATTTCCTAAGATTCTTTTCTCACTTACGCAAAAATAATAGATAGAACTGATAATAGAAACTCACTGATAGAATGTTAAAAAAATGTTGCTCAATGATCAATTGAGTATAGAAATTTAAAAATAAGATCCACCCTAATACTCTTGTTTTGAAATACTTTTTTTTACATAGTCATATTACAATAAACTATTTTGTATATTTTAGGGTAATTTGATTGAAGATTGGAAGAAAAACGTTAACCGTAATTATTTAATAAATTATTTACAAAATTCTATTTTTTTCTTTTATATTGTTGTATTTTTTAGCTGACTATTTTTACGAGTTAAGCGATGTACTGCTCGACTTATTACAATACATCGCAAATAATACTAATAAAAGTTATTTGAAAATTTATTGGATATGCGTTGACATATTTATTGAAAATATCAAAAAGGATGTTAGTCCAAATGACATATATGCACAAGATGGGATGAAGTTGATTGATTTTTATTTTGGACCTTATAATGGATATTCTTCATTTACGTACACACCTTATAATAAATAAACTCTTTCGTCTGTTTTTTAATACATATTCATAATAATCCACTAATGTTGTTATATGTTTTAATGTACATTAGAATTTATATTTCATATAATCAAAATGTAATTTTAAATGTAAAATAAAATTCTAATACTGTATACTAGTTGTTTACTTATTTTAAAATAAAACCATGAAATTGTTAATCAAGATCTAGTTAAACATTCTGAAACACTTTGAAAAATTTTGACGTAAAAAATATTTATTGTTGTCAATAATTTCATTTCAACGTCTATTTTTTGCATATTCTTATAACTATTTAAAAGACACGCTAATAAAAAAGTTTCATCTATTTTTGTTCTTAAAACAGCGTTTAAAAGGAAAATTGCATATAAATGTTATACACGCTGATGTGTATCTTGTCGCCCACGTGAAATTTTACCGGTGAATTATTTTTCGTATTTTGAACTGGTTGAGGTTTTACGCCACTTTTGCCGATATCATATCGATTGCTTTATGTTTTATGCAAATTATTCTATTAGTACATCAGTTATGGCGACCGTTTCACCCACTTTTACGTGCCATGTGCACTTAAGTCGCGCCACATTGTATTTTTCAGCGTGTGGTTAGAACGTTCCTGAGACACGCTTTCATCGTAGAATAAGTCGACCATTGTTGATTGCGTATTATGACATCAATGTTTGAAATTGTTTATTCTAGAACACTTTACTATTGTTCGGTTACAAAAGTTCATGATAACGACCTAAATTTAATATTCTGTTCGCTGGGGTGGTAATTTCGTAAGCTAATTTATTTTTTAGCGTAGCGTATTTTGAAAATCAGTCGATCCACTATAAGGTTTACCGATGTCATGCGTCATCTGATACACGCACATTTACTCGATGTTAGCTTACTATGCATCGTCGAGTCCATTGATATATATATATATATATGTGAGCACGTGTGTATGTCCGGTGAAGTTTGTTCGCAATCTTCTTCTTCACAAAGTCAATGATATCTGCTCAATGTAATGTGCTTCCTACAACTCCTCCAACATAGAAACGGTTTTCGGTGCAATTTTAGTGTTGCCAGTCGACTGGGCCGATATCAATAAACGTAAACGTTTTATAAGATTGTCCCACTCAATCGCATTCTATTTTCTTATTGTTCATCCTCAACTGTAGAACTATATCGACGACCGATGTTTCTCGTAGCCGTTTTCGCTGTTGGTTTCAAACAACAATGGGAATTGACAGCATCGCCACCTCCGTCGTCTTCAAACAACCATTTAATAATGTTTACATGTTTTTACCTTCTATTTTCAACAATCCGTCTGTATTTAAATACACACCGGTTTTTGCTGAAATTGTTTTGTATGCATAACAAATCCAATTCGGAGTAAAACACATCGACTCAGTGAGCCAAGTCAATGTGTTTTGGCTGCGACGCGTCTAAACTATTGATACGATCACATTTGCATGTGCCCATATCTCTGTCTCCCATAACATCGTTGTACCGTTTAATAGACATATATATATATATATATAATTAACACAGTGACATACAGCAATACTAACAGGAGTGCGGACTGCACACATAAACACTTTTTGCAATTCACGGCCAATGTGCCATATTAAGATATCCCTATCGACAGTTGACCTTTTACCATCTTCGCGATCACTACTTGTCTAATAATTAACTTAACTTGCTACCCCGTATATTATAGTGTGTGTGTGTGTCGCCGTCAGCTCCCTGTTGGATTATATCATCTCTAGGTGTCCAGCAGGTTGTATTATCTATTTAATATTTTAATTGTTTAATAAATATTTATTTATATCGTTGTTAACCTAAAGTGTTATATATATATATTGTAGTGCGACCCTTGGTAGTTCCTCTAAGGGAATATAAATTAAATAGGAAACTTCAGTACCTAAGGTAGATATAGCCTAGCCAGCTATCCCCCGTTGGTCCCTTAGAATACTGTCGACGGGCATTTAGGCTAAACCCCTAAATAGCGACGTAACACTAGTATTCATAAAATCTATTTACATGTTTGCTCTTCTAGTAACTAGTTCCCTGTGTAGTAAAATAAAATAAATTTAAATATGTACACAATTTAAGTATAATAAAAATACTTTTGAAATGTAATGAGGTTTTTATTTCATTTAAAAACAAATTTATTTTCAATTGATAACACAAATAAATTTAATTAGTCCGATCCCAGAGAAAAATGATTTTATTTGTATTTGCATATTTAATCGACATTGTAATTATTTAACATTGTTCCATTAAAATTTTTTTAATTCCATTAAAATTCGCTCATTAAACTAGTTAAATTTCAGAATTTGTTAATTTTGTTAAACTTTCCGTGTCGCAAATTTAATTAACTTTATAATTAAATGTTATGATTGAAATTGATTAGTTTAACGGTTATATCTCAAAAAAATAGTTTCTATAAACAAAATAAAATAATTGAACAGTTATAATTATGATTTAATTTTATATAGCATATTAAAAAATACGTTTAAAACTTATTGATTGAGGTCCGGGTTACATATTTCGGGAATAATGTTAACATAATATTTTTTAAGTACTTGCAAGCACCATAGGGCAATGTTGCAAAACGAGCTAAAATAACGTCGACAACGTAGACACAGACATAAAACAAACTGTCAGGAACTCAATATCATACAATATATATATATATATAAAGTACATAAAGTATTTTTAAAACGGGTTAAAATTTAGCAATGATATGGCAAACCCAAAAAAATCCTTTTTGTTTTTTCAATTTTTTTAAAAAATTAACATACACCTAAGTCTTCAAATGATCTTTCACAAGAATCCAGAAGGAAAATACAAAACTTTTTTATTTTAGAATTTATTTGGTGAAAGAACTATAATAATAGAATTTCTTTAGATATCAATATTGATTCAAATATGTCATATGATATATTAAATTGTCTAAGAACTTTTTTCAAGTTTAAAATGACCAACATCAATGTATAAAAATCATTGAATGTAACGTAATGTAATGTTTTCTGAAAAAAATATATTGATCAATAAGTACATATCTTTAAAAATAACAAAAAACCACCGTGAAAATTGATGCTGCCAGTTTTAAACATGATAATTTTAAATTACAAAATATATGAAAGTATAAAATAAGAATACATGTAAAATCATTTTCACGTAAACAATATGTTAAAAAGAATATGTATAGCTAGTTTAATAAAAAAAAAAATTACCTTCAAATTGACTTTGTATAATAGAATTGTATAAAATCTAAGATTTGATCAAATATATTTGTTTCCAAATAAACTTTTGTTCTGTAAAAAGTTTAAAAAAATATTTGGCAGCATATAGACCGATCAGCCTGTTACTCAGAAGCAAACTTTTTGGAAAACTTCAACTCAGTAGAATTAGGCCAATATTACAAGAGCACTACATCTTACCAAACACTCAGTTTTGTTTCCGCAAGAGACACTTTACTATACACCAGTTCATAGGTTGACCGACACAATCTTAGCATTTGAAAACCGCAATTACTGCACTGGTCTATTCCTTGACGTTGCCCAAGCCTTTGATAGGTTGTGAGACGGTCTGCTTTGCAAATTAAAAAAAGTATTACATGTGCCTGTATACTTTATAATAAAGTCTTACCTTTATGAGAGAAAATTTACGGTAAGACAAAGCAGGCGTACCTCAAGAAAAAAATGACCTGTCTCCCACCTTTACAATATTTTCACGGCAGACATACCCTAGTCTACTAATACTCTTCTTGCTACATTTGCTAACGATACAGCTATACTCTCTACTTATAGTTATATTACTGAAGCTGCCCATCATCTACAAACCCACATCAACATCATAGAATCTTGATTCAAAAACTAGAAGATTAAAATAAATGCAGATAAATCAAGTCATGTAACATTCGCCCTAAGATCCAAAAAATGCTCAGATATAAAATTAAACAATACAGTAACTAATACCCACAATGAAACTAAGAACTTAGGCATAATTTTGAACAAACGATTGATTTGGGGACCTCGCATGAAAAACATAAGGAAAAAGTCGACTTCATCTTTTTCAACCACTACCAAAATTAAATTACCTCTCGAAACAAAAGTACTTATCAATAATCAGACCAGTCTGGTCTTATGGTATCCAGATATGGGGACCAGCTAAACCATCTAACATTCGGCCAATACAATCCTTTCAAAATATAACATTACGAGTGTTAACTTGTGCGCTTTGATGTGTAACGAATAATAACGTACACAAAGATTCAAATATCAAAACTGATGAAGAACTTGCTATTTCACACTATACTAGATTTCACTCAAAACTCAATATAAACACAAACCTCCTAGTTAAAGCTATCTATACAATTTCATTATCTGACCACCCGCCACATAACTAAAACGTAAATGTAACCGAGACCTAACGACAACAATAAAATCATAACTTGTGTACAGCTTTAACTAAAACTAATGTAGTATCACATTTTAATACATGTAATAATTAATACTTATATTTAATAAAATACATCACCAAATCAGTGTTTCCCCGTGGATAAGATGAGTAATAAAATAATACCCTTACACAAGATTTAACCTCCCTCTTACGCATTCCATAAAATGCCCACGTAAAAGATTCTATCACATTAACCAATCAAATACAGCAAAAATATTTCAAGAATCTCACCAGAGATCGCTAAACCAGTTTTTGCAGGCTATAAAAAGGCCATTTTCCCCCAAATTCGGGTGGTTCCTCTGAATATCCCTCTAGCGAATACTGGGACGCCTTGCAATTCTATCTATACATCTCTACGGCTCTCTGGAATACTCAACCAAGATACAGAAAGCGAATGTGCGTGAGTTTATGTCTTATTCTTAGTTACAATTCTATATGAAATCTACATAATTTTTTACCCTCTTTCGTAATTACTGAAAAATATTATACATCTTATTTTCGGTCGAATACTTTTGGTGACATAAATATTCTAATACATATAAAATATTGGTATTTATTTATTTCTTTTATTTACATTTATATTCCTATATATATATAAGCATATTCTAAGGTAATTAATTTGACTGAATTGTACTTATTACTTATTGAAGGGCCATAACCTGGCTGGACAGGGTAATAGTACAATAATATCATAATTAGAATTTTAGTTAATCATAAGATTTATTCAAAGTGTCTCTCCACTTATCGACCAGCTAGTCTGATCTATGCCACAGTGCCGGCAATCGGAGTGTAGGACACTTATATAATTTACAACGCATAAATTATTAATATTATTTTGTAGTATACATTAGATATTCTAAGGTAATTAATTTGATTGAATTGTATTTACTACTTATTGAAGGGCCACAACCTGGCTGGACAGGGTAATAGTACAATAATATCATAATTAGAATTTTAGTTAACCATAAGATTTATTCATAGTGTCTCTCCACTTATCGACTAGCTAGTCTGATCTCTGCCACGGTGCGGGCAATCGGAGTGTAGGACACTAACATAACTTATCGTGCATAAATCTATAGTACAGTCGCATCTAACCTAGGTCGTCCTACAGGTGATTGAAAAGAAGTAGGCCACATATCATAAGGTTCTTTGCATAAAGACAAAGATATTATTTGAGATCTCGCGTTGGTACATCCAGCTACGAAATACAAATAAATCAGAGTCGAAATATTATACTAAAAACTAATATTTTACTAATATATATTTATAACTAACATCATACTAAACAACTAAAAGTGTCTCTCCACTTATCGACCAGCTAGTCTGATCTATGCCACAGTGCCGGTGATCGGAGTGTAGGACACTAGTATAATCTATTGTGCAAAGAACTGAAATTGAGCTCGCATCTACCCTAGATCACCATTTGGACGACTGAAAAGACGTAGGCCACTTGGAAATAGTTTTGTTGCACAGGACAGTTATGTTGCTTAGAAGTTATTCATTTGCTTTATAAATTATTAAATAATAAATATATTAACGTAAAACATCATATACAAGGTTAAGAACTATACTACATAAATATACAAAAGGTTTTTGCAAAAAGACAGAGTTATAACAAACTTAGATTTCACCTTGGGTAGATTTAATATAGAATTGTACTAGAAAAGTAGTTACACGCGAGTTAATAATAATATAAACCGTATAAATATAATTGCGTACATTAATGCGTGAACGTATACATCGATAATTGTTACATCAACAACATCGTTCATCTCAAGAGAATATCAGGATAATCAGAGGTAAGTGGAACATTTGTTTACATAATAAGTCTATAATAGATCCTTTACTGAAGAATTTTTTAGTAATAAACAATTAGAATAGGATAAGTCATTAAGAATAAACTGAAATATTTTTATAAAAGGCACGATATTTGTGAATCGCCGGGAATTTGTGTGCGCGTTTCTGTGCAGGAGCTAGGTAGTGACCCTTCTTTGTAATTCCATCTTATTCATACATTAGACGTTTTTACACAAGCATACATACCCCGAGATCCCTTTCTATTTCATTTTATTGTAGTCACTACCGGGTATCTATAGACACTTTTGCTTTCCATTGGTACCCATCCTTTTTACACTACGCCTGCTACGATTATTATTTCCTTATTGGCCACCTGTGTTACATTTCAATACATTCCTTCCCTTTCACACCCCGAGCCCCAAACACATTTAACAACATTCCTTCGCCACCTTATTATAGCCATTTTATTTATTACAAGACTACATACCTACACTCACTCGTCTCTCATGTTTTTCTTTTTGTTTATTACACTAATTAAGGTTTAATCAATTGACGACTTCCTTGAACTCTATTAATGCTATGTAATTGAATAAGTAAAAAAAAAACCTTATTGAAAATTTGATATACGGATTTTATTTTCTAATAAAAATACAAAACTCTATTAACAGAGCTTTCGCAAAATCAAATTATCTTTTTAATTAGTTCATCTCGTAAATTAATATTGTAATAAATATCAATATAAGTTAATTATAAATTTACTTTATAATTAAATGAATGAGTGTTTTTTTTTTTTTGTTTTATTCTCTCAAGCTATAGAAGTTCTCTCTTATAGTTCTGCAACTAAAAGGTTAATAAAATTATAAATTAAAATTTATTAAGCTATTACTGTTTACATTAATTGAATCACATACAAAAACGTAAGTAATGACTTTTAATATATATATATATTTTAGTCGAACATGACTTTAAAAATGTTGATTATTCTTGTTTCGAATATCATAGATTATTTATAAATTAATTATATACAATTTTTATAATGATTAACATCTCAATATAAAATATATTTTTGAATTATTTCTTTTATTTTTAACATTTTATTTCTATATACTTTTATTTCTCTTTCTAAAAATTTATCAAGATAATTTTACATAATAAAATGACTGATAAAGCATACGTGTTCTTTATTTGTTATTGAGTGATGCGAGTCAACGTTATGTGACTACAAGTAAAACGATTTTTTATCGAAATGGTATGTAAGGTTGTAAATAGATAAAAGGACGTGATAACTTTTATGGGAAAAAATATATATATTTATTATTGTCATCTGAAATATCAAAAAGGTATTACAATTCCAGATATTGTTTCTCATATTGACACTTTTCATTTTCAAAGAATATTTATTGGAAATTCAGCTGATAAGTTCAAAGAAGAACTATTGTTTCTCATTACTGGATTCATAAAAATTAGTATTACGTTCGTAAAATACTATTTATAAATATACTTATCACCCTACGTGAAAAACCTCAACTTAAAAATGATATTAAGAGTATACACTGTACAGTGACTATACAATGACTAATAGTCAGGTAACAACTTTGAGAATATTTATACTATAACAGAAAAAGTACAGACAAGGAGATAACAAAAAACATGTAAAGTTTTAATAAAACCGAACTGAATTAGAAACTTCATTTTTCGAAAAACATCTTAGGAAAAGCTTTTTCTTACTAGGATAAGCCTTATAATTGATAACTAAAACATCTATTAGAATCATATTAGTTTATACATTAATATAAATATATTTTTTTCCTCATCATTGTGCATTAATTTTCAATGTACCTTTTTTAAATTAACATAGACATAATATTTGTTAATACTCTCAAAATCTTTATTCAGACTAAATAATTTTTAATAAAGCATTAGTGTTCCAATTCGTGAAACAAACACATTTATTCCTCACTAATAGAAATTAAAAAAAAAAATCAGGTCTACTTTTTCATATAAAATAATTATTACTGTTCAATTGCTGTCTTTTTCATTTAACTTGTAACTAGACCTACGGGTCTTTTTGTGACACAACGTGAGTGATCTATTTTCATTCGTATTACAATTGAAATGGATTTGTCATTTGAAGACAGTATGAGTAAGCCTTATGTGACTTTTCCGATCAATCAAGGTGACCGAACATTGCAAGTCTATTTTCTTCCAAATCAGGAATTACGCTTAACGTAGATATCCACTCACTTGTACATTTAAATATATTTCATTTGTAACCTTTGGATAGAGTTTAAACTGGCTGCTTTTATCCAACGGTCATTGACACCGTTATTTTTATACTATAACTCCAGTTTACAATTAAACATAATTTACTATACTTAAGTGTCTAGAAAACGCCCATTTCTAAACTTTATTGAATTTACTCTTACGAATGTAGACAGTAAATTATTTATTTTACTCTTACCAGTATCCACTCATTCAACTGAACGTGATTCTATTTAGAAAATAGAAAAGTCCTAGTTCTAAATTATAGCCTATAAGTTATCTTGATTAAATAAACTTAATTTGCTGTAATATCGAAAAGTTGATATTATAAAAAAGCATAAGTGTAGTAAAAATATGTACTACCGTCATCATTAAAAATATATTAACAAATTAAACACTTTTATTCACGTTGAATTCAACCCTCTCACTTCATATAAAATATTTTTCAACAGCATTTTGATCATTTTTAACTTAACCATTAAAAAATCTGTAACTTTAATTCACTAAACTGGGAACCTATTTGCTTTTGAAATGGCTATAGAAATTTATTGCCAAACACTATCTTAAAATTTCTTTATTGTCTAAATAGATAATCTAACCAACTTTAAACTATTTTTTATTTAAATCTGAATTATACAATTTAGAAGTATTTTCATACATGGACAATAGTTTATGTCCTCGGTACCCAGAAATAAATGAGTAAAAAGAACCCTTAAATACACATAAAAGTGTTTTTTAGGTGAATACATGAAACTAGCATTAGCGAAATCGTTCACAAAATACGAATATTTTTACATAATAACCATAAAAAAACACTCGTCTATTGAATATTAACTACTTAAATGTGTCATATAATGATTTATATATTATTTTGTATGAAATTATATAAGTACTGAGTATTATTGCTTTAACATAGCTTTTCCTTCGTTCAAACGGATATTTGAACTAATGTAAAATTTGACATTTAAATTCACTAACTGAAAAATTTACAGAAAAATTTCTTATCACTTTCTAAATAAATATTAATAAAATCATTAGCCGATAGCAACAATTTTTATTGCTTTAACTTTCCTTCAACCATTGATAGTATTGTAAGAAGACTTTTACTAGATTTTAATATGACATAATATCCTAATTGTAAATTTATTGTCAATAAATGGCGCTTGTAAACCAAAAAAAATTTTACTATTGGCAATGATTTTACCATCATTTGATTGCACACTGACTCTTCGGTTATGCTGATGATAGTAACAAAATTGCCAAAATATGTTTACCATACTTTAAATGTGGCTAAAGCATATTTACTGAAAACAATTTATAAAGAGACTTAATTTTTTTCTTTGATATTTTTATTTACTATAATCTCATAAAACAATAACACTAAATACATTAACAAAATCAAAATACCAAAAATGGATGAGATAAGTTTTTTCTATAATTTAAATAATAATAAATTAATTAATTTCTTTAACTCTCTCTTTTTTTCTAAAGTCTAAGCTTTGTCATAGCCGGGCAACTATAGTTTTACTAAGTAAAGGGTTGAAATGCAGTGGTTCTACTTTGTCTTCTACATTAGAAACATGATACTTTTTATCGCTGTAAAAACACACGTATAGTCATTATCCATGAGCTTACAGAAGCAGTCTCATGAACTAACACCAGGACCGGATTTAGGAATATAGACCCACTAAAACAACAATTTTTCCTTACTTCACTTCAAACTCATTTTCGACAGCGTTTTTCGATTTATAAATCTATATTTTCACAAGGCCTGTTCGGAGACATTTAATAAATACCCTGAAAATTTCGTTAAAATCTGTTGATTCTTGACTGGGTTATGAGCTTTTTTTTTTCACTTGCATATTTTTTGTAGAATATGATTTTGCTTTGCGCATCTCAATTTTGTTTAAATTTTATGTTAGTTTATGTATTTTTCATTAATAACACGGTATTTTAAGATTGTTTTTAATGATTATTAAATTTTCTTTCGTACACTTATTGTATTGAATAAAAATTAGTAGATTATTATGAAGTATAATCTTGAATACACTCAAGTACCTTGTAGTAGTATAATTATTTTTTAATTTATAAATGGGAATAAATTTCTGGTAAACTGATTTTGGTGTTATTCTTTTTTTACACAATACATATCGTGCCCGGCGTACTCCTACTGGAATCAGTGTTTGACCTGTAAGGATAGCCTAAAGGGCATCAATTAGCTAATCATAGGCATAATGTTCAATAAGCATCTAGAGGCTAGTACCAACGCTGTCCTAATTTTCTAAGATTTTTATGTTCGAGATTTTTATTAAAATTAATACTTAAAAATAATATTAATAAATATTTTAAATTAAACTAAACTGTTCCTTACATGATTCTCGTGATCTTATGTATGTGAAAAAAAATATATTTATGGGATTGTAGAATGTAAACAAAAGTTATATTCCCCGTTTATGTATTACAATTATTTGTAATTTATCACAAAATTTATATTAAATATTCAATGATCATAGTCGCACGAGTTTTTTTTATCTCTGAACGTCAACACGGTAGAGAACTATATCAATACAACTTATTAATGAATTAATTTGTTTTAAGCTATAAATTATTGCATGTAAGGACTACCTGAAATACTCATTATTCCAGTTTAATCAGAAAATAACTGTTACAATTTATTCAATGCAATTGATTTTAGTATCACATTAAATAAAACAAAAAAAAGTTACATACTGACACGTATTGGGCCCTTACTTTTGAGAGAGCCCTTGACTTCCCCCTAAATCTGATCCTGGTGAACACTAGAGCTTATCAGAAAATTGTGTGTCACTGCACCATACCACGCCCCAATTTCTATAACAAAAATCAATATTTTTTACTTAAATTACACATTTCAACTTTTTTTAATTCATTGAGCTTAATTAAATCTTAACATGAAACATACCACTTATAATTTTACAATGATGAACTTATTGCTATAATTATTTTTTAATTGTAATTCTATTTAATACTTTTTAATAATTTTTAATTTGATTTATTTCTTAATACATCTTTGCAGGATTACTGCTTGAATATCTCCAGTTTTATTCCGCAAAAATGAAAGGAAGAGTATTAACCAAAGTTGTATGTTACCTTTCCGAAGGAAATATAATTTGCAAAGAAAACATGCCACATCTATAAGATTCAAGAGTATACATTACATTGTCATAAGATTAAATTATTTTGGTTATCAAAACTATTTGTACAAAGAAAATGTGTTGCAAATTATTTTGTTACTATACTTTAGTACTACATAATATTAAACTCAAATGCCCCATGTTCAAGGATGGTAAATAATTGACTTTTTTGACAGGGATATATTTTAACTTGGAGATTATTAATATTTCTAAGAAATATTGTAAGACCGAAAAAGTTAAGCACCTATAAATAATAATAATATTATAATGGTACTAAAGACAGTCGAGGAAACTCAGTGTTTCATTACTTTTGGTAAGTTTCTTAAGTCATTCAATATACACTTATATGTACTGAGCAAACGTAAATGAAAAAGTACTTGGTACTATTTTAACTGCTTTAAAAACTGAAAGAGCGTTTTTTCATTCTAGAATTTTTTGCCCGTAAAGTTTTTTCATATAGTCTCGTAATAACTTGAGCATTTTTTTTTTCTTTGACTTTTGTTTATTCATTTTGGAAATTATCTAGAAATAAGAGAAATTTATTCAATTTTATGGGCAAATATTTTATACCGCACTCTTAATTTAAGTTATATAACTCTGAAGACTATATAATAGATAAATATTTCGTTAATCGAATACGACGATGTCACAAACCTTTGTTGGTAATTCCTTAAATTCATACGCCAGTTCTTCATGCAAGTATTTTACACCTCTACGAAAAATTAATAATGGTTCATATTCCTAAAGTCATTAATCAGTAGGCATCAAGAAAAAGCTTAACAAAGGGAATGCAGTAGAATAAATGAAAAAAATTCGTTTTTCATTCCCTCAACAATGAAAGCAGTGAAATAATAACTTAGACCAAGCAAAAATACCGATTGCGCTTTATTACATTATACTTTTGAAATAGATAACGATTAATCAATCTATGATGACAGATAAACGAAGAGAAATAAAACGAATTGGCATATAACATAACGACAAACATAAGTACACCTTTATTATTGTAACAATTATCTTGTTCTATTTTTCAGTTTGACTGTCCGTAATATTATCAAGTTAATAACACCAACCCGTGAAAATTACAATTTATTTAACATGATTGTTATAAAAATACTAAATAAGCAGTGTTTCTTTTTTCTACAAACATTAGTGAAAAAACTAATTGATTTGGATATTATTCAGTTTTTATTATTATTTTATTAAACCGTTGATAACCATATGATCCCATTACAACTTAAAGTTTGTCTTCTTTAACAAAATATTTTGCTTCGATTCTAAACCGAAAGTTTTTTTACTACATTGACAAATTTTAATCGCGATTTTAAGATCTTAAGAAAACTTTAAGCTATTATAAAAATATGCATACATTATTATCATCATCAAATTTTGCTTTTAAAAATTACATACAAAGAAATAAAAATTATATTAATAATTGTTAAATCAAAAACCTAGTAAATCTGTAACATAACAAAAATGAAAAAATTATAGTTGTTGATTTAATTTATGCAATAAGTTTTAAAAAAAGCATAAATAACACATTTGATATTATCATTATTTTCTTCGTATACAATTGACACTGCAAATTTCTAGTTCTAGTTCTCTTTTCTTGAACAAAAATCAATTTTACATTTTCCAAAATAATTCTTCTATTTAAGTATAAATGTTTAAGCTAATCCCTATACAAGTATAGAGAAATAAAATTTAAATACTAAATATTAAATTAACTTCTTTAACGAACATTTTTATACATTACTCTTTTACAAATACTCAAAAACGTTAACACTTTTTAAATTCAAACCTGCTAACGTATCATACAATCATACTGATTATAATTATAAATTTAGTATTAAATGTATGGCTTTGTAATAGACTTTTATATATTATTATTTGAAACAATAAAAATAATTAGAAAAAAATAAATTTTCATATTTTTAGGTTAAGATTTTGTTACGACAAAAACTGACAAATTTTACATTGTACATTTTACATTTCTCTTTAATTTATACATTTTGTTTCTTCATTAAGCGTTTAATACGCTAATAATTGACATTTCAAAATCTCTGTTCAGTGAACGCAAAATCGGATTAAGTATTCATTTATAGAAATACAAAACCTATGTATCTTAATTTTCTGCAAATGTATATATTGTATAACCTCTTTTTTATATTTCGTAGAATTTCGTTCATTATAATTTAAGTCTTACGATGTTATTTCAAGTGAAATTAATTGCAAACGTTTATCAGCCATTCGTTGAAAGTTCAAGTGTATTTACATAAATACTTGTGAATTGTTTGTCTTCGAATAACACGCCGTGAATGTTATACAACACTACCTTACTGAAATCAATGAAATTTTAACTGCGGTACATAGTTATTACTAATCGTGATAACTAGAATTTAACATGGTTATTTATATAGGAAAATCTCTCAAACTAAAATATAATTTACATTAAATAATCTAGTAAACAAAAAATAATTATTTATGCATCTATTTGTACTCTGTATTTGATTTAATTTGATCAAATGAAATTGCCGACCGCAAATAGTTGAGATAAAGGCGAGAAAGAGGAAGAGATTTGATTCGTTTTAATCGACGTTAGTGTTTTTAGATGAATACTATAAGTATAAGCGCATTCTTTACAAATACCTAATTGTAACCAACCAAGCTTATAAAAAAAAAAGTGCCACATTAAATTATTTCAACGTGACTAGATATTTAAATATAAAAAAATCACATTTTCATATATTATTAAGTTTTTTTGACTTATTATACAATTTAAAACATGCGCTTATTTCAAAAAGATTCGATGTAATATTACTTGTAATTCAATAAAACATGAGTTCATTGCCTTATTTGAAAAACTCTACGTGAATTAGTAATATACTTACATATGAAATAATTTAATTGATCTATTTGAAAGACATTTTTAGTTTTTCTAATGTTATACTGTAACCTTATTTTTACTTTATACTGCATTTAAATGATGTTCAATATTTTATGAAACTAAAATCTTCATGATATTTAATACGTGATATATTAATAAAATATCTTTAATATTTACAATTTTTATTACTTTGAATTTTTATAAAAAAAATTGCAGCAGTCATAATAGTGCACCAATAATAAAACACAACATTTTAGATTATACTATTGTTATCTAGTTACTTTATAGAAATATATTGAGTATTATGTAGGTATAAAAATGTCCAGTGAAAAACTTATAAAATATCTCAATGATTACTTTTATTATAAATAAAAAATAAGGAATTCTATAAAATGAAATTTCGTATTAAAAAAAACATTCATCCATCCTGCTTTTTTTATTTACCGTAAAACGGAGTACGGTAACAAATGGCACCTGCTAAATTAGCAACAGCACATTTTATGTAGTCCATACGATGTGACACACCGCTGCGATTTTTCAATCATATATATCTTTTAAAATATTGATAATTTTTAAAGGTAAATTTTACCCGTCTATCGATAAAATAAGATAGGGTTTTGTGGTTTTAGTCGTAATCATAACTGTTGTCATTGTTGACAAATCATCTCCAGCGGTAGTCACACTGTACTGTATATGCAGTACTTTTACACTGTATAAGTTTTTTGAATTTTTTTTTTGAGTTATTTATTAAACAAATGAACTTGCCGATCACATTTTGAAATATTATTTTACTGTGCTATATTTGAGACAAAACATTAAAGTGCAGATCTATTACAGATTTACTACAGATGGGACTGATCGAAAAATATTTCATTTAGACACGAGTAAAAAAGATTTATATTTTAAATTAACTGTTTGCGTTTTCATAATCCGTATACTAGAATTAAAAAAAAGAAAACAACCCTATCACTGCTATTTCTGAAATTTTCGATGAATTATTGTTTGTAAATTAAAAATTTTCGTTGAAATAATGTGTTACTATAAATGAAATGTTTGTTAGTTTTCGCTGGAAATGTAAGTTTAAAATATACATGTCAAATAAGCCTGCAGGATATGGATTAAAATTAATGCGGCTGATTCCAACAGTCATTATTTATATAATGCATATGTTTATGCTGATCAATATACCAATGGAATTGCACAAAATTCAACCGAAAAAAAGTTTGCCAAACCTACTGAGTAAGTTTTGGGGTTAGCTAAACTAATACACGGTTCAAATAGAAATATTACAGGAGATAATTTATTTTGTTTCATAAAGTTAGTAAAACTTAAAAAAAAAAAATGAATTATGTTAGAACGCTAAAAAAAAGTAAAAGAGAAATACCGCCAGAATTTAATAATATCGTTGACTCTACTACATACGGGTATACTAAAAATTCAACTCTTATATCTTATGTAACTAAACCAAATAGAGCAGCTATGTGAATTTCTTCTATGACCGTCATAAAGATTTCAATGAAGATAGCACGAAAGCCAAAAATAATTTCGTATTACAATAGTACTATAGGAGGTGTGGATGTGTTAGATCAACTAAAAAATCATAAGTGCGTGTTTTGAAAACAAAGTTACCATTATCAACGTAAAACACCTATTTTAGCAATTTATTTCGTTGAATAAAATTGTTTTTACTTTTTCAAAAAAGGTTACCTATCTTAAGTTAATTACATATGATTATTGTTGAAATGTTACAAAATTTAAAAAATAAAAATGACTTATAATAAAATATTGAATAATAAAAATTTAATACAGTATTTTTGTCATAAATTATTTCTACCTAAAAAATGTTTTTTCACTCGAACTTTATTTTACTTGCAAAACTTTCATTAAAATAATACCAATAATACTTTTATGTAAACATAAATGTTTAATTTAATTATCTGTGTCATATATATTATTATTAAAAAATTTATAATTGAAATAGTTGATCAATAACGGTTAAATTATCATTATAAAATGAAGCGCACTGTACTAAAAATGTTACATTTTTTCACTGTACCATTTAAGGACTAACATAAAACCAAAAATTAAAATTTTCCGAACAACTTATATTTTACCTCTAAGAGACGATTGAAACAATTTTTTGGATTAGTATAGTTATCGTAGTATTTCTCATGCGAATTTCAGATTTTAAATCCATTCACAGAAGTGAATGACTAACATGGCCATCTTACACCGTCTTACCTCAATTAACACATTGATATATAGGGTTTATAAAAATAACAATTTTTTTTTATTAATTAATATTGTTAATCATACGTGTATAAACTCGGTTTTCTATTATTACATGTATAGTAAATCACGACAAGATATTCTATTCATTTAGTGATAACACTATACAAAATAACCTTTCAAGAAGTAGAGATATTATAATTTAATGCTATTTCTTAGCATAAAACAATAGTAATATAATAATGAAGATAGGAAAGTACTGCAGTTTAACCATATTCGAGAAGCTGTTGTATTCGATACGCGCTTGGTTTGGCAAAATTGTGTCACATAAATAATAAGAGAAATAATTGAACTTTGGCATTATACTTTACGCTCACACTTCCGTTTTATGAAAAGACCGGAAAGCTTTGTTTTATGAGCTGTATGATATGTATTAATATAACTGTATTGTGCACACGTCGGGCTATTTATAAAAATAATGCTCAATAAAATTCCACTTAGTTTCGTAGAGATCATTTTTATTGTACCGGATAATTAGATTTGAAAACTTTGAGAGTTCTGAGAGTAGCAATGAATTACTAGGGCTATGTCGGAAAATCAAATAATTAAAACGGCATAGTCTATTAGATTCGTTTTAATTAATTTTTCTGGGAGAATAAAGTTAACTCAATATGCTAGATTTTTTATTCTTGCTATTAGGCCGACATGAATTATTTAAATGATGTACTTTAAAAGCCTTCTGGTTTTTAGTTTCAAATAAATAAATGGTGTTTATTTGTATGTATTTCTATTGGTTCCTTGGGATGCATTCATTTGAATAAACGCGGCTATTATAAAAAAAAAAAAAATTCTTTACGAAACATTAATTCAACAGTCATAAATTATACTACACTACGGATAAAATTGTATTGTATGTCATTAAAAAATGCTACGTTACAATAAATGTAAAGTACATATATAAATATAATAGATTTGAATGTATGTATCTACAATATTATTCATCTCTAATATAATGAAATATTTTAGCATTGAATAAAAATTAATGATATCTTGTGCAAACCAACTATAAGTACTCGAAGTTAAATATTTTGTGTAATAATTTAAAAATGTACTTGCTCTAATTATTGAACTGTTTTATCTGCCTCGTACATCTCTTTATCAAAATAAATTTTTTCATAAAAAAAATATCATCAAAAGATAATGAGTTCATAAAAAATGATTGTAGGCATTACCTCCAATGTGCTTTTACTTGCCTACACATTCTATACACATTATAAGGGTATCAATTTTTTTAAGGCAACGTACATATTTAAATAGCCAGTAAAATAAAAAATGATTAGTTAAAAAATTACTGATCGATAATAACTTTTAACCAATTATTTCCGTTTAATTTCCATATTAAAATATAGACTGGAGGTGAGTCGTTTAACAATATTTATCATAAAACATTTTTCGGCCTCACCTGCATCCGCTTAGGTATAAAAATGTTAATAACTCTCGAAGTACTGACCCAACAGTTGCTATCGTCTAGTCAATTTCATAATTAGATCATTTTTAATTTATTAGCTAGTAAAATTTTTATATTGTCATTAAAAAAGTCATTAAAACACTCATAAAAGTTATCAGGGATATCCTTGATTTCTAATTATTTATTTTAAGAGAAATCGAATGGCTAGCGTAAAAAAACATTCTGTATGTATAAATTTATTTATGAAACTATTCCCATTTTGACCGTAGTTTTTTGTTTAGTGTAGCGTTTAAACAAAAATTAAATCCCTAAATATTAAATATGAAGTCTAACTAATGGATTTAATTTATGAAATTATAACAATATAGTAGTTTTTACAAAATGTAAGTCGAACAGTGATCTAATAGGGTTTAGTAATACAAAATATTTTCCGCCGTGTTGTTATAAGTTTGAATTATAAGTTATAACTTACTTTAACAATAAAATATGAATTGTTTACCTTCTTAACGAAAAAAGTTTTTAATTCCTTTCAAAGTTAAATATAAGCATCAAAGAATGTAAAAAAAAAATATGAAACGTAAACCAAAATCTGAAAGTTGCAAAATCGTTTACCGGTTAAGCCAATTTTAACACTCAGTTGTCAGCAAACAAAATGACTTATTTTGATAACAAAACTTAAGAATTTCAACCAATAAATAAACAAAGTTGTTGACGTAAGTTTAAAAAGTTTTCAAATTAATTTTTCTAGTCAGATATAATATCTGTTCAATGATAAAAATATAAAATAAAGCTAGCTAAAATCAAAGTTTTCATAAAAACTTATGAAATTAAATTTTAAATTAAATTCATTTATAATTAAGTAAACTACCTTTATTAAATTGTTATTGTATTTAAAAGCCACATTGCGATTCTATGAAATTCAATAGAGCATAACAGTTAAAAAAACTTATTATAATATTTATTTTAATTTAATACACTATTATTTTTTAAGCGGTTAGATTAAGAAAATATTTTTTCACAAAAAGAAACATTTAACTTACAATCTACCATAATAATATCCAACAACATAAGATCATAAAATAATGTTTCAATCATATAGATAGTGTTTAATTTTAAAAAATTCATGGATTATTCCAAAAGCTACATGTTCTGCTATTTCCTTATTAATATCCTGATTAAGGTAAAGTATGTCGAATGACAAAAGGATATAAAATTATTTTTCATAAAAAAATTGTATTGATCCATACACTTTTCAATAAGTTACAGCATTATAAAGTTAAAAATGTAAAAAATAAAATCGAGAATTTTCACACAAAAATAGTATTTGGTAGCCATTTTCACCGTGAAGAAAAAATAAAGTCCAAAATTTTTTTTTCCATAATAAAGTACATTACATTAGCTTTAATTTAAGATATATATAAAATTGTCAGACTTTCCGGAATACTTTCAAAAGTTAAACTGAAAAAGTTATTTTTTTGTGAAAAAGTTGTTATTTTGAATCCTTGCCTGTGAGCAATTAAAGGGTTAGATTTATAAAAAAAAATATACCAGTAGGGTAATTTGGAGAGAGCTGGGCCCCCCCCGCCTCACCCACTCACCTTCCTTGCGGTGGAGGAAGTGTACGGGGGGATTAAATCTAACGTAAACTAACCTAATGTAATGGTGGGGGAGAACGATGAAACCCAACGTAAACTAACATAATGCAATGGGAGGACGAAACCTTATGTNCAATTTTTTTGGTGATTTCTCCTATTAACGGGGAACGAGGGAAATTTTTTCAATTTTTGAGGGTAATGTCTTTGACTAGATACGATTTATGATCTTTTGACGTATCGTTGAAAGAAATCGGTTCGATGAAAGCTGAGAAAAAGTGGTAATAGACACAAAAAAAAAATATATCATAGAAAAACTAATACTTTCTCGGCTTCGCATCGAAACTAAAACTTAATATAATTGAATTTTTTATAAACTCTACAAAAAAATAAATTTAAAAAAGAACATGAAACAAGTAGTGTATGAAAATTTTATTTCATACAAAAATCAAATAAATTATTATTTCAAAATAAAGATACAACCAATCCAAAAATAATGACTGATTCAAAATAAAAAACAATAAAAATAAAATTATTTCCGTTAAATACTACAAGCGAAAATTTTTCGTTATAGAAACTCTCATAAACATCATAACCATCCAAATTTGACCTCAAAATTGTATAAAAATCTTCTAGTACGTTCTTCTGACTTTGTACAATATTCAATGCCGATTGTTCTTGATCCTCATCATCGCTATCATCCAGTTCATCATTGTCGGAACTATTTTCTATTGACTCCGCGTTTCCAGCCATAACATTTTCGGTTTTGGCTACTAAATTATACTCTCTTTCGCCGTAAATACCATCATAACCATCGTTACTATCCAAGTTAGTTCTCGGACTAGTATCAAAATTACTCGACTCGTTTTTAAGTCCATTTCCAACATTCAAAGTCAATTCACCTTGATTATCATCATTAATATAATTATGTGTCATGTTATCGAAACTATTTTCTACCAAACCCGAAGCTGTATCTATAATAGTTTCGGTATTGGTTACTAAAGTAAACTCTCTTTCGCCATGAAATCCATCGTAACCTATGTAACTATCCAAGTCTGTCATCAGACTACTATCGAAACAACCTTGCTCATTTTCATGTCCATTTCCATCATTCAAAGTCCAATCAGTTTGACTATCACCATTAAATACCTCCAATTCACTTTTGCCTGAACTATTTTCCATCAACTCCGAGGCTGTATTTATAACAATATCAGTATTGGCTACTAGAGTAAACTCTCTTTCGCCATGAAATCCATCATATTGTCCATATCTATTTAAGCGTGATTCCAAATAGACATCAGATCTAATTTCATCTTCATTGACAGTAGATGAAAATGGTTGCTCTTTCTCCTTTGAAATTTTTATATCTGATTTAATATAATATTTAAAAAATCAATCATTTTATTCTCAAAATTATACTATATTTATTTACTTAATTATTGTCAAAAAACTCATAAAAACGGAAAATAGTTAATCGTTACATGTAAAATTTTGTTTATTTATTTTGTATTAAACTTCAATTTTATTTATGATAAAAGTTTATAGATGGCCGAGATTTCTTGTAGTTAAATTAGAAGATAATTAAAGCTTACATATTTTTCACTTAATATTTTTGAAATTTATTTAACAATTTTTTATTTTAACAATTATTTTCTTTAAATATAACAAGAAGAATTTTTTGACTATAATATAATCTAAAATTGAATTTAATTCTTGAAAAATGAATAAATACTTAAATTAGATATCATTTTGATAATTTAATTTTAAACATAAAACTATAAATAAACCATTGTAAATAATTAATCCTTTACATGATAAAATTAAATCGAACCATTAATAATAATATTTCTCAATGAGTATTAATATTACATATTGCAAATTTGTTTATTAACTTGTTTCATAGTAAAGTCAAATAATTAAGTATTATACTGAATTTACTCACCAAGGGAATCAACTTTTCTGACTTTAAATTTTCGTTCATTTAACATTTTGACTTTTTTCCTTTTCAAATTTGAGCTTACATCAAACTTATAGCGATCAGAGTTACACTTTAGTCTGTGACATCTTAATTTAATTCATGATTTATTTAATAAATGTTAAATAGTTAAATATATTATACATATATTTTACACATACAATATATTTTAATTCTCACGAGATATTTAATACACATTTTTACAGCCTAATTTTTAAGAATTTATTTTAATAGTTACGGTTCAAAAAATATTCTTCAATATCGATAAATTTTACTTTTTAAGAAATTACTTTTTTTCATTAAATCCAATTTTATTGGACGATTCGTTCTTTTTTTTTTTTAATGAAGAATTTTCCATCCCAAAATTATTGAAACCATTTGACGAACTTGGACATTCGTTTAAGCTGTCGTCACTTGAAAAACCTTGAGCCATTTCAATATAGTATCTTTTTTTTAATAGTTTTACAGAAATATTGAATATTATTACGCAAAAAATAATTTATAATTTTAAAAAAATCAATTCGTATGTACACCACAAAAAAACTGTCTTGAACAAAACACAAACTAAATCTCATTTACAATGTTAATAATTGCTTTCCAAAAATAAATAAATTGGTTGCTATTATAAGTAGTATTAAAATTTCAGTCTATACATTTTTTTTTTCAAATAGATTTTCTTTGAATATGTTTAAAAGTACATTGTATTAGCTAAAATTTGATTTAGGTTTAAAGAAGTTGGGTCATTTCATGTGAAACACCTAACTTATGTGCTACTATAGTTTGGTTTGGTTGTAGTTTAAAGTTTAGAAATAATTTAAACTTTCATCATTTCTCTTTAAAGGTGTTTTTGTTTATATATTTTTTTTTTACTTTAGGTATTCGTTAGAAAAAGTCATATAATACTACGGGGGGTTCAGGATATTGTATTTGAGCTCTTGGTAAAAATAAAATTATAAATATTTACAATTTAGTTACTTTTTATAAGTATTTTAATTATGTATCACAATGTTTTAACCCAGTAGAAACTATTTAATTTTCCAAAAAAAACAATATATTTTTGTCTAATAAAACAAATATATCACAATCATTGTTTTTAATTATAATGTAGTCCATATCAATTTGACCTATACTCTTTTTAGATCAATATACATTTTTTTATTTAAGTTTTAAGGTCTTAAACATAGTGAAATCCTACATATTTCTAATTTTAACTGTCTATAATTTAAACGTGTCTGAACGAAAATTTCTAAAAAGTTGTCAAAAATTTCTTCTTAAGGTGTATTTAACTTTTGAAAAAATTAGCTATTAGATTTTTATTTTTACGTAAGTAATAGAGGTTTGAACTTCCTGATTCATGTTAACAGAATATATGCTCGATTTTTTTCAATTTAAAGTATTTAAAGGTTTTTTTTTTTAATTTCCACGTTAAATAATATTGTTACCATTAGTGCTATAATTAGATGGAGAACCCCAAAATACTTTGCTCTTTTTTCAAACAAAATATGTAATCAACAGATAAATTTCTAAGTAAAATAAATAAAAATTTTGTATTGATCCATTTAGTTTTTTAAAAGTTATTTCAATATAAAGGGAAAACTAAAAATATCACATATTGACTATTTTTCTAACATTTATAGTTTTTGATAATTTTTTTTTTCTTATGGAAATTATGGAGGATTTTTTCAATTTATGACACTATTAATTTAAATTAAATTCAGTGTGTTTGACGTATTGTTGAGTATTGTTAATCGGTCAAGTTAAATTATATATTTTACTGACACAAAAAAACTTAGAAAAACGGGGTACGACAACGTGGGTACCTGACATTGAGGGCACTGTCAGACATTAAATTGATATCTGTCAGTGATTAGGATCACTGTTATAAAACGCTTCAATAAAATTGTGTTTATAGTAAATTGAATTATTCAGATCAACTTATTTTTTAAAAAAAGAGATCCCTAAAGTCACTTTTTAATAAATTAATTAAATAAACATTAAAACTACAAAACACCTGTCTAAAAGTATTTATATTTATCTTGTTTAAAAAATTTCAGTATATTTTTCAACTTCTAAGGGTGATTTTTTGAACTAAATATAACATGATATAAATGATTTTATGCAGTAGAAGCTGAGTATTCGCATAGACAGATGCTAATATACAAGTTGAAGTCTTTTTGCGCTAACCACTCAATTTCTAATAGAAAAAAAATTAATAAGAATTTTATGTTTTGGCTTTTATTAGTTACATTTTAATTTTCATTTATCTGTTATAAAATAATTTTTGGTTTATTCCTTATTCCATATAATGGTATCAATTTTTTTTTTTTAATAACAACATGTTTGACTATCTTAAATAATAAAAAAATATCTAGTTGAAAAATTTCCAACCAGTATTTTTGAAGTTACTATCATTTTTATACATGCGGAGCACAAATGAGGACAATAAATTTTTAATGATAATTATAGTAACGACCACACCTCACTTCTAGTCAATACTTTAAAATGTTAAGAACTTCTGAAATACTGGTCCAAATGTTGTTATCATTAATTTAAAATTAATCAAATGTTATTCATTAATTTATTAATTAATCGCATAATTTTCTATTTAATAAGCTACTTAATAATACATATAGCTAATTAAAAATATAAAGTTAGAACCTTTATAACTCATAAAGGATTAATATAAAAAAAAATCTATAACGGATAAATAGAGATACATAATTAACTAATAAAATTCTCAACAAAATTATTGTTTTGAGAGATATTAAAAGCTAAAATAATCATAATAGAACTTACAATGAAATAACTTCTCTAAAATTAAGTGTTTATCGATTAGAAAATGTAAAAATGTGTCTTATTGGTAATAGTATACGATATAGATAGAACAAGTAAAGGATTATCAAAACCTTTAAATACAAAATTAAAAAATGTTATTAAGAAATAAAGTATCATACCATATATAAAAGAATATTTAATTAAGAAAAAATGGTTTTGCATATTCATTTATCATTTTAAAATACTATAAAATAATAGTACTCCAATAATTATACGTTTATTACTAGTATACCAATAGACGCTTAAAGTTCTTAATAATAATTCTATACCTTTTTCTCCAAAACTGTCACTTACCTATCTTGTGCAATAGACGATTGATATATTTTAATAAAAACTCAGCACTAACTCATTGAATTATTGCAGATTTTTATTGAATTTCAATAATGATATTCTCCGATAGATATTTTTTGACATACTTTAATTTACAAGAACTATTTTTGTAGTTTTAATAGATATTAATTTGTTTGAAAAACATATAACCATTAAACAAAACTATGGGAAAAGAAATTTTTAATTCTACAATTATAATAAAATTGTAATATTTGTCTAACAAATTACTATATTTTCATACAAATAATGGACATAATATAATTGTATAAAGTACTCTTTCGAGATATTGTAATGTCATGTGTCATGAATGATTTTCAATAATAAAATTGTATGTTAGAACACCCATTATTTGAGCTACTGACCCGTTGGCTTTTTTTACTTTTAACAGGTAGAAGCATAAAAAATGACATATATGCAAGTTAATATTTAAATTTGATACGTACTTCAAAATATTTGTATTTTTCAATAAATTGCAACATAAAGACATTCTTCTTACTAATAGACAACATTTAGTCAGGAAAAAATTAATCAAGCCAACACAATAATAAAGTTATAAAAATTTACTGTGCTGTAATAAATTATTTCAACAAAGTACCTAGATGTTTTGAACTTTTATAACTCACTTTAAACATTAAGGAAAAAAGGAAAAATATTGATTTTGGAGTATTTGCTTTAAAAAATCAACAATTTATTAAATCAGAAAAAATCAATTTTAGTATTTTTCAAAATCTATGTAAAAAAATATTAGTGTATAATATTAAATATAGTATTTATACATAATTTGTATATATATATTTGATATATTGTGCAAAAAAAAGTACAATATGATTAATAACAATGCATTAATATTCAATACAATAATTTAATTTGTTATTTTTATGAACAATAAATATATTTGAACTTTAATATACAAAATACACATTTCTATTTATCAATACATATATTATACACTAAATTTGTTTGCATTACAACTTAGTATAATACATATTTGAGTCTTTAAATTGACTTCTGTTCGTTGTCACATTTTAATCAAGAGGTATAAGATAAATTAGTCATCCAATGTAAAGTGACTTCATCACATAACAAATTCCACATTACCGATCAAATTTCCATTATTTTAAATTTTACTCTGATCGTAGATTGTTATATCTTATCTTAGCATAAATAATTTTCAATGTCGTCTAATGAAAATTTTGTCATTAAAATTGATACCACATAAGTAATTTTGTTTCATACCTTTTGTGATATAATTGCTTGCTGACTCGATTCAATTTTTTTCAGAATATCATCAAATATTAGCTATTGATTCAATATCATCCAAGAATGTCATACATCAAAGAACTTCTACTGCAATTCATTAAAAAATCCATCGTACTTATATTTGATTTTAATATTTACTTGTTTGATTCATGTTATATCGATGTAGAGCAATTTATTTACAAACAAATATTTCTGGTCATATTTTTTATTATGATTTCTAAACCACCAATTAAATATATCTGTAAAAATAAAATAAACATATTCAATACAACGAAGAAACAACATTTATTCTCAAAATTCGATATCTACTTTAAAAAAATTTTTAAAAATGTATTTTAAAAAGAACATTAGTACAACATTCAAAAACGTTGTTGGCCGTATTTGAATAAACATTCACTTCCTTACTTTGTATAATATTTTTTTATGTTTAATGTCCTCTCTGAATAGCTATTGCTTGTGGCAGGTGGGTAGGATTGCCTACACAGTACTGTCCCATACTACGGAATCGAACCTCCTCTGAGCTATGTAGGCTTTCTTAATTAATAATTCCCTATTCATTTTCAATGTGATAAAAAGGCTAATAGATATTGTGTCATGGCAGGCACGTAGCTACATGGAGTCCTGACCGAACCAGGCATACCTTAAATTTACCCTAGCCCAGGTTTGGTTTCCCCAAAAACATAATTATTTTTTTAAATATTATACATTTAAGGAAATATTTTAGGGACTATAATTCATAAAAAAAAAATCTAATTTAGTAATTTTAATTAAAGTATTTTATAAATTAAAGAGATTTGAGATATGGAACATCACAATCCAAGAATAATATGATAATTTGATGATGAATCTCCCCTAACATTTTCATTTTCATACACAAATAATATAAAATCATATAAGGACCCAAAATACTCGAGCACAGTGAAAATTGTCTGGCAACGTTCTTATGTCATAAACAAAAATTACATATTAAAAACAAACATCACAACCTTTCCAATATTCTCACGATAAGTGGAAGTTAAGCTAAATATAGCACAAGAAATATTTTAGGCTAATTTTTCAACTTATACCGACATCCCATTTAGTCTAACAGAGTCCACTTATTTTATACTTTGTACGAAAATGACTTTATACTATTACTTTAGATTAAAATTCACCGAAGAAGTTTTATCCCTTATTGACAATAGTTCATAAATAACTTGAGAACTTTTATAAGGAGAGTACAAAATAAAATACCTAACGCTGCATAGTTAAGGCATTTTATTTAAGTTTCGGTCAAAATTTCATTTAAAACTCTCCAAGTAGTATTTTAACTACTCGTTTTTGATATGTATCGGTTTTTTTTTTGATAAATAAAGGAATTTTAAAACAAAAAATATATACATAACACTATTAGTTATGCCAGGCCGCGTAAATGAGAATTATTGTTATCACAATACCTCCGCAGTACTTCAGATCTTTTTTAAAAACCTTTCAAGTGAGATGGATGACTTGGTTTTAGTATCCACAACAGTACTATAGTACTTGTACTTGAAGAGTTTTCGCTAAAACTATGTTCACTTTAACTGAGATGAAAAACATATTAGTACATTAAAAATTGTTTTACATATTATCAGAAGAATACACAAATCACAATTAGATACCAACTTAAAAATTTATAAAACAAAATTTAGAAATTGATGATTTCAATTGTAAAAGTTTTTCAATTGTAGTTAATTATCAACTACAAAAAACTATTTAAAAATAGCGAAAATATTGACTCAATTTCACTAAATATCTGTATACAATAGGTAAACTATAATAAGTCGGATTTTTTTTCGAAAATGGCTGAAACTATTTCCAAAAGTTTTCTCATAGTTTACTTCTGATGTACCTATATACACATATGTACAACAGAATGATGATAAAATATGACATCTTCTCGAGTAAAAGTTACATGGGAAAATGTTATTGTAAAATTAGCAAAAAAATTCAACTTTAAAATGAAAAAAACTTATAGCATCCGTTATAGAACCTGATAAAAACCTGTAAAATTTATGGATTTTTAATATAAGATTTATCAAATACATCTTTTTCATTAAAAATCTTACATAGAAAAACTTTCATCGCGTACTCTCAAAATAATTCAATGAGATATTTTCATAATTACGTAGTTTTTTATTCTATAGACATTTATAAATGTATAATGTAAAATAAATCTTGACAAGTTATAAGGAATCCTCTATAAGGTATAAGAGATGAATTAAAAAAATAATGAATCTGGTAATCGATAAATATATGAACTAAAAATTATCAAAAATAACAGTCTAAAAATAATCATTATTTTAAGAGGGATCGTGTGTCTAGCGTCAAAAGAATTATTTTGTATACCTGTAATGCATGTAAGATAATGCAAATTTATCTAAAACTATACTTTTCTATGTTATTAATTTCACCTTGTTGTATGAAGCAGAGAGTTAGATTCACTTACATATACACAAAGAGAAATATTGAATTTCGCCGAATTAAGAATACACGTATACAGAATTATTAAAACAATAATCCACTGTAATTTGCAAGAGTACCATAAAATGTTTAATCTTTTAATGAATTCCCAAGAATACGTTATTTGATCATAACTAACTCGGTTTTCGTTTTTAGATTATAAATTAAATGAGTAGCCAACAAATCGTAATTACAAAAAGGGATTATATCTTTCAATAATTAAAGTAGTTTTCAAAAAATGTAATGAAATTAACTCTAAAGATACAAAATCGATATTAGGGTTAATTACCAAACTGAACTACAATTTTACAAACGCTATGAACACCAATTAAACATATTATGATCACAATAAAATATAAATGACTATATCTATAAAAAAAAATCTTTACAGAAGCATATTGGAATAAAAAGTTTTTTTACTATGAATTGTTCAGAAATTTGGTATTATTTCATCCCCTTTTTGCTCTTAAAACTACTTACTGACCATTAAAATTCTCTAAATAATAAGAAAATGATTCTCAACAGTTATTAAATAATTTACTCAATAAACGTTTTATTTAATGAAATATTTTTTTTTTAATACAGAAAAACGCCGCGGACCAAACTGTTTTTCCGTTAGGAAATGTTTTCATTTAGAAGAGGTATCCGTTTAATTGACGTTAAATTTAATCTATAAAAAACCACAGCCGTAGAATTTTTCCATTTAAAAAAGGTTTTTGTCTACTAGATGATCCGTTTAAAGAAGGTTTCACTATAGTTTAATGAAAAAATTGAAAATTTACATTTCAATATAGTGGTTGAATCTATTTTAATGACAATTTTAATTTATGACGCCCCTTGTATAGTATTAATACATGATTCTTTTTTTTTCTATATAATTTTTTAGGCCCATTAACAGCCTCTCTCGAAGAAGGAGGTTTCTTAATCAGGCTTTTTACATAATAGATACAATTATTTAATTATAAATAAAGTTAAAGTTATATAACAACAATTAATCGATCACATCTCGTAATGACATTACAAAACACCTATTAATCAATATATCAATTGTATTAAAATTTCCTGAATTTTTAGTTTGACCTCGTGAAACATTTTACAAAATTATATTTATTCCGATGCGACTGTTGTTATTACTACCTACTAAAAAACTTTAAAACAAAATCTAGTATCCACGTTTTTCATTTTAAAGGAAACTATACAAACTTCAAACACACTATGATTTATTAGTTTATTAAGACACATTTTAATGAAATATTATTTTTAAATAAATTTACCGATAGGTTATTCAATTTATCTAACATTCATAATTTAAAACTCCATAAACTTAATGAAGTAGTTTTTAATGATCGAGTAAATAATTCTAAAAAAAGTCTACTAAGAGAAAAACTTCACGGAGCATATACTCGAGATAAACTCAAGATTAGTAAGTACTTCATTCTAAAGAAAAGAAAAGAAGAAAGTCGAAAACGAATTTGAAAATTTAATTGATGCGACTCTTTTGATATAACACGTACAAGGCTAGTTTTTCTGGATACTTTCTGCAACACTGCTATTTTTTCACCCTCTTTTAAGATACCATTCGTTGATTGAGACACACACATAAACCGCGTTACGTAATAGAAATGACTAAAAATGTGAATCTAACAGACATTTTGCTAAGCCACAATACATTAAAAACAAAATTGCCTAAAGCATCTGCCTTGAACGCCATATGAGTTTTATGAACACGGGACTTTCATACCTCGACTTTTCCCTCTCATACATGTTATTTTGCTACTTTTATGGAATGGGTGTGTCTATCCCATTAGTTTTCACGACATAACCCATTGTTGTTGTTCGAATAAGAGATAACAGAAAACCTTCCATAAACATCAAGTGTTACCTACAGTTTCTAGAAATGTCAAGTGTAATAACAATTAGGGTGTGTTTTCTAGTATTTGAGTTCAGATTTCAAAGTTTCTGAAGAATGATCTTTTCAAACGCACCCTTAAAAATATAACTAATAAGGTTACAAAATTTGTTTCTGCTAAAGGATTTTATGCTTCTAATTTAAATACTGAAAATAACAGAATGAAAATTATATTTTGACCGTATAGGTCATAATGTAATGCTGCTACCCTAAATAATATACATTGACCTTTCGTTCCATCTATTTTATTTTATTATGCGGTCACAATATTAATGTACAAAACACTTCTGAATAAATTATTTACTGAAATGGAAATCGCTAATGATATAAAATTTCGTTACAGGTAAAAATGAATTTCAGTTACTTTCGTACACAAAATTGCAAAGATTTACTTTAGGTTTACCTGATGAGGTGATGAAAAATCAAAAATAAATATGTGCCAAGAATATGATATTTTGTGCTCATTAAAATGTATACAAGGTGAACCAGATTTAATTGACGACTCTAGTAAATTTTAATCCAATAATCATTGCGTTGAAACTTTTTTAAAAATAATTATTGCCTTCATAGATTGTGTTCGAGATATATTTTTTTTTATTTATCACTAATAAAATAAAATAAACTGTTTTTTTATTTTTTTCAAGATAGCTATTTTCTAGCCCTTTTATTGGACAAAATAATGATGGATCGACAACAATTTTAAAATTAGTACTCATTGATTTACAAGCATTTTAGTACATCGAGTGGAATGTACTGGTGGGAGGGGGTAAAGCTGGTACTGGTGTATATTTATATCGCATACCCACCTACACAACACACCCACTATATATATTAAAATGTCTGTAACTAGTTATAAGTTACGATGAAAAGTTATTATTTGATATACTCTTTTATGCTTTCAATAATTACGAGAAAATGTCTGCAACAAGAAATCCTGATCACCCTCAGTAAATGGGGTTTTTCAATATTATACGCAAAATTTTTAATTACTAGTCGATAACATACTGTGTAGAGAATATATTAAGTATATGGAGAGAACGGATTAAGTTACATTCTATTACAGAATCGAGCAATAAAGCGTTAGTGCTTTAAAAACAAAAACATTGCGCTCGAGGCGTTATTTCAAAGTATCAAAGAATCTATAGTGTAAACTTAGCTTGAAAAATAGCCAAAGGGTATTTGACAACGAGAAATGTCAACCTTAGCGTGGAACGATCGATAAAACAAAATATTTCTAGGATATATGATACTCTCTAAAAGTACTGTTTTTGGCTATTATTTATCACACAATGTTGAAATAGTACAAATATATTTGAAGTAGCTACGCCATCGTACAACTGTATAAATTAGTTGAGATCTTCTTTTAGTCAAAGCTACTAATACTAGCTGATGAAACGTCTCGATTTTTTTAATAAGACATGAGGTACCATAAAATCCATCGAAAACATATCATTACAATAAAATGTTGGCGACCATTTGGTATATTATGCATATTGTAAATTAGACGGATGTAGTGATGCGTCGATCCCCATATACATATATTTGTCGGATGATATATTAGAGAACTCTCTTCTGCTTCTAATGTCAGTAATTTTACAGAAAAGACCATTTAATAATAAGTAACGAACAAAAAATGTCTAAAAAAAAAAAAATTGTAAGTGATGGTGTCATAATGATTTTTTTTTTTTATCATATCCATAAAATTATTGGATTTGTTTAACACGATCTCTTATTATGTCTATGAGCAGACGAATATACCAAATTTTTCTCTGCAGTACAAGAAATTATAATAAATGCATGACTGTGGGCTTCTTTAAACAATATATATTCATATATATGATTAATTTGAATAAAATATCCAACAAAATTTTATGATCCATTTCAATAAATCATTCATATCTTTAGTTTCGACCAAGAAATTACAAAAAATAACAGCCAATAAATTCAATTACACGGTAAAAATAAGATTAAACAAACTTGTCTAATTTTAGGTATTCTAAGTTTTACCGAACCTTTTTAGAAAAAAAATACTACTGTTGGTATTGAACAAATAATAAATGGCCTTCTCCAAATATGTAATACGTGTCAACCGAAAAGATTAAAAAATCCATAATTCAAGAATGTCAACACGCCCAAATCCAATTAAACTCGAAAGTCTCTATAATTATGGTACTAACATTCTCCTTGGAGATAGTTAACTGTTTACTTATTTATCTTCTATTATTATTACTACTACTGTAAACGCACAGATCTATAAATACAAAAGACATTTGAAACTAAACATTAAAATTAACGACACAACATAATCATTTCAACTGTTGCCAAACAAAAAAAAAAAAACCTTTTCCTTCCAGGAAAACATTCTACGCCAATAACATTAGTCTACTTACATTATTAGGTTCTGATTGTTTTGCTCGTTGACATTGCACGATTGAGGTCAACGTTATGGAATTCGGAAGTCCAGAGATCGGAAATTGGCACCGGACCTCTGGAAATGGTTGTTGTCTGGCCACTTTCGGCGCCGTTTGGCCGTCAACGCAGCAACCGATCGTCTCGCCCTGTGGCTTGGTGGTATTTGCGGCAGCTGCGGTGGTGCCAGCCTATCGAATTCAATGACCGTGCCAGGAGCCGCGTGCTTGACGGGCAGTAGCTGTACGTAGTCACCGCGAGCCGAGTGCACTACGCCCGAGGCGGCAACAGCAAACGTCTGTAATCGTGCGGACGTCGGCATGCTCACCAGCCGGGCGGCTAGCAGTATAGGTACCAACACGGCAGCCGCCACCACCCCGCAGCCTAACACCAACATGGCCACAATGATGATTACGGTCCGTCTGTTGCTGTCACCAAAGTCCGCACGGTGGCCACAACGTCGGCGGCCATCGGCCGCACACGGCTCATCATCGCCGCTCGAACCGGAAGAACGGTCGTCGGTTTGAGGCAATATAGTGTATTCAAGTTCGGCCGCTACATCTCCTGCCCCGTGTTGCGCCCGGACTGTCTTAAACATGCCCTGTCGAGATAAATATAGATAAAATCAATTGATTGTACAACAACACGTTTATGGGAAAACGTATTAATTTGCTACGTATTTTAAAGGTTATAATACACATAAAAAATGTTTATTCACAGTTGACGTAAATAATACGACATTGAAATCCAAGTGGCAATTATCACTTTTACTTGAAAATTGAGTTTTCAGACGAGTATTCGTAAAAACAATGTATAAGTAATGTAATTTAATTGAAATCGTTCCGTTAAGATCAACTCAGACTTGTTCCCTGAAAGAGATCAACCTCGTCCGACAAAACTTGACGTTTACCTAAATTGCACGTTAAACTTAAAAACAATAACTACCAAATCCCAATTATCAAACAATTAAAAGCACCGACGAGTAACGTTGGTGCACGCTAATTAAACAATTCTACTAAAAAACGAATTCATCGATTTCATTTGTAATTATTCTTAATCGCATTTTTGAACACCTCTATAAAATCAATATTTTCCCCGCAAATTCTACCAAAACGTTACACCAACGCCCGCGCAATTCGTTTCGACTAACCGTTTTTAATCAAAATTTATGGATATCTAATCCATTCAACGATCCCTTGCAATGTATAAGACATTTGAAAACTCTTCATACAATATCCTATGAACTTTATCTGAAGCAAAGACGATATACCTCTTTTATATTCATTACTCATACAGTTATTATATTGAGCGGTTAAACAGCAATGTTAAGGCAATTGAACGACACCGCTAAAAACTCATACGACGAACGCGAAAGTTTAAGATTTTGTGTTCAAATATATGCCGTGTAATGTGTAACACCGTATAAAGTTAAAAATTATGTTAAATAATTCTCGAGTCACTTTTATTTTCTCACTACAATATAATATCACTGTGGTTTATTGTGGTACACATTTACATTATTCAGATTATATCCAACAAAAAAAATAAGTTACCTTTTCGTAAAATAATATACTGCGCTAAAAAACCAATTTCGTTTTTATTCACGTCACACCGCTATAATTTATGACACACGTGTATTTATGTGCGTTTTCATATAATTATTACAAGAACAATTCTGTTTTAGTCTTTAGTCTGTTTTAAATCATATCAAAAACGTCGTGTAAAGAGAAAGACATACTCTGACCACGAGTTTTGTTCTACCAAAGTTACATTTATTATAAAATAAATATTTAAAAATCCTCTCCATTCTGATCGCATAAAAAATAAAATACCGGTAATTAATCAATTTTATGATCAAGTATGCATAACATGTGTTTGATATGATAATTATTTGAACTTTTAATCTCAGATCCAATTGGATCAGATATCAGGTAGACTCATGCCGAGATATTGCAGAGTTCATAAAAACTAATCGTGCAAACAAATTTTACCGAGAGACATTACCAGATATTTTTCAAGGTTCCAAATAACTTAAATTTTAACGTATACAAATGGATGAAGTGCTTTGTTAAGTACGAAATACCCAACCTTTTCCAAAACATTTACATTTTTCTTTTGTGGATAAAGATGGTCGAAGGACTTTTCCCAATAGTATTTTATTTACTAAAATACTTTGAAGATAAATCGATGGACGAACTTTTGTGAAAAGGGAAATAATGATAAATAAATAAGACAGAAAACTTGCCGATTCCCAAACGAAGTTTAATATATGTTGTGATATATTTTGAAATATAAGTTAACTTCTTAATACACAAATATACAGGGTGTCCCAAGGTGCTCTAACAAATCTACACACTATTCTTACCAGAACATCGTGGGACACACATATTCAGTGAGTATACGGACATTGTCTAAAAAATGTGATTTGCCTCTTGAATTTCCATCGACTTATAGACCTTTAAATATTGTTAAATCACTCATTCAGATATTTGTCTAATTATGTTGACCGTATTTAAAGATAATGACAATCGTTTTAAATCCAGTTATATTTTTGTATGTCTTTATATATAAACAGAGAAAGAAGTTTAGTTTAATTTTATAAAAAAATAATTGTTGTAATATTAGTATTACTCTACCTTTTTAATTAATTTAATAATTGTATAGAAATCTATGACACTATGTCACTCGTACTAACTAATGATATTAATTAATAAATAAACACAAACAGCATTTATATATATATATATATATATATATATAAATTGGAACAAAACTCTAAGTGGACAACTCCTATAACTTTTGATACAATTAACATTATGAATTATTTTTTTTTTTTTGCAATTTTAAAATTTTAAAATTTGTAAACCACATCATAAGATATTTTTCATTATTTAATTTTAATAATAAGAATAAATAAAATAAAATAAAAAATTTGAAATGTATTCAACATTTCATAATAGCTGTTTTTTAAAGTTTTTCTAAAAAAAAAAATGTAATTGATCAATAATTTTAGAGCGAGTAATTATTGAGGTGTATGAATTTTAATACACAAAGTACGTATCTAATGCGAATGGATACAACTTGTACTCATAAGCGGAGGTTGAACAATTTTTTTGTAAGTACTGAAATTAAATTTTCTTGCTTTCTATATAACAATACATGTAATTTTTCTAACTTTCTGGGAGATATAGAAAACTTGAGAAGCTTATCCCTCAAACCTTCTCTTAGCTCCGCCTTGCTTGTACTGGTGTACATTTATAACACACACTCCACAACAATAAGTATTTATCCTAAAATTGTAATCGATTCATTAAAAAATGTTGTAAAAATATGTTACAGTAACTGGTAATTTTAATAAAATTTAATAATAAAAAAAAGTTTTATTATTAGAACACAAATATTTCAAAATATGGATTTAAAACAGTCTACAAATGCATAAATAATTTTTAAAAATATTAATAGCGAAATATTAACTGTATCAAAAGTACTACTCAATAGTATATATACTGAGCTCAGTAAGTATGGAAACAGGTCAATTATTACAAACAATTAGAAAAATAGAAACAATATATAAGGTGATTGACTAGCTATACCTTACACTTATAAATATGATAAAAATTTTTGAAAAACCGAAATCTCTGATTCTACAAATAATTTAGAATGGGGTTTGCTCGGATTATCACAGAAAGTATGGAAAAAAAATTTTAAATATTCATAAATATATGTGTTTCTCGGTCTTCTAAAATATTTGAATGAAAGTATAAAAATAAAAATATTTATACCTTTATATATAAATACTTCTTTGTATTTTTACGGTGATCACAATTCTTAAAAAAAATATATATTCTGAATAATTTTTTTTTTATGTTTATTTTATATATGACAGCAAAACCAAATTAAAAAAATTAAATTGTAGAAAATTTTTTATTATTGTTTGTGCAGATAATATTGCTTTATCATTTACTAATATTTTTCTTGAAAATATCAGTATGTCAATTATATTACTTAATCGTTAAAATTTAATTATTTATAAATCTTTTATATTTTTAATAATGTTATCTTTTGTTTTTGTAATTTATTGACATAAAATAGTTTTATATTACAGAACTGTTTTACTTTCTTTTTTCTCATTTTATAAATAACCAAGTCCTACAATAAAAATTATCTAACGTGGAACTGACCTGTGCTAAATTGTCCTAAGTCATAATTGTCGTGGTACTCAGTTTAATATATAAATTCAATTTATTATAAATATTATTGAGAGAATTTATTAAATATTTTTTTGATAACACTAATAGTTTTTTTATATAAATTAGACTATTTTTTTTTTCAATTCTCTCAAAGTATATTTGAAACATTTTTCAAATAGTCAAAAAAATATTTTGAATAATATTTTTATTGACATTCAAATACATTTTCTGAATACAAAAAAAAAAAGTAATTTTTAAAAGCTTGTAAAAAATACTAACACCAGAATCATGATTGTTGATAATAATAGATACCTTTTTTTTATGATATCCATCCTTTTTTATTAGTGATTTAATTTAACAAAAAAACTTATTGTTTATATGTTTGAACAATTTGTCTTGCAAAATAAAAATAAAAAAGTATAGCTTGCCACAAGAAAATCCAAAAAATTAGAAGTACTCCAAGGAATACGGACCAGTATATACTAAATAACACTTTTCTTAAATTAGTCCATGTCTTTAATGGCATAATTCAACTAATATGTTATTTTAGTAAGAAATACTTTATATTAAGTACTAAATAATTATTGATCGAATCAAATGTACTGTGTCAAAAAAAAAAAAATAGAATTGGAAAAACATTTTTTTTAAATCAAAATAAGTTCTGAAATTTTTACTAAAATTGATGATTTACCGCAAAAAAATATATTACACCCTATGACCTATAATAAGTTGACCTTTATACAGACTTGGTTTTTTTTAAGGTATGATTTCATACCATCAATTTTGGCATTTGAAAAAGGAAACCCTTTAGTATTGAGAATCATTTTGAAGTATTTTTTATTTAAATGTATTTATTAAATTGATTTAGACATCTTTTCGATTCAATTTTTAAACCTTTTGATTAATGAAACTAATATTTTAATTTTTTATCACCAAATAATTACTTTTTACTGAAGCTATATTATAATAATATAGTATAAACTGTATAACATTATATAATACATAATATTTTAACATTCATACGGATTAATATTACAGCAATGATACACGATTAAAATATTTACTCACGTGATGTTTAAATACACCGACACAATAGGAACATCTACATTCGTACAAATCAATGAATCATTACACATTAACTCTATTAAAGAAACCGTTTAACAACATGCAACACTATAAGAAATTCGTCGAACATCGTGTTTCGGTCGCGTTGACAACAAATGAAATGATTTTTATGGAACAACAACAGTACTTTTCCGGCAAAATACGATTCGCATATGCCTCAAAATGTTTTACACATTCAGCAGTCCACGAGGCTTTAAAACAGCGCATGATCAACTCGACCTATAGCGCTACAGTCATGAGTGGAAAATTACTCATGATTTTAAAAGAGTTTAAAATTTTACAATATATTAATACACAAAAAAATACTTATCTATTCCTTCATTCATTCATCATCTCGTATAAAAATTATACGAATTATGTGATTAAAAATATTCTATAAAGAATAAGAATTATTCTACCATAGTATAATAATCAGGTTACAATTAGACATTTAATTATTAAGCTAATATAACAGCATACAGTGTATATCAGTGCCGTTCTCAGGGTTGCGTCTTGGAAGGCCAAATTTATAAGAAATTGTTTCATTACCCTTTACAAAATATATCTTTATTATATATTTATTTTTAACGTGAAGAGTTCTATATATCTCTGTGGGAATTCCCATGGTCTGTACATCAGATTTCTTGCCGTTATTAAAATTATGTGTGCAAATCGTTATTTTAATTGTTTATAAAATTATTGATTTTTAAATACAAATTCAATAAATTAATTTTGTTAGTATAATGAATTTTGAGAAGATAAGCCTTCCATTTTTTCATTTATTTAATTTGAACTCGGACGTCTAAATATCTAAATTTCCAACTAATATAGCTGTTACGCCATCATAAAGAGAATGGGGAATAAAATCCTTTCGTGGCAGAAATTATTATATGCTAAAGATTTATTTTGGAGGGAGATTTTAATTTTTTTTTTTGCATATCCTCCCAAATCTTTTTAGTAAAATTATATTACACTTAATATATATATTTTATCTACTAACTTTGCTACCTTAGGAATAATAAAATTACTATATTATATTGAATGTATTTTTATGTCCTAAAATATTTCAATATACCAGATATTAATTTCTAGAATGACCTATTTTGCATTTGTAAAACTAGAAAACTTTCTCTGGAGAGTTTTATAAGAATAATAAGATAAATAATATTAAATGTCAGTTGCATAATTTTCAACAAATTCATTCCAAGTTACCTAATTGTTACCTTAAAATGCGATTTTATTTAAATTATTATTTTTTTGATAAATATTTAAAAATAATAATTTTGTACCTTAGAACTATACTGAGGCAAGTCCAAAAGTTATGATTTTTAGGTTATTATATTTTTATAGAATAAGAATTGATCATTTGTGGCTAATATATTATATTTAAAAAAATTAGCGAAACATAACAATTCCTGAAAATTCTAACACAGGTGAAAAAATGCAAAAAAGCAAGTTAAATTCGAATCTTCATTGGCAGTTCATGTGTTGGAAAAAATTTGTTTTCAATATCAACTAGATAAGATTTGTAATAGATAGTTATAAACCATTGTTAACTTGCGTTAATCAAAATTTATAGATAATAAGTTTATTATCTAAGAACCTTGTATGTTAACATGATAAGAGATACAATGGTTATACAAGGACGCTTGATTATGCGGTACCAATGTTCCTTATCGAAATAACAATAAAAAACTACTGCACTATAGCGCAATCTAGTTCATAACACGATTGTAGATAGTTCATCATGATAGAAATCACAATTGTAGATAGAACTTTATTGATTATCGTGATAAATGGAGCCTTTTATCACATACCGATGAGTGATTTGAGCTGATGACCACCAGGAGCGCTAATATGCAGTAGGTAAAATTAACTTTTAAATGAGACAATTTTTTGCCATAGATTACTGTAAGATGTATAAATCTTATTGTACCATTCTATCTACAATCGTAGTTAATACTCTTATCACAAAAAACGTTATAACTTTTATTAACTAAAAATATTGACTACAGTTATTTATTTGTTTAACATTATTATTTTCTCTAAACTTTTATAAAATTGTTTTATTTTGTGTAAACAGTACGTAATCAACATGTGCTACCATAGATTCCAATGTTTTTAATTAAAAACAAATATTTTCATTGCTTTTAGGTCTACTTTAAAGTGTATTTATATGTTAGATTTTAAACTGAATACCATAAATGTTTAAAGACATAAAAAATACAATGAGCTTGAAAAGAAGTAACAGTTATTCTGACATAGCTGGTAATGCAACATTACAGTGCTTGGCTAGTGGCATTAACTATCCTATTGGTGACGCTGAGGTAGATTTTTTCTTTCAGAAATAAACTCTATTTAAGTATTTAGATGAACTTATTAAATATACATATATTTTTATATGAAAATAATTTCTATGTTAACTTTAAGTCATCTTTGTTTTATATTTTAAAATATTATACTTTAATGATTTATTTTTCTTTAACGTTATTAAATTGATATATTATAACTCTTCAGTTTGTTATTGGACGTTCTCTTGCCTGTTCACTTGTAATTGAAGAAAAAGCTATTTCACGACGACATTGTTTTATAAATAAATGCAATGGCCAATATGTTATTTCTGACAATGTAAGACTTAAATTTTTATTACGTGTTTATATTAATTTAGCTATCAAAAGAAAATAATTAATTCTAAGTTGATCATATCTGTATTACAGGGAACAGGTAATGGGACTTACATAAATTGTGTGCAAATTCCTAACAACCAAAATGATTATCAAGTTCTAAATCATGGAGATGTTATTTCCTTTGCAGATGGAAGTGGAAATTATAAATATCTGTACAGATTTGTTTTTCAAACATATGCAGATAAAAAATTGAAGTGAGATTATTCTTAAGACATCTTGTATGTACCTAATTTGTAGAATATGAATATGCTACACTAATATAATCAAATGTATTGTTTATTTTAGAAAATGCCATCAAATTGATTAATAATATCTAAATCAAAACTATTTATAAAAATATTTTAATTCATTCTTTTAATACATGTCAGTTATTTTTATTACAAACTTTGCAATCACATAATATAGTAATTACAAAGTGTCTGAACAATATTTGTTTATAAGACTTTAAATATAGATTTTAGATTTATTGAATAATATTGTTAAAAAATAAAAATAATTATTCCTTTCTAAATTTTAACTTTTAAACTAAGCTTTGCTGACAAAAAATGTTTAAAAATTCTTATTCATTATAAAAAACTAAATTGATTAAAAAAATGTTTTGAAAAAACTTTCATTTATGTGAAATTCAGAATTATGCTTAAAATATTTTCATTCATGTAATACCCTATTCTTTTATATTTACTCTGCTTTATCTTTTGTATTTAATTTTTATAATGAAATACAGAAAGTTAGATGTTTAAATTAATTGTATTTATTATTTCAGACGAAATAACGAACTATATGATAAAGAAAATGAATCTAGTAAAACCCAATCACAAATTTTAAATAAAAATTTAGCTATGAAAAATGTTTTAACAAAAATTCAATCTGATGTTGACAATGTAAGTTTTAATTCTATGAATGTCCATTTTTTTTACAATTTATTTCTTTAAATGAATATATAAATTATATATTTATTTTTAATTGTTACTTATGATACGATCCTATTTGTGTACAAATCTAAAATGCCTTTCAACAGTAACCCAACTTTTTAATTAGTTTATATCCCCTTAGAAAAGCTAATTAAAATACAATGGAATCAAATAATAAGGTTAATTAATAATTAAATTAAATAATATTAATAATCTGTGGATACAAGATATGTTGAGAACGTCCATCAGGTAGATGACGATATGCTATAAACATCATGATAATTATTATTGTTTTAATGAGAAATAAATATTATAATAATATTAAATTGATGTTAAACATTCATATGGAAGGTGTCAACTGCTTGTCTGTCGCACTACATCTTCCCTTACAGTATTCTATAAGAATGCATGTGTTAACATTGTAAGGTGTTCTTGTATATCTATCTATAATAAGCATGAATGCTGAACTAACTGTTAAGTGTTATAAGCTGAACCAAAATTTGTGCACAAAATATGATTGTATCACTTATTTAAGTTCAATTTTTTTTTAATATTAGTTGATTTATTGTAGCTGAAAATTGAAAAAGCATTATTGAAGCATTGTATAACTGCAAAATTATATGAATTTAATGAAATAATTAATCAAGCATCAAAAGCAGTTAAAAAATTAAACGAAGAAGTTTTAAAAGTAATTATATTTTTACTAAAAATATAATTAAAAATAATTTAACCTCTGGTTAATACATATTATATTATTTTTACAATATAATATTTTTTTTATTAACATTAACTGTAATTTAAAAAATATATATAGTGTAGTAATTTTTAAATTAGTTCTAAAATCATGTTTTATTAACCTATATTTTTGCATTAAATCATATTCAAAAATTTTTTTTCACAGCATAAACTCACTATAAATGAATTAACCAAAAAGAATTTAGATTACCAAAGTACTTTAAAAATACAACAAGGTGATTATATAAATATATATATTGTTATTAACTTACTTTATTTGATTTTTAACATGTTTAAGAGAAGGGGCATGATATTCTTAATATGTAGCATGAAAATACTGTATCTTAATCTGGACTTATTTATCTGTATAAAATATATAAGTGAATAAGCTATTAACTCAATTTATAAATTTTTTGAATGGAGTTCACATATAGGAGTAAAAATTAATTTTGGGCTTATATTTTACTTCATCAGCTTTTAAAAATAAATAAAGTTAAAGTTTGTTAACTCCAACTTTCTTTGATTACTATCTTTCTTTTTTGATAAATTAATTTTTTTTCTAGATCAAGGATCAATAATTGAAGAAACAATCAAAGAAAAAGTTTATAGTGTTCTAGAAAATGATTTTCAATGTCCAATTTGTAATGAATTAATGGTTAAGGTATTTTTACATTTAAATCTATTATTAGGGTAAATATAAAGCGTCATCATGTTAAAAGTTTTCTAACAATTTTATTATGTTACTTATGTTAAAAAATGCATTTGAGAATACTTTTTTATACTAGAGATAGTAGATAGTGATAGTGATAGTTGATATCAGAAAACTTTTTGAACTTGCTAACTCAAGAATTTTAAATAAAATTTGTGAAAAGAAAAGCTAAACTATTTTAATTAAAAATAATTTAATTAAAAAAAGAATATCTAATGAAAATTTTTATTTTTATTAGTTTAAAATATTATTATTATTTCTTCAATGCGGTTAGATTTAATTATAAGGTGTTTAAAAATCAATTGTAGAATACATATAATAAAATCTACACTTTATTTAAGTAACATGCAGTGAGGTAATTGTAAATGCTTTTCTTTAGATAAATGTACATATTTTTATTTTGAACTAGCAATTAATATAATAGCTAAAAATATGAAGACACAACTTTCCAATTTAAAATATAATTTGTTTTATATTCTAAGATAAAAAAATTATTTTACAATTACCTCATTCACTTACATTTACATCACTTTGCCATAATGTGTAACATTTTAAAGTAAATTTGTTTTTTTATGAAAATTAAATACAATTTAAGTAATATAAAAAATATTACTATGTCATTTTCTATATATTATTATTTTATAATTTTGTTACTTCTTTTAACTAAAATCTAGATAAGTCACAGAAATGAGTTTTTGAAATCTTGAATAATGTGTATAGAAAAAGATATTTTCTGTCATTTGTCAAACAAATTTGTTTCTATTATATTGAGAAATTTTGTTTTTGATAAGTTAGCTGTTAAGTCGCTATTTAGGGGTTGAGCCTAAATGCCCGTCAACTGTATTCCAAAGAACTAAAGAGGGATAGCTGGTTAAGCTATATCTACCTTGGGTACTGAGGTTTCCTATTTAATTTATATTACCTAAGAGGAATTACCAAGGGTCGCATTACAATATATATTTATAACTCTCTTAGTTAATAACAATAAAAATATTTATGAAGTAAAGAGATATTAAATAAATAGTACAACCTACTGGACACCTACAAATCATATAATCTAATAGGGAGCTGATGGCTACAACATACACACACTATTTACGCGGTTGGTAAGTTAAGTTAAATATAAGACAAAGAGTAATGGTCGCGATAATGGTAAAAAGTCAACTGTCGTTAGGGATATATTATTATGGCACATTGGCCATGAATTTCAAAAGTGTTTATGTGTGCAGTCTGCTTTCCTGCTGTAACACGTATGTTACTGTGTCAACGATATAAGCATAGTCGGGGTTATTATAATAATTCTAAAGAACTTTAAAAAAATCACATACTTCAACTCCTAAAAATTTATGTTTAAAATTTTATTTAAGGCTCATATAATATCCATCCATAGATTTAGACCAACAAAATTCTTTTTTAAATTATTTTATTTTAGAATTTGGGTTTGAAGTTTGAATAAAACATGTTCCATCTCAAGTTGTTAGTTCAAGAAAATTTGAGTTTTACATCTGTAAATTAAATTTAAAAATTGATTATTTTTTTTTAGGCGTGTGCAATTAATTGCAGTCATACATTTTGTGAAATTTGTTTAAATACTTGGTTGAAAAAAAGTAAAGTTTGTCCTGTTTGTCGAACTTCTGTTCAAACCAAAACTCTTTGTCTATCTCTAGATAACTTTATCACTAATATTTGTGATCTTCTTGGAAATGCAATAAAAGAACAGCGGGAAAAAGTACAACAAGAAAGTAAGTATATTTGAACATTTATTTCAAAATTATTAACAAATTAACTCATACTAAATAAAAATTAAGTATTAGTTTATTGAAAATAATTGATACTTATGTTAAATTTTTTATTCTTTTCATCTAGAAAAACTGCAACTTTATTACATTTCATCCAACACAAACTACACATAAACCAATACACAATTATTTTTACATATTTAAAATATAAGTTTAATATATATTTAGTGTTATAAATACTTTTAGGATTGACAGTTAATGTCCCACAAGTAGATCAAGCACCACCTGCACCTACTGCAAGAAGAGGTGGTAGAGGAAGAGGTAGAACTCAACGTCGAAATACACAACCTACTCATGTTCATCAAGAAATAATGCAAAGAATTCATGAAGTTTTTCCTCATTTTGAAATCGACTTAAGTAATTTTATGCCAATTGAAGTACCTAGAAGAAGAACTCCTAGAACAAATGAACCTATTGAAGTTGTAGATCTTACCCATAATATGTCACGATAAATACATGAATTTCGACTAATATAATGTTTTAAACTATCCAAAAGAGAAATTACTTTTTACTTTTTTTTTTTTTTTTTTTAGGAAAATGTACAAAATATAATTAAAGAATTGATTCATGTGCATTTTGTAAATAATTTTAGTTTGTTTTTGTACAACTTGGTTTAATAAACTCATACAACATTTGTAATATTTAAACTTTGAATTTAAAATTGTTAAATTTTATGTAAAATTAAAATAATTTATCTTTTTGTTAAAAATAAAATATTTTCTATACATTATCTCACCTATTATATTTTAAATTTTAATTAAAAGATATTTGATACCAAGTAAAATAAATAGGTATTTTTTTAATAACTATGAACACAATATCATATTATTTCAGATTTTAAAAAAATATATAAATAACCATAAGTATTTTTATTATAAAATTCATGAACTCTATTGAATAATGAAATAAAACCTTAGCAGCTAGGTTGGTATATAAGGATTTAATTTTCAATGTATTATTTTTTCCTTTATTCGAAAATATTTAATAATTAATCCCTCTGTAATATATCTAAAAAAATAAGATATATTTTATTTGTCTTCGGTGAATCTTCTATAATTTTAAACCTATTATTTTTTTTAAAAACGAAAAAATATTTATATTATTTGTGATATTTTTAACTAGAGAAATAATTCTTATGAGTAGTTCTTAATTATAAACATTTCAAATATTCTTGTTAATTTTTACAATTAAATATTTTTTAGTTTTAAATATAAATTAATATTTTAAATATATTTTTAGTTATTAATATTAGCTATAAATGATTAATTCTTATTATAGTTTAATATTGATATAAAAAGTAATCAGTACCTATGGTTGTGTTGACAATCAAGTATATTTAAGAAAATAAAAAACTATTTTCCTTCATTTATAGTTTACCTTATGATTAAACAATAAAAAGTCTCAAAATATATTTAAAAATTAAACGACTCTTCAAATTTTAAATTATACATAAAACAACAACAAATTGCACATTGGAATAATTGATTTTTAATAATATGTTGATAAAACTATACAATAATTCAATAAAATAATAATATGTATGCTTACAATTTAAGTGTATTAATGCAAAATACATGGACTAGATAAGTTATAATTTAGTTAAAAATAATAATCGCATCAAAAATAAAATCATAGAATGTAAACTAATACTTTTTGTTCTTCTGTTCATTAGTTTTAGAAAATGATGTATTTTTATCAGACAACCCATGCCTTAAAATAATACTTCTTTTTTTCTTTAACTCTAAGAGCAGATGTGCATTATGATCTTCGACAAAATCTAACTTTTCACTAATTCTAGCATTTTCCTGCTGTAATTTGACCATCTTGTCTAATATCATTTTCATTTCCACTGAAGTATCAACCATATTCTTCTTTTTTAATTCTTTTGTGAGCTCTGCAACTGTACTTTTAAATTTTTTTTTAGAAACGTGCAAATCATCTTGAGTGCGCTCTAACATTGTTTTTAACTCATCAACCATTTGCATTTTTTTAGCTAAATGATTAGCTAGTTCTTTTTTATCATTTTCAAATGTGTTTTTTTCTGTTTCTAAAACACTTTTTTGATTTATAATAATAGATTTGAGTTCATTATTTTTTTTCTTTAATACTTCATAGTTGTTTTGTACTTTATTTAATGTAACATGTAAATTTGTATTTTCAGTCTGTAATGATGCATTAAGTGAACTTATACTCTCAGTAAATAAAAGAAGTTCTTTTGTTCTTGTTTCATTGCTTTCCATAAGTGTCTTAAGATCAATATTAACATTTTCTAATGAGGTGATAGTTGATGCACATTCTGTCAATTTACAGTTCAAATCTTCAACAGTTCTATTTAATACATTTACTTGGTCTAAAAGTTGATCTGAATGTTCTTTCAAAGTTACATAAAATTGACTTTCAATAACTAGTTTTTCTAAATTACTTTCTTGATTAAATGCTTCATTTTCTTTGGTCAATGCCTCTAATTTAACTTGTAAAGTTTCTATTTCATGTTTTAACTTACTTTCACTTTCTTGAGAAGTTTTTGTAATTTGCTCATGTTTAATTTTCCAACATTCCAAGTCTTTTAATATTTTTAATTTCTCTTCTTTCAAAATTTCAATACAAATTTTTGTTTCTTTTAGCTCTTTGTTTTTTATTTCAATAGTATTCAAAAAATCTGTTGCTTCTCTATTATTGGTTTTTAATTTTACAATTTGTTTCTCTTTTTCCTTAATACCATCAAGCAACTTTTTTTTCTCATTATTCAAATCTAATATTTCTTTTTCTTTCAATACATATCGCATAAATGCTGATTCTTTTTCATTTTTGGCTGTCTCATATACCTTACTTAATGATTGTATTTGTGATTTTAATTTACTTATATCAGTTAAATATTTATGCTCACTTACGGCTAATTGTCTTTTAAAATAGTCAAGTTCATCTTTTTGTTGCCACATAAACTCATCCAATTTTTTACCATTAACACATGACGATTCAACTTTCTGACCTTCATCAACTAAACAAGTCTCTTCTTGAACATTACTATTGATATCATCCAGCTTCTTTATCTGATTAATTTTACATGGTGAGTCTATAGGATCTTGTTTTGTAGTATCTACTTCCATGCTTAGAAAAAAAACATAAGACCAACATTAAGCCATCCTAAAACAATTTCAAAATAATGAACATATTTAAATTAAAATTTTGTTTTAATAACTCATATTGGGAAGAACAATTAATTTAACATAAACACCACGACTAAAAATTTATTAAAATGTTTTAAAAGTGTTATTAGTAAATATTTTATTCATAGACTACTCAATGATTTTATTCAGTCTCGTATCACATTAGAAATCAATCTAATCACTTCATAACTACTTGACAGTGAGTTAATATTATATTAATAAGATAATGTTTATCTCATATTGGTAACACTTACTATGAATGTCTACCCCACATTCCGGTACAGCAAATTACTGTCCTACCGAATCTACTAACTTACATTAAAATGCTTGTCGTTTTCGTCCCATAAATTGCACTCATTATTTGCACGTTTAATAAAGTGCCGAGAAAAATCTCCGTAGTACACGGACTTAATATATTGAACGTTCTTCTATTTTTAAATCCGACCAAAAAATCATATGATTGGTAGTTTTAGTTAAATTTATTTAGTGAAGTAATCAAACACATGTAAGTAGCAATTGTCTCTATGGCATTTCACAGATAATTCTTGAATTTACTGTATTCCCAATTATTATTAATAATGTCATTATTGTTGTAAAAAATTTTTTCAGATTTAATTCTATTGACACAGCCTGTTTTGGGTTTTTTGAACTTACATTAACTGAATGAAAATGTCTTCAGTCTGTATTTATTACATGAGAGGAACTTGTCGATTTGGTGACCGATGTTGGAATTCTCATGATCTCGACTCTGCACGGTCTGAAAGAGAAAGCCCACGTAAGATATTTAACAAAGTTTCCAAGATAGAAAACAACAGTAATATTTGTATTTTTTTTTTCTGATGCCTGATATAATTATGAGAGATAAAGGTGTTAGTTACTATTTTGATGTGTATTTTTAAAACAACATTTCAGTTTAACTACTACATATATATGTTATAGAATACTGTTACTAAAAATGTATACAGTCAATAATATTTCCCAATATTTTTTTAATTGAGAACATACTAGTCTTTTGTTTATTAATCTTATTTTTTTTAACATGTCTTTAAAGATCTTATGCTAGAATTGTATTTTAAAACACTAATTAGAAATAATTGATCAACATAGGTTGATCGGTTTATCACAAACCACTTCATTACTCAAAATAAATACAATGTTGAAAAAATAATTTTAATATTTTTTAGTTCCATATATTTCTTGATTTATCAATTAATAATTACATTTAGAATCATCCCGTATAACTTTAAGGGCAGTCAACTTCAATTTTTTTGTATTAAATTTAAAGAAACTCGATATATAACTTACAATGAGTAAGATATCTATCATGTTACATGTTAAATAAAAAAACTATAATAATCTTTAGTTATCTGTTTAATTACAATTGAAAATATACAAACCTTTTAACACCCATAAATATTCCTAAAAATGTAAAAAAAAATCTTTAAAAAAAATCTTTACTATAATCAATTATTTAAAATATAATAATTTGATATATGTTATAATTTTAGTTAACAGTTCATCTGATGATAGAGAAGAGCATGTTTCTAGTCCTGTAGCTTCACATGCCAGTAGTGTTCCTAGGCCTAGGCCTAGACGTTTGGACTCGGCTCAAAAGTAAGTAAAAGCATACATTTTTTTTTCATTAAATTTGTATGGTGTCTAATTATATTTTTTGTAATATTTTATAATTTGTTTTGATAAAGATTTCAACGAAACCAAAATAATCTTGAAAATACTGGGAAATCAAGTGTTTGGTCTTTGTCAAGTAAAATAACAATCAATTATAATTACTATCATAATTTAAATTGTTTATAACTGTATATTAATTATTTAATTAGATAAAGATTCCGGAGAAACTAGAGAAGGTACACCTGATAGTATGCTAGTTGAAGCTGTTAAAAAATTAAATGAGTCTGAAAATGAAGTAAGGACTCTACGACAACAATTACGTAATAAAGATGATGGCGATAATTTTTCCTGGATAGAACATCAATTAGAACAAGCCATTGAAAGTGACCTGCAGTGTAATATTTGTTACGAAATATTTATCAAGGTATAATTTTTCCTTAAAAAATTATATATATCTGTATAATTTTTTGAAAAATTAACCTGAGTTGTATTCAAACTGTATATTATTTTAGCCTACAGTTTTAAATTGCTCTCATACATTCTGTCATGAGTGTATAGAATCATGGACTAGGCGTGTAAACCATTGTCCTACCTGTCGCGTATATGTTAGAAGCAAATCACACTGCTTAACTTTAGATAGCTTTTTAGACAAAATCTCTGATCATTTACCCGAAGAAGTAAAACAAAGAAGAGAAACTTTAAAAGTAGAAAGAAGTAATATTAGAGGTAAATAATCTATGGTTTAACATTAAAGTCGTTTTATTATTTAGTTCAATTTTTCTACTATAGAAGGAAATAGGAATAGAAGAACCAATAACAGACGTCGTAATCGTGGTCAATCTGTTCGACGAACATTAAATATGCTTTGGGGAGAACGGAGTAGAGAAGGTGCTGATTGGAATATAGCATTAGAAGAAGCATTGTTTGATCCAATTCGATTAGGTGATGTTTTAGGAAGTAGAAATAGAAATGATAGGGATGAAACTGAATGGGATGACAATTTGTCTGACAGCAGTTTAGACAGGTACTACAATTTATATTACATAAATTAATTCATTCATCAAGTGGGTAACTTGTGTAGTTATGTTATTCTTTATGTGTGTCAAAATATATATATTTTTTTGTTTGAATTTTATTTTAATTAATCAATATTAAAAGAGACATAATTTAATTTAAGTTGATTTTAAATAAAATTTTATTTTGGTTAAATAGTTAAAATTATGGTGTTTATTAGAAAATAGCTTGTATAACTTTAATAGTCTAATACAGTTTCTACATAAAAATTTCCATTATTACCTTGATAAGTTTTAATAGTTATTATTGCCTGTACGACTGAGTGAATTTTTTCTCGAAAATTTTAATTTTTGTAAATAACTTATTATATATTTTAAAATTTTACTTAAACTTACACAATAGTATATTATGTTGTATTAATGGATCTCGTTTGTAACATATTGTTCCTGTTATGAAGTATAATTTGAATTACAAAAATAATTAGATTAGTTTATCACTAGTTATTCTTTACTATAAACTAGAAATATACAGTATTATTATTAACTATATTTGATTATACTATATTTTATATTATAAAATTTACTAATAGAAAATTTCCAATAATAATTTTAATTCAACTAACTTAATATTATATGTTCACGTTTTTTAATGATTACTACTAAAGTCGAAGTATTTTAAATAATTAAAACATTTAGTATTATTTTATTTATTTATAACTTCTTTTGTAGTAAATAATAATTATTATTTTAATTTTTTTGTTTTTACATAATATTGTATATACTTATTGTTATTTCAATTTTTCATTAGCAATTCACTCAATGCTTAATTAACAAAAATATATATGTTTTTAATTTACTAACTGTAATTAATTGCGGAATCTGATTTTTGGTTGTGATAAAGTTTTTCATTTTTGAGCTTAATAAATTTTTTACGCTTATTTCATTGGTCATATTAATACTGATATCTATTTTTTTATAGCTGAAATTTTTGCTGCTTTACTATTTTTAAATGTGATTTTTGTTTTGTTAATCCAAGTCATTCATAATTTGGTTTCAATTGTGTAATTTACCTAGTTATTCAACTATAAATTTATAAAATGTAAATGTTTTTAAACCAATTATATTGATTTTNAAGTAATAATTAAATAAAAATTTGACTTTTTTGTAATGCTTTATCATTTTATCTATAAATTGTTGTTTATGAGAACTCATGATACATATATGTCCCCCTAACGTTTTTAGATCTCACCAAGTTTTAACTAGATAGATATATTTATATTTGAGCAAATGAAATATTTTTTAAATCAAATATTTTTGTTAAATAAAGGATAACCTTAAAAATTAATCTTGAAATTTTATGTGATAACAAAATTGACACTAATTATAGAAAAATATATAAATTTAAATATGTCCCAATTAAGTGTGCTTAAGATTCTAACTATATTAAATAAATGTTTAAATAGTGATAAAATTTTAGATATACATAGTATCAAAAAGTTTATTATATATTATTTAACAAAAACCGCAAACTTATACAAACTAAGTCTTTTAAAAATATAAAAAATGTTTTTCTAAAATAATTGCTAATTAAATATTTTGTATTAGCATTCATGATAAATATTAGTAAAAATTTTAACTTATAAGATGTAAAAATGATCTAATATAGCTTATTAAGATTGGCTTGAGGGCATTAGGCTATAATTATAAAAATTATTTGATTAATAAATCTAATTTAAGTAAAAATAATAGGCTTATTGTTTTTATTGTATATTTATTATGTGCAATGTTGCTTGTTCTATTGAGAAATGGAATCATCAAATTGTTACACATTTATAAATTTAAATAGTTGTTTATTTTTATAAATTAAATTAAATGTTTTATTTAATTTCTTTTGATGAATTAAATTTAATAACCTTATCCTATTTATTTTTTTTCCGGTTATCAGTCTTAATGAATATGAGTACCGTTTTTGCTCTTATTGTGACAATATGGGACATTCGTCTGCCAACTGCCCTTTAGCCCTAATGGAAGAACCTGACGATTGGTAGATCTAACCGCTTTTTATCATCCCAATATTTGCTAATCTTAGTCATTTTTTTCAAATATGCTTTGTTTTGGGACAACCAATAAATATATTCAATTTACATTTATTTTGTTTATTTATGTCTTAATTTTTATTATTTTTTTCTTTTGTGGTGTATAATAATATTATTATTTATTAATAGTTAATAGTATTCTATGTAATAGTTGGGCTACAGAACCCTTCGTTACTATTCTATTTAAATTATTTATTGTTAAAACAAAATAACGTTTTCATAAGAATTGTATATATATATATATTTCCTATTTTATTTTCATTCATATTTTGGGAAAGTTATTTATTTAAAAATCTTTATAGGAGCCATAATATGCAACTAATTTTACTTAATATTTATACTATAATAATATTCTTATATTTAATATTAATTTCGAATATTATTTAAATTTAAGTGGGTTATTTATTAATGTTTGAGTTCATGATGATACTTAATTGTAAGGTTTATATTAAAGTATATTATTTATTATTTGTGAACATTTTTATTTTTCTGTGATTAGCAACACCTGTTTCCTACACTTAATAATTTTTTATTATCTTTTTTTAATTTAATATAATTATTCAATAGTAACTCTGAGTCATAGGTTTATTATAAAAATATTATAATTTGATTTATCATTTATTTTTTTTAAGAAATAAAATAACAAAATTGTATAAATTTTGCCTAAATAATTAAAATATTAATATAAGTTTGAAGAGTCAAAAATATATACTTGGATTAAAAAATTAAACCCTTTTTTTATTCACCTGTAAGCTGTTGATAATGTTGTTATTACGCTTAGTACAATAGTAAAAATTTTATGTTCTAGAAACTTCCTTTATAATTTTTTTTGCAATTGTTAATCAGCACTAGTTTAATTCAAATTCAAACTTATTAAGACCATATAATCATGGTAAACATTTACCATTATTCTACATGTTTCAGATATCTCTTTCTTGGATAACAGACCCGAAGATCATTTGAGTATTGCTGTGTGAAATAGTACCTATTTCACTAGTATTATTTAACTACCATAAACATTATCTGTATTAGCAGATTTCATGACCTAGATAAACCTAATATTTAGATTATAAGTCAAATAATTTTTGTGTAAAAATGTATTATATTTTGGCTGATATTATACAAACATTATACTCCTCTGTAATAATTATTAGATTGTACGTGTTGCTCAAATGCATCACTTATTAAATACCATGGCATTATTTGTATATTTTTGACGTTGCCTGAAAACCTATTTTTTATATTTTACTTAGTTTTTCAGATAGAAAATATATTTTTTCTTGACTTATATTAATTCTCTGAATTAATAATTTAAACATTCCTCTTTAAAATAATCTAGGAATACATTGTATTTTTAGTAAAATTATATTATTTTATAAATAGAATCTTTTTTTTTAAATGTTCATAGGCGTAATTTGAACAAAATGTTTGGGAGATCTATTTTATTTTCTCCTCGTTTTAAAAATATTTCTTTATGATTAATTTGTAATTTTCATAATTTTTGGGAGTTTAGACCCTTCTAGACTGACCCCCACATTGCGCCCATGAGTATATTTTTGTTAATTTTAAGAGAAGGTTATTTGTACATAATGAAATTATTGTTATTTATTTATTATAAATATATTATATGCTCTTTTGACATTTTTATATATTACTCTATTATCATATATTCATAGACACAACTAATATATACAGTATCAGTTAAAATAATTTTTTTTTAATTTTAAGTTTTATAGTATTATTTTTCAAAAAATATGTGAAAGTAACTATTATGTGCAAACTATCTAGAATAGTTTTATGGGTTATAAATTTAAAAAATGAAAATTATTCACAAAAACTCACTAAAATTTCAAAAATAATAACCCATCTAGTAAGTAATGTACTGTTGTGTCCATGAATTTATTCCCCATTCATTTAAATGAAACTATGGCTATGACGTGATTTAATATTTTGGACTCTTTCTGGATAATGAGCGCAAACTTGACCAAACAGGATTCCACAATTATGTCACAAAATCATTAATTTTAACAACAATAGTTAAAATTATAGTTACTATAATGTAAGAATTTTATGTAAGCTAAAATAATGATAAAAATATTTTCAAAAAATTTTGAGTGCAGTGAAATAACTATTTTCTTGGTATCCCTTTTCAGGCGGGGGATTAAATTATAATTTCACTAGATCACCAGTTTATAAAAGATATTCATAATTGCAATTCAAAAATTTTTTGAACGGAGTCAATATCTAATTTTAACATTAATATTGAAACTTACAAGAAAAGTTAAATAAACAAGAACGTTTTATTGAGATTTAAGTACACTCGATTTATGTTATTAATTTGAACTTTTTTATTTTGATATGTGTTATTATAACATTGGAGTATTTCAACAAATACTAAACAGTTATTTTTATTTACCCAAGTTTAGGATATGATTTGTTGTACGTCAACTACATACTTTCAAGGCCGCACCTCTTCATTGTGTGAACCAAAATTTGTTTATTTATAGCTCACCTTTAAAATGTAATCAATTGTAAGAAAAATTGTTTTTGTGGGGAAGTGTTCCATCCTTAACACTCAGCCTTACTTTATTCGACGATTATACATTATTTGTTTAACAAAAAAAATTTCCCAGTTTTATTCTATTCAATTGGTAAACAGTAGACCACAAATTATGAAAACTGAAAATACTAATGGATGATCCGGTTAAAATTCCATCAATGTTATTCAGAACCTTTTAAAAAAAATTTTAAATCACATAATAAATAAATGAAATTAAAATGTTTATTAAAATTAACTTTTAGTAATGCCGTATTAATAAAATAAACATTAGATTTTTTAGTATTGCTTTATCATATTTTTTGTAAAATGTTGTTCATTTTTTTTTAGATCTCACCAAATTTTAACTAAAAATGATTTGAGATTATCAGAGTAATGAAGTGGTTTGTGATAAACCGTTAAACCTGTATTATAGTTGACTGCCCTTAAAGTTATACGGGATGATTCTAAATGTAATTATTAATTGATAAATCAAGAAATATATGGAACTAAAAAATATTAAAATTATTTTTTCAACATTGTATTTATTTTGAGTAATGAAGTGGTTTGTGATAAACCGATCAACCTATGTTGATCAATTATTTCTAATTAGTGTTTTAAAATACAATTCTAGCATAAGATCTTTAAAGACATGTTAAAAAAAATAAGATTAATAAACAAAAGACTAGTATGTTCTGAATTAAAAAAATATTAGGAAATATTATTGACTGTATACATTTTTAGTAACAGTATTCTATAACATATATATGTAGTAGTTAAACTGAAATGTTGTTTTAAAAATACACATCAAAATAGTAACTAACACCTTTATCTCTCATAATTATATCAGGCATCAGAAAAAAAAAATACAAATATTACTGTTGTTTTCTATCTTGGAAACTTTGTTAAATATCTTACGTGGGCTTTCTCTTTCAGACCGTGCAGAGTCGAGATCATGAGAATTCCAACATCGGTCACCAAATCGACAAGTTCCTCTCATGTAATAAATACAGACTGAAGACATTTTCATTCAGTTAATGTAAGTTCAAAAAACCCAAAACAGGCTGTGTCAATAGAATTAAATCTGAAAAAAATTTTTACAACAATAATGACATTATTAATAATAATTGGGAATACAGTAAATTCAAGAATTATCTGTGAAATGCCATAGAGACAATTGCTACTTACATTATTTGATTACTTCACCAAATAAATTTAATTATAACTACAATTTATATAGAGTTGTATGAAATTGATTTAATTAGTTTTCTACAAGAAGATTTACCGTGATGCATGTTGTTCGATGACGACATAGTGTTAGTAAGAGAAGATAGGAAGAAATTAATCAAATGCTAGAGGTGTGGAGATGCTCTTAAATGAATGTGATTAAGAATAAGTAGAAGTAAGACAGTGTATTTAGAGTACGAGTTTGACATGGAGAACACGAGGTTGTTGAAATAATAAGATCAGTGACAATAAGTGAGAACGTGCTAGGAGAGGTGGAAAGTTTTAAGTATTTAGGATCAGTTGTGCAAAAGAACGGTTGTATTGAAAAGAACATAAGACACAAGATTAACTTTGGTTGAAGTGAAGAGAAGCATCTTGTGTGTTATGTGATAAGAGAATTCCAATGAAGCTGAAAGATAAATTCTATAAGTCTGTAGCGAGACTAGCTATGATGTATAGTTCAGAGTGATGGGCGGTTAACAAGAGAATGGAGCACAGAAATGAATGCTTAGACAATTGAGTGATAGGATAAGGAACGAACGTATAAGAGGGAATATAGGTATAGTATCAATTGTTGATAAGATGAAAGAAAATAGACTAAGATGGTTCGGGGAGCATTTTATGAGGAGTTAAAAATTGGAAGTTGCAAGAACAGTTGAATGTTGAATAAAGAAGTGATAGAGGAAAACCAATGAAGTGATGGAGGGATGTTATTGAATGCGATATGAGGACGGCTGTTGTTCGTAGATGATATGGGAGATCGTGTCAAGTGGAACTTTAGGATAAGAATAGACAACCTCAAGTAGCGAGGGGATAATGGCGAGGAAAAAGAAAAAGGATATTTTCATTATGGTTGTTAAAGTTTTATTATAATTTAATCGTTCTAAAATAAATTGTTATTTATTTATTATAAATAAATTATTCGCTTATATATATTTATTTTGATATATTACTTTATTATCATATATTTATTTATAAATAGTATAATTATATTCTATTATGATTAGAAGATTTGGTCATGTTATGTGGAGAAGCTGTAAAACAGTTTTAGAAAGAATGTTGAAGGAAGACCAATAAAGAAATGGAGGGATGTTATTGAATGCGATATGAGGATGGCTGTGTGGGAGTTCGTGTCAAGTGGAAGTTTTAGGATAAGGACGGCCGACTCCAAGTAATAGGGATTAAAGCGACGAAAAAGAAGAAGACACAATTTATCATATATTCATAGGCGTAACAAATAAAACTTATAAAGTTTTATAATATTATTTTTAACTTTTTTTTATTATTAATTTCAAACCATCTAGAATTGTTTTACAAGTTAGAAATATGAAAATGGATACTTATGAAAAAGAGAACTCGTCACTAAATTACAAAAATTTTAACTCATCTAGTAAGTAATGTAGTATTGTGTCCATCACTTCAATGGTCTAGTTTTGACATTGATATCGACAATTACAAGAAAAGTTAAATTAATAAGAACATTTTATTTAGATTTAAGTGTACTGGGTTTATGTAATTAATTCAAACTTTTTTTTTTGATATCTGTTATTATAACATTGGAGTATTTCAACAAATATAATTCCATCCTTAACACTTGACCTTGCTTAAGTCGACGACTATTCATTATTTGTTTTACAAAAAAAAATCTCTGGGTTTTTTTTCTATTCGGTTGTTAAACAATAAACAAAAAATTATGAAAACTCAAAGTACTAATGGATTATTCGGTTTAAATTCCAGAAATTTTAAAAAGCAAAACTTTTAAAAGAATATTGAATGATTTATTAAACGTCAGAAACAGTAATGCCGACTGCACTGACCAAGGCATTTTCAGATTTAAATATAAGGAACAACAACCATTAAGTTCCCACACTATTTGTTTTTTTTTTCTGATTACAAATATTCAAAAATAAAATATCGGTCAAAAATAGTTATAGAACTTTAAAGTTTACAAAATTATTATTATCGGGCAACGAGGATTCCGTTAAATATTCTTCCATAAGTAATTATTTTCAATGATTTATAAAGATAAAGCGTTTAAATGGAGAACACCTATTATTAAATAATAGAAATTGATCACTTGTGGCTAATATTATTTAAAATAAAATATGTATTAAATTAATATATTTAATATAGATTTCATTTTAAACCTATATTAAGATTGGAAATTTGGAAGCCTCTATCTAACCTTTTTTCTTTAAGATCAATTTATTTAAAAAAATATGTACATTTTCCATTAATTATAACAAAAAAATTTATTCACGATAAAACTTTTTTTTGAAAACGGTTCTTTTATTAGTACATTATATTCCAATGAAAATTTTCATAAAGGTTATATTTATTGATAAAAAAAAAACCCAGCACAGTGGGGACGTGGCATAGTTGGGTCAAGTATAATGATATCTGACAGTAATTAAAATCACTATCATAAAAAACGTTTCGATGCAAATCTATAGATAGTAATTAATTTAAAAAAACTTGTGGATTATTCCGAAAGCTCCATAATCTCCTATTTACTTATTTATATCCTGATTACAAGTTTTAAGATTTATAAGTGTAATATATGAGTAAATATATATATATTTATAAAATATAAATATATAAATGAAATGGTTTTATTTTAAAAAAAGTATGTCAAATAAAAGAGGTATATATAAATAGTATTTATCATAAAATAATTGTATTGATCCATATATTTTTCAAAAAGTTATAGCATTATAAAATTAAAAATATAAAAAACAATTTTTTTACAAAAATCTTATTTTTTTTATTAACTTTGAAATCCGTTTTCATTATGAAAACATAATAAAGTCCGAATTTTTTTTTTCAATAATTAAGTATATTGTATAAGCTTTAATTTCAGATATATATAAAAGTGTCAGTATTTCCGTAACACTTTCAAAAATTAAGTTGAAAAAGTTTCTTTATGCATTTTAAAGTTTTGAACCCCCCCCCTTTATTAAGGGCAATTGTCCGATTAAAAAAAAAAGTATGTGGAATGAAAGAAGTATATAAATATTCTTTCTCATAAAAAAATTGTATTGGTCCATACATTTTTCAAAAAGTTATAGCATTAGAAAGTTAAAAATATAAAATCGAGAATTTTAACACAAAAATAGCTTATGGTAGCCATTTTCACCATGATGACAAAATAAAGTTCGAATTCTTTTTTACCATAATAAAGTATGTTACACAAGCTTTAATTAAAGGTATATATATAAGTGTCAGTATTTCCGAAACACTTTCAAAAGTTAATTTTTTGTGAAAAAGTTGTCATTTTAAATCCCCCTCTTGTGTGCAGGTAAAGAGTTAGATTTATAAAAAAAAATATACATAATGATAGGTAAAGACATCATGCATCTATAAAAAATTGATTTGACCATTTTTAAAAAGTTATGGCAGTTTTAAATAAAAACATGGTAAAATTAATACCTTTTCAGCTTCGCATCGAAGCTAAAATTGAAAAAATGTCGAAAATTAGAATTTAAATTTGTAATTTTTTTGGAGATTTCCATTTACGGTGAACGAGGGAAAATTTTTTCAATTTTTGAGAATAATGTTTAGATACGATTTAAGATCTTTTGACGTGTCATTAGAGGATATCTCGTGGAATGAGGGACTGTTAGATTTAATTAGTGAGAAAGAGGTATGGGAGGCTGTGGCATCAATGAAAAAGAATAAAACAGTAGGACCAGATGAAGTGCCAGTAGAAGTATGGAAAATATTAGGCGGTGTTGGCATTAGGTGGTTGAAAGAACTTTTAAATAAAATCTTATTAGAAGGGAAAATACCAAATAAATGGAAGAATAGTATTGTGGTGTCGATACTTAAAGGTAAGGAGACATACAGAAGTGTGGAAATTATAGAGGCATAAAGCTTATGTCATAAAATGAAAATTTAGGAAAAAGTAATAGATAAGAAAGTAAGGAATGAGACATGGATATCTATAAACCAGTTTGGATTTATGCCTGGTAAGTCAACAATGGAGCCAGTATTTTGTGTGAGACAATTAATAGAAAAGTTTAGGGAAAAGAAGAAAAAGCTGTGTATGGTATTTATAGATTCGGAGAAAACGTATGACAGAGTACCGAGAGAGGTTTTAAAGTGGGCATTAATGAGAAAAGGAGTCCCGAATAGGTACTTTAATATAATAGAAGATATATATGATGGCACTTGTACCAGAAAAAAAAGCGTAGGAGAAATATCAGGTTTACGGGTAAGAGTAGGAGTGCACCAAGGTTCTGCTTTAAGCCCTTACTTATTCTCTATAGTGATGGATGAAATTACTAGGGAAATACAAGAAATGCCGTGGTTCATGCTGTTTGCTGACGATATAGTGTTAATAGGAGAAAATTAATCAAAGGCTAGAGGTATGGAGATCAGCTCTTAAAGAAAAAGGTTTAAGAATAAGTAGAAGTAATACGGAGTATATAGAGTACGAGTTTGACAAAGGAGAACACGAGGTAGGTGAAATGAGGTCAGTGACAATAGGAGAGCACGTGATAGGAGAGGTGGAGAGGTGGAGAGTTTTAAGTATTTAGGGTCAGTTGTGCAAAAGAGCGGTGGTATTGACGAGGATGTAAGACACAGATTTAAATGCGGGTGGTTGAAGTGAAGAGAAGCATCTTGTGTGTTATGTGATAAGAGAATTCCAATGAGGCTGAAAGGTAAATTCTACAAGACTGTTATAAGGCCAGCTATGATGTATGGTTCAGTGTTGGGCGGTTGATAAGAAAGTAGAGCAGAGAATGAGTGTAGGAGAGATGAGAATGCTTAGATGGATGGGTGAAACGACTAGAAAAGAGAATAAGGAACGGGTATATAAGAGGGAGTATAGGTGTAGCGTCAATCGTGGATAAGATGAGAGAAAATAAACTTAAATGGTTTGGACATGTTATGAGGAGAGAAGAATCGGAAGCTGCAAGAACAGTTATTGAAATGATTGTTGAAAGAAGAGGTAGAGGAAGACTAAAAAGAGATGGAGGGATGCATATAAATGCGATTTGAGGACAGCTGATGTGAGCGTAAATGATGTGGGAGATCGTGTCAAGTGAAAGTTTAGGATAAGGGTGGCCGACCCCAAGTAGTTGGAATTAAGGCGAGGAAGAAGTATAAATATTATTATAAAAACATATAACCAAGAATTAATTTTGAGGTTTGAAAACTCCTCTACCTCCATATAAAACTTTTTTCCTCCTAAATAATAGAAAGAAAACTAATACATTTTTTAAAATTTACCAATTCATCAATAAATGTTAAATAATTAATAATTGTTAAGTATTATTAATATTTAATAAATAATAATAAAATATTAATAAATAAATTAATAAGTTGATGGTTTATTTTTAATTAAAAAAATTAGTCAAAAATCAGATTTTAATTGTTTTATTAGACACTAAACAACAATATAAGCTGTCTAGAACTATGTCATAAACAAGTACAAAATTAATCTCTGACATTTTGGACGACTTTGTGGCATTTAGATAAATGATCCGCAAATTCGGAATATGGAGTCTTCTTCAAAGGTACATCTTTCCATAAATCTGGTGTTAAATAAGCATATGTCTTAGCAATAGCAGCATAAGTGGCCTTGGCTGAAATTTTATTAAAAACAACAGTATGTAATAATAATAATTTTTTATTATTGTACAAAACAAACCAAAATTTCCAAGGGTTCCAGTAGATCCACGGGCTGATGTATAACAATCTTCAATACCAGCCATTTGCAATAATTTTTTTGGAACAGGAGCACTTACAATACCTGTTCCTCTTGGTGCTGGAATTAAACGTACAGCAACTGATCCACACTTACCAGTGACCTAAAAAAAAAAACAATTACATATTATAACAAAGAACATGTGACAAAAAAGTTATTTATAATTTTTACTTTGCAAGGTACAGTATGTGGTTTTCCTATTTTGTTACCCCAATATCCTCGACGGACAGGAACAACTGATAATTTAGCTAATATAATAGCACCACGAATAGCTGTAGCAACTTCTTTTGAGCATTTAACACCCAATCCAATATGTCCATTTGAATCTCCAATAGCTAAAATACATATATATTAAAAAAAAACCAGCACAGAGGGGTCTCGGCACAGTGGTGACGTGGTATAGTTAGATCAAGTATAATGATATCTGACAGTGATTAAAATCACTATAAAAAAAAACACTTTGATACAAATCTTTAGATAATGTTTAATTTTAAAAAATTGGTGGATTATTCCAAAAGCTACATGATCTGCTAGTTCCTTATTAATATCCTGATTAAGATAAAGTATATCGAATGAAAAAGTGATTATTAAAAAATATTATTTCTCATAAAAAATTTGTATTGATCCATACACTTTTCAATATGTTATAGCATTATAAAGTTAGAAATGTAAAAATAAAATCGAGAATTTACATACAAAAATAGCATTTAATAGCCATTTTCACCGTAAAGACAAAATAAAGTCCGATTTTTTTTTTTCATAATAAAGTACATTACATAATCTTTAATTTAAGATATATATAAAAGTGTCAGACTTTCTGAAACACTTTCAAAAGTTAATTTTTTGTGAATAAGTTGTCATTTTAAACTCCCCCTGTGGGCAGATAAAGAGTTAGATTTATAAAAAAAATATACCAAATGATAGGTCAAGACATCAAATATATATAAAAAACAAAAAATTATATTGATTCGTTCATTTTTGAAAAAGTTATGGCAGTTTTAAGAAAAAAAAATTTAAAAAAATGTTGAAAATTAGCAATTTTTAAATTTGTAACTTTTTTGGAGGTTTACCCCATTTACGGGGAACGAGGGAAATTTTTTCAATTTTTGAGGGTAATGTCTTTGACTAAATACGATTTTTGATCTTTTGATGTATCGTTGAAAGAAATCCGTTCGGTGAGAGCTGAGAAAAAGTGGGAAGACATTAAAAAAAAAACACATCATAGTAAAACCAATACTTTGCGCACAATTGACCAACAGGTTTGAGTGCATGGGCATTATGTCCACCTCGATAATAACTAAAAACCAATACCTTCTCAGCTTCGCATCGAAGCTAAAATTATGTATTACAGTCTTAAAATACAAAAATTGAATAAGTTTGATAAAAACACTAGTTTTAAACAAATGATTTTTTAATAATTATGTTTAATTAAAAATAATAGTTGAGTAAATAAAATTAAGGTACAAACACTATTTAAAATGATTTTCAAAAATTTGGGTTAGTAAAGAAACTTTTTTTGAATTTTGTGATAGCAAATGAATGAATTATTTTAAATAAACTTACCTATAATACTGTAAAATGTAATAAATTACAAGTTTGAAATGTTATCCCAATAATATAATTTTATCTTCAAAATAAAAATGGATCACACTTTTTTAAGTAACACTTAAAGTAATACTTTTTTTTTAAGAAATTTACTAGTTCATAGGGATTTTGACTAATATAACAAAGTCATTTTTAATATTATAATAAACAAAAGGTGGTAATATTAAATACGCTGATATTTTGGATGATGACAACGATGATATTTTAATATAACTCTTTCATTTTCAAACTAAATTACATACCAACAAAAGCCTTGAATCTAGTACGTTGACCAGCACGAGTTTGCTTCTGAACAGGCATGATTTTTAGTACCTCGTCATTTAGAGATGAGCCAATAAAGAAGTCAACAATTTCAAATTCCTACAAAAATTGATAGAGTACAATAAGAACAGATTGTTAATAAGCAGTTACAATTTGATAATAAAACACCTTAATTGTTTTAGTCTTTTAGAGTATTATAAATTATGAGACATATCTTACTTTAATGGGTAGAGAAAATAAGTAGATCTCTTCCAAAGAAGCTATTTTTCCATCTTTGACCAAACGACCAAGTTTTGTAACTGGAACCCATTCCTTCTCTGCTTCTTTACCTCTTCCACGACCACGTCCACGGCCGCGACCTCTGCCTCGTGAACCTCCTCGACCAAAACCACCTCGAAAATTGCCTCGACTTTCAGCCATTTAAACTAAACATGAGATAAATAATGAATAATAAAAATCACACGTTATAGCATCATTAAAAACTTATGATTACTAAAATCTATTAAGAAACACGCTTGGTAATTTAAATTTTAAATAAATTACACTAAAATGAGAGTACTTACCTTAAAATAATATCAACAAATAATGAAAACTTAAAGTCAAGCAGAGTTCTTGTGAAAAGAGCTAACTTAAAATGTGGCTCCCATTTCCAGATAACCAATGAGTCAAAAAGTAAAAATTTAACTTATTGGTTATGTTGTCACGCACTAGATTCCGGGTAGCGATATAACATCGCAATTACAAATTGGTAACACTGCTTAATTTACCAAAGAGTTTAAATAATTATTGATATCACTGTACTTTGGATCTAATTAACATATCCGTAGTAGTGGTACTGAGAAATATAAATGTTATATAAATTTGTCGATGTATTTATTGAGTACGTTGTACATTAATCAGCGTTAATTAGGTATTTCTACTGAAATTTTATTTATATAAAATTGAAAATTTTAATGAAATTCGGCTTTTAGTTTTTGAGATCGAACACAACTGTTTTACAAAATAATACAAAAATAAGACCTCTTAAAATTCAGAAAATAAAACCGATAATTCTTTTAAAATATTTTAAAGATATCAATAAGGCTATAAAATCCAAGAGTTTATTCCCTTTAAAATGTTGAAAGGGCAATAAATTAAGTAACCTACAAAATGTATTATTTGTTGAAACATTTTCACTATTATATATAAACCTTGCAATCCTGGTTCATTTTAACTCATATTTTAAAAGTTTTATAACATATTAAAATAAACATTTTTCATTAGACTTGTTTAAACGTTTCTTAAATCTATTTTTGAATAGTATTAAATGTATAATAAATAAGATGTATTAAATAAGAAACTCTAAGATATATACAAACTTTTAATAACAGTTTTACTGGTTTTTACACATAAAAGCTTGATGTATTACATAAAGGAAACCAAACTAATAATGATTTATGTATTATTTACTATGTATATCTGAAAACTTTTGATATATTTGGCCAAGCATTAAATAAAAAATGAATATACCTAATAAAAGGCTACAAAACCATATTTTTAATTACACAAAACGTGTAATATCTTTTAAATAATACAAATTAAACAACAACAGCAAATATTAATTTATAACTTAATATCATAGCCAATCAAACTTCTCTTGCCAATAACTTCACCAACATAGAACCACATCAGTACTTCAACAGCTACGAGTGATTTTACAGTGGCTTCCTATAATAAACAAATGAAATATGACTATTAAAATTTATATATACATGTTTGTGTATAGACAAGTTTAATTTTTATGTTTATATGACAGCAAATACAGCAAAACCTATGCAGCTCAGCGGAATACAATCAAATCCTAGTACCTATAAATTCATAATCTTTATTTAATATATATTAAAAAATATATTATTTCATTAATTACCAGATTTATAAAATGTTTAAAATAAGTTTATATTCTGTAAAATATTCAATTTGAAAAAAACATGTTCCACGCTATCTTTTTATGATACATTTACTAATGATGTTTTGAAAAAAAAACCTTAAAAATTATTAAACCGAAAAAAATTGCATATACTCATAGAAATAAACTGTTTTATTTAAAGTCTAATATATAAATACTATTGGTTTTAAAAAGTTAATTGTGAAAAATAGCCACATTTCAAACACCTACACCCAAAAAATTTGTTTATCAATGTAGAGACCAAGTTTGCTCTTTCTTTAGTTGATAAATTTTATGCCTAGTTTTAAGAGCAATACTGCTCTTTATTTATATTGAGTAACACATTGTCAATTTCTAAATAAGACATAAAGCAAATTTAACTACAATATACATTAAATCGCACAGACTATCTGATTCATTTTTTATCTTTAGAAGAGTTCTCTAGCTATAATTCTTATATAAATACTGAACCATTACATGACTCAAAACTAGTCAAACATTTTAAAATTTTAGTTTTGCAACATGTGTAAAATAAGATGGCTTTTATTTTCGAGTTTTGATTTCATAATCCCAAATATGATATTCATATACAAGAAAAATCTTACTAAAAAAAAAGACTTTTCACAAAAATTTAAAAACTGTCAAAAATAAAAATAAAATAGAAATTTACCTTTACGGTTAAATTCTTCCAACGGCCAGTACGTGCTGTCTGGATAATCTTTGATATTTCACTTTTTATCTCTGGTAAGTCGGATAACTTAGGTGGAGTTAATTCAACTTTAGCATACTTCACAAAAGTTTGCAAGTTTGGTCTTGCCACAGTGACTAATGCTACATTTATTAGAACAATTTAAACACTATTTAGTTAATTTATATAACAATTGATTAATACTTACTGTTTACTTTTGTCATTAAACTACTCATTTTATCTTATTTTGATGCTTAAAATAATTAATATTTTTAATTGTACCGAAAGACTAATAGTCTAGGATCAAAGAACGAGGTCTAATGAAACAGAATTAGAAATATTGGGTCGAATTCTGAATGATAAACATTGTGCTAAACAGCTGTAGACCGCTACAACCAATAGAATGTATAAAACATCAAAGACATTCTAAAGTTTAACATTTACACATAAATTGATAACATATAAGGGAACACACTAATCGCGACAATTATTAAAATAATTAAGTAATAAGAACGACAAAATCAAATATACGAATGAACAAATTAAAGTGTCAGAAATACATAGTACAATAAATATATTCCATGCGAGAACGTGACTTCGGAGTCAAAAAGTCAATGATTGAAAAAATCGTATTTTACTCAATATTCATTCAGTTGCGTTCTTTTGTGTCCCGCAGAGCAGAAATATGTTTATAAACAAACTGGCAACGTTGTTCCCATAAATCTGTATTATTAAAAGGGACAAAGCGTTGAAATCATTCTTATAGCTTACAAATACCACGTTGCCAGTTTGTGTACAATATATAGTACAATGATTATATTGCATGAGAGAACGTGACTTGGCGACCAAATGTTAAGACAGAAGAAAAAGATCATAAACTCAATTGTCATTCAAATGCGTTCTTCGTGTCCCGCGGGTTAGAATTAAGTTCATAAGCAAACTGGCAACGTTGTTTACATAAGTCTATATAATTAAAAGGGACAGAGCGTTTAAATCGTTCACAATGCTTATGAATATCACACACTACCAGATTGTCTATTATCTGTCCACCAAAATGATAATAATCAATGAATTTGACGCAGTCTTAAAAATATTTGTTTCATCTTCTGAAAACGGTTGTTTGAATTTGTCGCCGCTTTAAAGTTTAGAGGTTTTAACAAATAATATAGTAGTCGGGTAAATACAGTAACATTAATATTTAGTGTACAGATAAGAACGATCGGTGTATTTGTATTGCGACGTGAATATACCTATGCACTTTATACAACAGATCACTGTATTACTATGAACCAGTAACAATTATCGGTTAACTACCTGTAAAATTCGCGCATGTTTTATAAATCAATATGAGTAATACTCACGTCGCCTAAACTTTAATAATTATAGCTTACTGATAATTGAATAAAATATTACTAAATATGAATATAAATATATCTAATCTGATTATGTATAAAAAAAAATAGGGTTACCATTTGAAAGTTGATACTGATTTAAAGCATAAGGGATGATCATAAAAATGTAATTTTATTCACTGAGCGCAGCCTAATATATAAACATAATATTTAATATAAAAAAAAAGATAACTCTTATATTTTCAGAGAAAATTTGTGATGCATAGTTAATCAATCACTCTATATGTTGTAATTTATTTTAATATTATCAGTTATGCACTCCAATAAATTATGTTTAACATTTAAATTTAAATTTAAAAATATAATAATTCTTTACAAAAGTGTGAACTTAATAAATATATAAAACAGTTAATTCAAAATTGAGTGAAATATCACTAAACATATATATGACATTTAATGGGCTTTAAAGAGTAATTGATTAATCATTGATTAATAAATTTCGCCTAGAGTAATAATCTAAAAAAATATTTTTTATGACTCAATTTATAAATGATTAAATACTTTTTAGGTTCGTCCTTTATTTCTTATAAGGGTACAAACTTTATTTTTTTAGATGGCAACAACATTTTTAACTTACTCATAAAATAGAAAATGATCTAATTTAAATAGTGACCGGTTAAGATAACAACTTCTGAACCAGTACTTCAGAAATTAATAGTATTTTTATATTTAGGCATATGTGAATTCGCGGCCGTAAAACGTCTAATGGTAAAAATAGTAATAAATATATTAGAGCAATAATAAATATTGCTCTATCACAACAAATTGGTGACAAATTGTTTGATTATTTAATTAATTCAATGGACAGGTATTTGAGGAAATAATACTGAAGATAATCGAAGCAAATAGTAGGAGTGACAAATTCAAATATTTAGATGAACAAAATTAAAGTTTCATAAATGTATAGTACAATAAATACATTGTATGAGAGAACGTGACTTCGCGGCCTAACAGTAATACAGAAAAAAAAATAGTGAGATTTTTATATTAACAATAAATAATAAAAAACGGTAGCACAGTAGGGTCGAGGCACAGTGTAGACAAGGCATACATGGAACAAGTATAGATGATACATGACAGTGATTAAAATCACTATCATAAGAAACGCTTCGATGCAAATCTGTAGATAGTGTTTCATTTAGAGAAATTCGTGGATTATTCCAAAAGCAACATCAACTCTTATTTCTTTGATTATATCCTAATTAGTAGTTCTTTAATTTAAAAATATAATATATGAATAAATACTAATTATAATTATTAAATTTAGTATGAAATTGATATTCAATAATTTAATATTATAATTTAAACGGAGAAATTATAAAAATAATAAAGAAGTTTTATTTTGCTTTATTTTTACGAGTATAATAATTTAAAGGGCTTGATACAATAAATTTCAATAAAAACTGTTTGTTACTATAAATAAATGCACTGAACTACAAGGAACTTTTATCAGTAACATAAATTTGCCATTCTAAATCAACTTTTCGCGATGTTTTCAAATCTGAAATTAGACTTTTTCTATCACTTCTAAGTTTTAATATTATTAAGAATTAGTATTTACATATAAAAAATTCGCATCAAAGCTAAAAAGTTGGCTATTTAAGCTCACTCAAATTTAAAAATTACTTTTTCGACTTTAAAAAAGTAAAAAAAAATTAATAAGTTTAATTTTTTATGTCTTATGACCTTTATTTTATTTAACTTTGTTAAATATAATAAAATAAATATTAAAATTATTTGACATTAACTTTACAACTGTATTTTTTTTTATTACTAACATTTATCAAAAAATATTACAAAATTTATGACATTTTATAAATCATACAATTTGGTTTGTATACATTTTTTATTAATTTTAATTGGCTTATTCTATAGCAACAACTGAAAAATTTATATTCTTGTTAAAATTTAAAATTAACTCCATTTAATTAACATAATAAATATTTGACAGAGTTAATAGCATACTTTCATGAAATTTGGATGGAATTTTGCGAAAATTCATTTGATTTAATTTATTTTATACCACTTTGAATTTTAATGATTCAGTTTATTTAGCAGATAGTACTAATAATATAACTTTTCAAGTATTAATTGATATGTTGTTTGACATGAATTAATTTCATTACACCTACTAAAAATGAAAATATGTAATTTTTAAAAGATTCTTTATAAAGAAAACCCTTGTGGTTTTAAAATAGATGTACAATCTACTTTCACTTTTGAAATTCAATTATTTTAATATTGAATAAAAACTTACTAAAGGTTTAAATAAATTAGGCTTATTCTCTACGAAAACATTCTAAAACATAATGTTTACGAGTTGAATGCAAAAACATGACAAAGCAATTAAACAACATGAAATTTACTTTTTGTAAAAAAAACAATATTTTTTAAGATTTATTAAAAGTTAAAATTTTTTTTTATTTTAATAATATTGCTAATTCGTTAACTTTCTAAAGCAAAACTTAGTGTAAAAAAACTATATAAGTAAAATATTTGAAAAATTCCCTTAAATTAATTAGANGTTGTTAAACATAATGTTTACGAGTTGAATGCAAAAACATGACAAAGCAATTAAACAACATGAAATTTACTTTTAGTAAAAAAAACAATATTTTTTAAGATTTATTAAAAGTTAAAATTTTTTTTTATTTTAATAATATTGCTAATTCGTTAACTT
>NW_026099575.1:38664538-38714321 GCF_025091365.1 Daktulosphaira vitifoliae | reverse complement strand
AATTGACATTAATAGATAGATAATTTTGTGAAGAATTCAAAAATACACAATATAAGTATATTGTATTTTACATGTAAATAATCAGAAAAAGAACAATTTAAAAACAATAAAAAAAAACATATCATAGTAAAACCAATACCTTCTCAGCTTCGCATCGAAGCTAAAATTGTTAGTTTTATAACTGATTATTAATAATAAAAAAAAATTCATTTTAATTTAATATTATTGACAAATAATAATAAATAACATATACATACTGTATATTTTGGTAAAACTTTAGAAACAAGTAATTATGACTTACGTAATTGACTTTGATGATTTTCGGATATTACGTTCACCATCAAAATCCACTGTCATTGGTTCACTTGCACAAGTATAACAAATATTTTCAATTATGGATCTTTAATTATAAACACAGGATAATTCATTAAGTAAAGATCCGTTTGCGTTTTAAATTCAATTAAAGATTTGGATTTAAAAAAAGAAATTCTTTTAATGAGATCAGACCCTCGTCTATACCAATTTATTAATTATTACGGATAGAAAACTTACCAAAAGCAATTAATTTAAAATTTTTCCTTTGATAAATTGGATAAATAAAAAAATTACGCATCCTATAATATTTCATTCTATATGCACATTTATTACATATTTTAAGGTTACATGTATAAGTAAAATCACTAGCGGTGTTACAAACCCGTATTGTTATGATATTAGTGTAGTGGGATTAGGGAATAATTAGTATTAGACAACGAATAAGCAATAATCAATCGCGTTCGAACCTTAAGACAATTAATTGTTGTAAAACAAAAATAAAAAAAAGGGGAAGGGGAGGGATTTAGGATTGAAATGAATGGGGAAATACGCGGGATCTGACTCTTCATTCGGGCGTATGGATCGAGGGTCTACAGTTGTAAAATAAAGCATGCAGGTTGAGTTCAAATAGTGTTACCTGAATATTTATGTTATCCTTAATGAACAGGATTTATGTAATAATAATTTCAACACAAAACAAGTTGATGTCAATTATCAAATGATATAATTATTGTCACTTATTACACAAAATACACAAAAGTGATCCATATGGTAAAAGAAATAGTACATGAAACTTAAATAAAATATTTGTACATACTAATTTAAATATTGTCAATATTATATAAACGATACAGAGAAAAATGCGGAGTTTACTTATAAAACTGGACGTGTTCGTTCCGGAGTACGATTGAAACAGGCCGTGTCAGACGAGCCCATGGAGTCCTTTGGTGTCCTTCCGAAGTCCCCTTCCAGACACGTACATGACCATCGGCCTTACATTTATTTAGATTCTTTGTTGCTATTTTGCTGACATTGTAGAAGGATTTTGTAAAACAACGGGGTTGTACATGTTGGGAAGGAACGGATGTGTGTGCATGACATGATTGTGTAAGTTGTGTGTGTATCTGCAGTCAGTGATAGAAAGTGTTGATTGTGTTTTGTAATTTAGTGGTGTGTGGGTAGAAGATGAAAGAATATCAGAAAAACATTTTGTTCGGTTGTGTGAAGGGCCTATTACAACATAATGTTATAGTAATAAATAATTGTATTTCTAAAATTAAAGAACTGTTGTATAAATATATATTGTGCTATAAACTTTTACTTTTATTTCACATTACAACTGCATTCACTCCAACACGTTACCGTGTCTCATCCTAGGTGGGACACAACAAGCGGTTCTTTTTCTTTACATAATATAAATTTTTCGTAGTCAGATGGGTCATTTAAAATAAAATACAAAATTTTTAAAAATAATTTTAATTACATTGAATTGAATTTATAATAAAATTATACCTAAAGCGATTCTATTATCGTGAAACTTTATATACAAACTAAAAATAAAAAATTGAAAAACTATCGAAAATTAGCGATTTTTAAATTTGTAATTTTTTGGGGGATTTCTCTTGTTTACGGGGAACGAAAGAATTTTTTTCAAATTTTGAGGGTAACGTCTTCGACTAGATACGATTTGTGATCTTTTGACATATTGTTCATCAAAATAGGTCCAGCGAGATCTGAGATTGAGCGTTCACAGACACACAAAAAAAAAAATAAAAAAACACATCATAGTAAAATTAATACCTTCTCAGCTTCGCACCGAAGCTATTAGTAGTTTCCATTAAAGAAATTTAAAGTTTAGGTATTTTATTCTTAAAGAGACCGAAGAAAAATGATTAAACTACATATAATAGTATTTTTTTTAAATCAGATAATAATTTTCTTTACGTAAACTTAAAATGTTCAACAGTTTCCAAGAAAATCCTTAAGTATACTATGCTTAATGAATTACTCTGTATAATATATTGATACATTTCCTCGACCCGCGCCATCTTTGTCAGCCGCCGTCTTGCTACGTCAATAAAGTAATTTGTCTGACAAACACCACATGTCATACACACGGTACAAAATCAAGCAAGTGCCGCACGGCCGACGACGAGCCGCTGCAAATACATGACCGACTATATGAAGTCTATGGTATATTTGCTATGCAGAATGTTCAGCAAGTAAAGAAACAGGTCAATAGTTGAAAACAATGAGAACACCAACACAAGACTACATATAGTCTGTGAATATATGTAGAAGTCATCTTCGTGACACCTTATGCCACGTATCGTTCGAATATCGCCTATTGTTTTCGGCAATCGTCAATCAACAACTATTGGAAACTGGTTAATTAATTCGATCTCGCGCATTAACTCTAGTTTTTCCTTTTTGTGTGAAACTTGTTTATTAGTGAGAATAAACGGCTCTGCGTCAATTTTCAATCTTGAATTATTAAATCGCTTATGTTTAATCCGTATCAGTTTTATATGGCTCACTTACCATTATATAGTTAATCAAAACTTAATCATAATCGCGGTTTTCAGGTTGTAATTCTATTCGCGACCATTAGCCGCTAAACCGCTTAGTATGTTACCAGCTTAATAAATTAAATCACATTCGGTAAATTAATTTATTTTAAGATATTAATCATGGTGTATTCTTAAAAAATGATAGTTAGATAGTCGGCGTGAGGGGAGTTTTTTAATCACAATATTTTTTTTATGTGAAACATTTAATGCGGCTGGTCAGTCTGGCTGTTGCGGTGATTCAGATACCTTTTTGACTCGAAAATACATTTTCAAATTCAAATTACATTTGAGATAGATTCGGCTTATAAAACTCCAACTCTCTAGCGTAATACATTAGCTAACTATGCTAAAACAAGTACAATGTTAAAAGTAATTAAAGATAAAGTTTTAAATAAAATTTATAACAAATATAATATCACACCATTTTTTTTAGCCAGGTTTTTAGTTCTATTTTTTGCTTGGCATGTTTTTACTTTTTTAATATGTTTTTAAAAATAGTTCTTATTTATTATTTTTTACTATTATTATTATGTTTGATGTAGTTTGAATTATATAAATACAATTGATATTATATATTTTAATTTATCAAAATAATAACCAAACGAACATTTTTTTTTTATTTTAATCATCTCAAAATTTTGTATATGTATATAAAATTAAGATTAACTTTTTAAATATTTTAGGGGGGATTTTTATTTTAGATATTAAATGATGTAGACTTAATATTATTTAAAACAAATTGAAATATGTAATCCTTCATTTAAATATAGAATAAAGAAAAAAGTTAATTAAATAATAATTAATTGACTTATTTGATTAGAGATAACAAAGAATTATTGTTTATAATAATAAAAATCATTTTATTATAGGAGACAAACTCTTAATTTAAATTTAGGAATGAAGTTAAAAGATAGTAATAACAGTAAAACTACATACCATGAAGTATATGATATTTATTTTATAAGGATTGGTTTTCTTATATATCACTATAATTTAATTAATGCAGATTACAATATATATTAAGTCTCAAATAAAATGTAAACAGAAAATTATAAATTTAACAATAATTTCTGCTAAAAATAGAATAAAAAAGAAAATAGTATAAAGAAAGTGTTGGTTTATTCAACCAATCAAAAATTGACTAAGATGATATAATAAATTACATACATTGTATAAATGCAATTAATTTACAATACTGATGGACAATAAATAACAAACAAATAGAAAAATAATTCAACCAGACGGTCTATTAATAGTAATAAGTTTAGTATAATATATATTAAATAATAATAAGTCTATATTAAATAATATAGAAGTTAATAAGCAAACAGGCAATTTCTAAAATTTATAATCATTAAGAACGATTTCTACACTTTATCCCATTTAATTATACAGACTTATATAAACAACGTTGCCAGTTTGCTTATGAACTTAATTTTAACCCGCGGGACACGAAGAACGCATCTGAATGACAATTGAGTTTATGAACTTTTTTTTCTGTCTTAACATTTGGTCGCCAAGTCACGTTCTCTCATGCAATATAATCATTGTACTATATATTGTACATAAACTGGCAACGTGGTATTTGTAAGCTATAAGAATGATTTCAACGCTTTGTCCCTTTTAATAATACAGATTTATGGGAACAACGTTGCCAGTTTGTTTATAAACATATTTCTGCTCTGCGGGACACGAAAGAACGCAACCGAGTAATTGTTGAGTAAAATAAAATATTAGCTTCGATGCGAAGCTGAGAAGGTATTAATTTTACTATGATGTGTTTTTTTATTTTTTTTTTTGTGTGTCTGTGAACGCTCAATCTCAGATCTCGCTGGACCTATTTTGATGAACAATATGTCAAAAGATCACAAATCGTATCTAGTCGAAGACGTTACCCTCAAAATTTGAAAAAAATTCTTTCGTTCCCCGTAAACAAGAGAAATCCCCCAAAAAATTACAAATTTAAAAATCGCTAATTTTCGACATTTTTACTATTTTTTTTACTTAAAATTGCCATAACTTTTTTAAAAATAACCGAATGATTATATTTTTTTTATAGATACCTTAGGTATTTACCTATCATTTTATATATTTTTGTGAACATTTGACCCTTACCAGCCCACAGGAATGGTTTCATAATGGTAACTTTTTTACAAAAAATTAACTTTTGAAAATGTTCCGGAAATACTTACACTTTTATATATACCTTAAATTAAAGCTAATGTAATATACTTTAATTTGAAAAAAAAAAATTTGACCTCTGGACTTGTCTTCATGGTGAAAATGACTACCGTATTCAAAGATATGCTGTTTTTGTGAAAAAATTCTGGGTTTTGTATTTTATTTTAAAATACCTGACAAGGGGAGTACACAGATTTTCATAAATATTATATAAATTAAATTGATATAGCATAAAAAATTTAACTTATTTAAATTTTTTTGTTTTTTTAAAGTCAAGAAAAATAACTTTGAAATTTGAACTAGCTTAAATAGTTATTTTTTTCAATCGACGAACGGTTGCCGAGTCGGTAAAACTTGTAATTGCGCGCTTGGGGTACAAATTTCCAACCCGCATGTGGCAAGGAATTTTTTGCATTATTTTCTTAATTCTTTTTAAGTTAGAATAAATTTTCAACTGCTTTGATTTTTATCTCATTTAGATTCATTAACTTCAATAAAGATCAAGGATCCCATCACTGTAGTCGCCACTCGCGAGAAGAAATTTCTTATTCATATTAAAATTATTTTAAGTTTTAGCTTCATTGCAAAGCTGAGAAGATATTTTTTTATAACTATCATTTATTTTTTCTGCTCTAACTTAAACCTACTTTTTTCAACGATACGTCAAATGACTACAATTCGTATCTAGTTGAAGATATTACCCTCAAAAATTGAAAAAAAAATTCTAATTTATCAAATAAACAGTTACTTGTCCCATGTTCTCCATACAGACAATTAAAATCATTCATTTCTAATGTTTTTTAAAGTATTTATTGACGAATCAAGTGTGATATGATAGGCTTCAACTACAAAATTAAATCATTTTACTTTGTAATTTAATAATATTTTTACTTTATTTGTATGTGCTAATTTAAAATTCTAAGTCATCTCGAGTACATCAAAGACGAATAGATATTCATTTATTTATTTTTTTTTGTATAAATCGAGATTTCATTCTGATGTATAAGTAAATAATGTTGAGAATCAACAAGTGATTTAAAAGTTTTAAAATTTGACTGTTTTTTGTTAGAAACAATTTTTTTGTGACGATACAACTAACAAAAACCTTTATAATCATATCATATTATAGTATTATATAATTTTATTTAAATTAATATTTTTTGTTGATAGTAATCATGCAGGATTATTGTATAGAGATAAGCAATTATAAATTTTCAGTATAACTCTATCTTTTATTTTAAACTTTATCTTCTTGTCCAACATTTAAAAAAAATTGTTCAGTTTAATAGCGCTTGCTAGATAATAGTATGTTTACATGAAGTATATAATAACGCGAAGTTATCGGCAAAAGGCTATTGTCAAAGGGTTATTTCTCTGAACTGGTAATTGCCGTGCTAATGTTATTAATAATGTATTGTAATTATTTCGAATAATGTAGAAAATATGAACTACATTCATATACTAATGTGAGTATTAATTATTTTATGACAGGAATGGTGGTTAATTGAAAACGCATTTTAGTTGGGAGTTGTAGAAAGGGATGGTGAGTTATGTTATTATGCAGCTATGCCTGAATAAATATTAAAACAGTGTTAGTATGTATATACATTGTTACTCTTTTGGATTGATTGGTATTATTTCAAAGAGGATAATACAAATTAGTTTAGTTTTTAAATTTTATTATGAAAATTATAAAACATTATTTTCTTCCTCCTCTTCTTTTTTACTCTCACCGTGGTCCTTATATTTTTCAGAATTGACTTTACAGTAAGGTATAGCCATTCTCATTCAATCATAAACTTTAAAATTATAATTAATACTTCTAGAATTCTACAAATATACATGAAAAACTATTTCGGTTGTAAACAATTATATTGTGTTTTATAACTTAAATTATTAAAATATTTTCATAACACAAAATAAAGTTTTTATTTTATAGAACATTTGATAAAAATCATCTTCCTATCGTGAATTTTTTTTTTTAAACTGTAGTATGACAAAAAGTTATAAAAAAAAAAGAGATATTTGACACATATAATGTAGCATTGAACCATTAGAAAACTGAAATTTAATTTTGTTAATTGCACAATTTAATAATGCAAGGTTGCATGGGACTCTCCCTAGAGTTACTACTAGCCAAATCCCATGATTTTAAATTATGTCCTCTCAATTGTAGCGACCAAAACATACGCAACGAATATTCTCGAATGTTCTCGTTATCAAAAACCTTCGAGAAACTTCGATAACGCCATAAGATAACCTACGCGGGTATAGAATATTCTAGAATTAGCGAGAGCCTTATCGGAGCTATATATATATCGGAAGAATCAGTCAGTTCAGTTAGTTCAGTTCAGACTGTCTAGTCCGCGATACGCTACACGACCGCTACACCCCGCCGCTGTTGTCATCGTGTATTATGTTTACTTCGATTATTTTATTTTTCCTTACTGTATATACATACAGTAAGGATATTTTCTTTTAGTGTTTATACGTCTATTTTCGTGTTATAATTTTGTTTAATAAAAGTCTACCGCCATTTAAATAATTGTGTGTTGTAAGATATAACCCACAAATTGGTGACCTCGACGTGATGGCGCAGACAGACGAAACAATTGCTCGAGTAGCCGTCAAGATACCGGATTTCATTTCGTCAGATCCCGAACTTTGGTTTGCTATGGTCGAAGGAAGTTTCGCCAGCGCGGGAGTCACTGTTGACAGTACAAAATTCGGGTATGTAGTTGGAGCATTACCGCCAAAATACGCAGTGGAAGTCAAGGACATAATTATGACGCCGCCCTCAGACAGTAAGTACGCCAAAATTAAACAAGAGTTGATAAGACGTCTTAGTGCCTCCCAAGAGGAGAAAACACGCCAACTTTTAGAACGCGTTGAGATTGGAGACCGTAAACCATCACAATTTTTACGCCATCTCCAAAGTCTGGCCGACTCTTCTGTTCCGGAAACGTTATTGAAGACACTTTGGATGGGCCGTTTACCGAAAAGTATACAGGTAGCGTTGGCAATAGTGAAAGATAGTAAGCTTGAAGATCTCGCTGTCCATGCGGACAACATCGCAGACGCATCGGGTCCTTTACTACCACAAATAGCAGAAATGTCGAGAAGTGACACTTTTGAAGCCATGTTGAATCTTAAGATTTCTCAACTTAGTCTAAATATTAATCAGGAGATTGCAGCGTTGAGAAGTGAAGTGGCTGCGTTAAATACTCGCCCCTCGCGTACTCCGGACTCAAGACCAAATACTTACCGTCCAAGGTCACGATCTCGAAGCCGCACTCATCATGGCGCAGACGGAATATGCTGGTATCATTGGCGTTATGGATCCCAATCGAAAAAATGCAAGGAACCTTGTAACTATAAATCGGGAAACGGGACGGGTCATCACTGATGACGGCCAGTGAGCCCGGTCAGTTTCCACGCCGTCTTTTCATCACAGACCGAACTTCCCAAACTCAATTTCTCATCGATACGGGCGCCGACTTGTGTGTTTATCCACGTAGTGCTGTTCCAGGCCACCGCGTAAAAACCGATTACGTCCTATCAGCCGCCAATGGCACGCCTATAAACACCTACGGCACTATCACGCTCAGCCTAAACTTCGGACTTCGTCGAGATTTCACTTGGAGATTTGTGATTGCGGAAGTATCCAAGCCCATCATTGGTGTTGACTTTTTAAGTTTTTACAATCTTTTGGTAGACGTGCGCAATCAATGTCTATTAGACGGACTTACACAACTCACCACTCGTGGTCACGCCGTCAAGTGCTCAATACCATCTATTAAGGTCGTCGTGGGAGAGACGAAATACGACGGTTTACTACGGGAATTTCCAGAGATCACTCGACCGTTTGGGACCCTGAAGGATATCAAACACAGCACTAAACACTTTATCCCGACGACACAAGGACCCCCGGTATCTTGTAAACCACGACGCTTAGCACCTGATAAGCTTAAGGCAGCAAAAAAAGAGTTTGAAGCTATGATCCAACTAGGCATTATCCGACCATCCCAAGGACCTTGGTCATCACCATTACATCTAGTACCAAAGAACAAAACAGATGCATGGCGTCCTTGTGGGGATTACCGCGCTCTAAATGCCCGGACTATCCCAGATCGGTACCCTGTTCGTCATATACAGGACTTCGCGCACTTTCTCCACGGTAAAACGATTTTTTCAACTATCGACTTGGTTCGAGCGTATAATCAAATCCCTGTAGCTGAAGAAGACGTCCCTAAAACTGCAATTGTGACACCATTTGGACTTTACGAATTCCTCTTTATGTCTTTTGGACTTCGAAACGCAGCACAATCGTTCCAACGATTTATTGACGAAGTACTCCGTGGACTTGATTTTTGTTTCAGTTACATTGACGACATACTCGTGGCATCTGTTTCTGAAGAAGAACACATCAAACATTTACAGATCATTTTTGAGCGACTACGCGAATACTCTCTGGTTCTCAATCCTAAAAAATGCGTTTTTGGACAACCAGAAGTAAAGTTTTTGGGCTACATGATTTCTAAAGAAGGAACACGTCCTCTACCTGATAGAGTCGCTGACATATTGAGCTACAAGAGGCCAACGTCAGCTAAGGGTCTACGACAGTTCTTAGGTATGTTAAACTTCTATCGTCGTTTTATACCTAGAGCTTCAGATGCACAATCACCACTAAGTGATCTCTTAGTACCTAATCTAAAAGGTAAAGCACCTATTAATTGGACACCAGAAGCAATTTCAGCGTTCGAGAAATGCAAGGAGGAACTCGCCACAGCCACGCTTCTCGCGCACCCATGTGACAACGCTCGACTGGCTATTGTAAGCGACGCTTCAAACACAGCGGTTGGCGCAACTCTCCAACAGTTCATCAATGACGAGTGGCAACCCCTCGCCTTCTTTTCCAAGAAACTCACGGCGACTGAGACAAAATACGGAGCTTACGATCGAGAACTTCTTGCGATCTATCTCGCTGTCAAACATTTTCGGCATATGGTGGAAGGACGCGAGTTTGTTATATACACCGATCACAAACCTATCACTTTCGCATTTCAACAGAAATCGGATAAGTGCACACCACGACAATTCAGACACTTGGACTTTATTTCACAATTCACCACGGATATTAGGTACGTTCCTGGTAAACAGAATATCGTGGCTGATACCCTATCACGCGTGGACGCATTATCAGACACGTTAGACTACACTGCTTTAGCAATGTCACAACAGGGAGACGACGAATTGAAAAAGTATGCACAAGAAAACACCGGATTGCGACTTAAGCAAGTGGAATTACCAGGCACGAATGTCTTAGTGTTCTGCGACACATCAACTTCAATCGCCAGACCTTTTGTTACAAAGCCTTTTCGACGAACAGTTTTCAATACCATACATCGCCTTGCACATCCAGGAGTTAAAGCCACAGTGAAGCTTGTAAAACAGCGGTTTGTGTGGCCAGGAATTGACGCAGATTGCAGACATTGGGCACGGGCATGTGTCGAATGTCAACGAGCCAAAATCACGCGACATGTCACAGCACCCCTTGGGTCATTTTCTCTACCGTCTCGAAGATTTGAGCATGTTCATTTAGATTTAATAATTATGCCTTATTCCGAAGGATTTCGTTACTGCCTCACGTGCATCGATAGATTTACTCGATGGCCTGAAGTAGTTCCATTGGAAAATCAAGAAGCGGAAACTGTAGCACGAGCCTTCTATACACATTGGATTGCAAGATTTGGTACCCCTCTTCGTATCACAACAGATCAAGGAAGACAATTCGAGTCATGCCTTTTCAAGCAACTTAATTACCTGACTGGTACGAACCATCTTAGAACTACGGCCTATCATCCTTCAGCAAATGGCATGGTGGAACGATCCCATCGGCAGCTTAAAGCCGCTATTAAATGTCATCAGAATAATCGATGGACAGAAACTCTTCCGACAGTCTTATTGGGTATCCGAGCAGCTTGGCGTGACGATCTTAAATCCACCTCGGCAGAATTAGTCTATGGAGAGCCACTTAGACTCCCTGGTGAATTCCTCACGTCAAATAATAATACCGCCAAGTGCGACGACGCAGCTGAGTTTATCAAAGACCTTCGACATCACATTCAGCAGATCCGACCAGTCAATGGTACACGACATGGCGAGAAGAAAAATTTCGTTTTCAAGGATCTAGCAACCACAGAGTACGTATTCATTCGACATGATGGGCCCAAAAACGGAATTCAAATGCCCTATGATGGTCCCTATCGAGTCATAAGTAGGAACGAAAAAACTTTTGTTATTGATATTAATAAGAAGAAAGTTACAGTTACTATAGATAGACTTAAACCAGCATACATCATGGCAGATGAATACTCTAAGGAAAATATTCCGAAAAAGATCCAGACACATACACCCATTACCATTCCCAGGGAGGATCAAAGGACACGTTCCGGAAGAAGAGTCCATTTTCCAGACCGTCTTCAAGTAGGCTCCGCTTGACTCCGTCACTGGTAGGGGAGTGATGTAGCGACCAAAACATACGCAACGAATATTCTCGAATGTTCTCGTTATCAAAAACCTTCGAGAAACTTCGATAACGCCATAAGATAACCTACGCGGGTATAGAATATTCTAGAATTAGCGAGAGCCTTATCGGAGCTATATATATATCGGAAGAATCAGTCAGTTAGTTAGTTCAGTTCAGACTGTCTAGTCCGCGATACGCTACACGACCGCTACACCCCGCCGCTGTTGTCATCGTGTATTATGTTTACTTCGATTATTTTATTTTTCCTTACTGTATATACATACAGTAAGGATATTTTCTTTTAGTGTTTATACGTCTATTTTCGTGTTATAATTTTGTTTAATAAAAGTCTACCGCCATTTAATTAATTGTGTGTTGTAAGATATCTACCCACACAATAATAGAGATTTTCTGGTTATTATATCATAAACAAAAAATAATATTCAGGAAAACAATTTTTTGGGGTTTTTAATATAAATACCATTACATAAAACTTTCATAAAATTTTCCAAAAATATATATTATATTTTTATTGTTAAATTTAAATACAAATAATATTTCATATTTATTTAAAATTTTTAATATTATATCAAAATTGTGTAATTTTAATCAAAAACATACCTTGGGAAACCCTTATTTTTAGAGGTTACTTTTAGGATAATTTCAGTACAAATATTTGCGGAATCAATTATAATTTAGGTATAATTTGGAACCAGAAACTAAAAATAAAATAGATTTTATCTTAGTTCGTGGTTGGGACAAACTATTAATGGATAAATTGCTAATTGAAACATGTAATAATTTTTATTGAAACAAGAAATTTGTGAAATAAAAGGGTAGTGATCCTTTTTTAAATGGGAAATTTAAATAATCTAGATTAATTTAAACTACAAAGAAATAATTCATAAATTGTATATTCAATTAAAAAAAAATGTAATTAAATTAAAGTCAAATATTTAATATTAATATTATGAATTATTAAGGTTCAATAACAAATGGCCACTGTCATATATTACATTTACTGCAATGGAGTCACTTAAATAAACATATTTAGGATTTTCTATAAGAAATGCACATTGATTTACATACGAGTCTTCAATCCCAGTTGTAACTTTATAACTACCATAAACATTAATTTCAAAAAAATAAATTATAGCATTAGCACATCCATTTGAAATTATAGGAATTCTTATTACAGATGAAACTTCTTGAGTCATTAAATTTGATGAAAGTGACAAACATGTTATGGAACTTGAAAGCAAGGTACTTGTTATTAAATGGTTGAAGACATCCAAATGATGATTGACCTAGATTTTCATAAAAATCAATTAACTAATATATACATGATTGAAAATTACTTACACTATATTTATTCAAAAGATTTCGAATATGATTATTACAGCTGTCACTTTCAAGTACTTGACTAACATAAGGTAACCATTTTGAATAAATTAATTGACATTTAATTGAAACATTAGAAGGCAAAATAATACCATTGGGATTTAATAATTTGCTAAAAATAAAATACAAATCAAAATATTATTTTTCAATAAATGGATTACAAGTTACAAATTAGATATAGATTTGTATTATTATAGCTATGAAGTCTCTTATTGATTGAATTTTTAAACTATAAATATGATATATTAGAATAGAAATGAATTATAATATATTCTAACTGTGATTTAAAAACTAAAATAAATGTTCAGAATAAAGCAAAAAAATAAATTATATTTAATTTGAACTTAATTTTACTGTTTATGTTTTGTGCATTAATATGATTAACAGAGTAAAAGTAATCGAATTATGTTTTCAATTATTGTAGTAGTGTCCATATCTAAAGTGTAAATAATAACCTAGTGCAATACATCACTATGTAATGGAATTTTTGAAGCTATAAGAAAAACATGTTTATGATATACTTATTTTTGTTACCATTTTTTTATACTTACAAAAAAGTTGTTGATTCATCTATAAGAGTTGAGCTTAATTCCCCACAGTAACTAATGTAGTTTACAATAATAATGTCAAACTTCATAGTACTATTACTTTTATCAAAATAACAAATGTTTCCTTTAATAAATTCTGAGGTATAAATTTCAATTTTTTCTAAAACTTCAGTTAAATTTTTGTTTGTATAATATAATTTTACGTGATTAAAATTACATGTTTGAGCCATAGAAAGTATTTCAAGACCAAAAATTGGAAATGGACATACATCTAGGATGACTATTGTATTAAATTTTGACTTGTTAACCGAATACCTAAAAAACATATAAATTCATTATTGTAATACAGTGTTATATATAAATATGTTTGAAAATTATTTTCCCATAATTTTTTAAAAATATTTTTTTGATTATTAAATATTTTATAAAGCTTATATAGGAAACATTTTTTGAGTATATTTTATGAATATTACTAGAAGAGGATTCTTCAATTTTTTTTATTTAATTGAATGATAAATTACCAATATTTAGCAGCACTGATGTATGTTTCAATTTGACTTTTATCATTCAAAAAAGAAATTATCTCTCTATCAATAGAAATTATAGATAGATCTTCATTTTCTAAACAAAGACTATAATGATCATTTTGCCATTTGTATAGTATGCACAGTTCATCTTTTTCATTTACGTTAACAATATTTTTTGATAAGAACAATGCTTGTTCCCAACAACAATCTTTGTATCCCTTTTCAAAAGTATTTATATATATATCTTCAGTCAAATATACTGTAAACCAAGAAGCAATAGCATCAACTATTCCAGACTTAGTAATTGTATACTTAAATGTTTTTTTACTATCTTGAACATTTATTAAATGACTAATTTCAGATGGATCATTAAAATTTATATCCATTATTACTTTTGGCTCTGCTAAAAACGTATAGCCACCAGGTAATTGATCTAATTTTTCACAATCATAAGGTTCATTCATAACTGAGCATAAATTTAAATCTTTAAAAACCGAATTATTTTTTCCAGAATAAATATTTTTTCTTCTTAAATATGAGCATTGAATAGGTACAGCGAATACTGAAGCTTTTAGGGGAATAACACATCCATGTGGAATATTTAAGTTTTCTTTTGTCTTTGGTGGTAATAATAGATGTTCCCAAGCATGATGAAGTGTTTTTAAAATGTGTTCACCAAATAAACCAGCATCCATGATTTCAGTTACAACTAAAGAAACTCTAAAATATTAATAATCATTAAATTATATTTTTTTGATATTATTTAATATTTGTGAATAGGGCTCTGAATTTAATGACAATAAAAATATTTGAAAATACAAAGAACTTAAAAATTTGATTAAGTATAGAAATTTAAGGCATTAAAAAATATGTTAATTATATATTAATATTATAAGTATTGGAATTAAACTGAATGACAAACACTTTTAATTTTATAAAGTTATATTGATCTATTACCTAACATTGTGTACTATAAAGGTTTTAAAACTGAATACGAATAATCCAAACTGATTGACATGAACATAAAATGAACTATATCAGTAGTGTCTTTAATGTCTGATGTCTTTTAAAATTATATTCCTCATAATCGGATATACTTATTTTGAACATTATTTAAAACCAGATTTCTCTATCTCTCTCTACAATGTATCAAAGTAATGTAATATTATTAGGTTGAATAAGAAAACCAACCATATAAATATTGATTCGTTTTCATAAGTATTAAAATATATAAAAGATCTGTCAAATGAAAAATAATACATTTACTTATTATACTACATATGTTTTTAGGAATACATTGAAATTTCAGGAATAAGATAAAGGTAAATAAAATATTAAGTAATATTATTGGAATAATTCTTTAATGACATACGAAGGCTTGCAGAATAGAGTAATAGAAGTAATACTGTCAAATTTTTTTTAAATTAATTGAAATACTCAAATATATGTCTAAATTAGAAATGGAGGGATAACATAAATAAGTCAGAAGGATAATTTAAAACAATGATTCTTTCATAATGTGGCTCTAGTACTCTTATAATTAATAAAATAATAATTATTATTATATAAAAGTACCGTTCATCTATATGTTCTGGAATGCTGAGTTGATTTGAGTTCATATTAAAAAGTTTAATACATTTTTCCTTTTTATTTAAAATCATTACTTCAGAAGCAATGTTTAACATAGTTGGAGAATAATCACATGAATAAATTTTCTTCGGGGTGAGTTCTGAAGCAAATAAACTGAAATAATAAATTTAATAAACTATATATTATATTATCAATGTACTAATTAATATTTAATACCTAAGTATTAAAGTACCACATCCGATATCTAAAATTTTGTCATAACCTTCTAATATTTTACAATGAATAGCATTTCTATAAGCTAAATTTCGTATTGAATCATTTAACATTCTATAATGCCAACGTTCTATATTATTACTATTAATGATATGAATATTATTTAAAGCCGGTAAGTATGTATTGTTAATAGAAATAGCTTTTTTTACAAATTGTTCACCTTCTTTATTATAGCCTAATCTAAACCAAAACATGTAAATTTGAATAAATATAAAGACTGATAAATTAAAATAAAAAATTGTTTGTATTAAACCTTAAAAGATGAGATCCTAAATTATTGAATAAAATTTCACTATCTGAAAACCATTTGAAAGCCTTTTCATAACATTGAAATATCTCTGAATAACATTGTCGATTTTCGAGTTCTTTTCCATAATTACCTGAAGATAAAAAAAGTCAGTTTTAAGCACATGAATTAATGAACAGTTTTTTTTAATACTATCCAGAGAGTATTGTCTAATATTATTTAATGAATTCATCACAAACTTCTTAATTGAGCTAGTCATTTAGATATTTTAATTTTAAGAAATTAAAGGAATCTTATAAGACAATTCTTACCATTCTTAATGCTTTAGGTTTCTATTATACTAGTTGTTCATAAGTATATATACAGGGTGTTCAGTAAGTCAGGAAATGGGTTTCTATTGTTCTCATTGTTTGTAACAATGAGAACAATAGAAACCCGTTTCCTGACTTACTGAACACCCTGTATATATATAACCTAATAAAGTTTATAATTCTTGTTGTAACTATGTATAAAAAATATATTTTTATTATTTATCACTAAAATTAAAAGGCACAAAAATTAGTATTTTGAAATTTTGGAAAGAATAAAAAATAAAATATTTTGAATTTGAGTTTTATTTTTTTATTAGTGATAAATATAACAGTTATTATAATTCAAATATGATTTTAATAATTGCATTTATTTTATTACTATAAGAATAAATAACCTATCAAAAATTATGCATCATATTGATTTCTTATTTTTTATTATATTATTAATCAAATACATTTTTTTAATTGGTTACATATGCACTCATATAATTATTACTAGTTTATGTAAGTTCATTAAAATGTTTGAATGACAAATAAATAATAACGTATTTTTAGCTTACACAAGCAAATAATATATTTTTGTTTGATACTATTTTTATGATGAGGTGCTATCTCTAATAACACAGAGAGATGACCATATGCGGGTCCATATTCTAGTCGTTCCATTGCAAGATCAGCTAATCTCATTAATTTATTAACTATTGAATCACCACATGAATTTTGAGCCATATTTAATACATACAAATATTATGTTATTTAGTAAAATAGTAAACTAGTTCAAACCATAATTTAATTTTGATTTATCCCGTTTTATTTGTGGAATAATTTGATATTTGAAAAAATGTAATGTAATTAATGTAGTGAACTTTACAATTTAAGATGTTATGAAAATTAGAATTTAATTAATTTAAAAAACATGTACACAAATTTAATTCAATAATCATTAGCTTTTAATTAAAATTACACATTCAATAACACTGTATGAATAATGTGCATATATTAAATTGTATGATTAAAAAAAAAATTTGGTTCATGAACAGTTTAAATTGTTATCATTTTAAAATTCCATTGATAAATATGTTATTTCAACCATAACAATTACCTTATGAATCACTAATAATAGTACCTTCATTACATATCATATAGTCAGTTCAACTATACAATCTTTATGTCATAAATAAAATTCATTTTTATGTCATTACACAGCTAAATTAATTACTCAAATAATTTCTTGTGTATAATTATTCTATGTCTTTACATCATCAAGGTCACGGACATTCAAGGTCATCGCATTTCATATTTTTTAGTGATGGATCAATAATCTCTACTTTGAAGTCTATCATTTCTATAAATGAGAGATATTTACCATAATATTTTTATATTGATCTTTAACGAATAATCTTGATTTAAAATCTAGTTTCTAATTTTTAATAGGTTAAAATAAAAAATATCAATATTAATTTAATAAATATTGTAGTTATTTTTAACTCAAAATACAAATAATATTATCTGATATAAATTTATATATATATGTATATCAGATAATTAACCTTGCAAATATGAATACACAAGAAATAACAATTCCAGTACCATGGGGACATATTTCAGGTAAATTTTTATTAAAAAATTTTTTTTGCTATTAAATGAATTATTAAAAACTATTTTATGTAATTAATAATTATTTTAATAACATTAAATTTTGTCAAAAATAATATCAATATCTGGAATTCATTTAGGTCAATTTTCTCCATTATTTCAATATTGTTTTTATTCTTGTGTAGTTTTAATGAAAAATTTTCTATTTTTATTATTTTCGGTTTGATATAAACCAATTTCTAATTAAGTTTTATCTGGTGTATTCATGGGAATGTTAACTATAGTAATATTCTGTTGCTTTTTGCTCTTAAATCATGGTGTTTTTTTACTATTATATAAATTATTGTGTAATCAAAAATAGCAGTTTAACAAGAGCTTATCAGCAACCAGTATATTTTTGTGCGACACATAATATTTTGCCTTCTCAATATGTTAAATTAACTTAAAAAATTGTTGTAATTACTTTGTTATATTTTGCAATTTTTTGTAACTTAAAAAATATGAAAATTATATAGTTCTATGTGTTATATTTAAATTTATCATTTTGTTAGTAAATACAAAATAATTCAATAATTTTTAGTTTATTAATTTTTATTTTAATGAATTAACATAAAATTTATTGGCAAAACAAAATTTAATTTCAGCTAAAACTTGGGGTAATACCATGGCTACTAGAGTTCTTTGTGTCCATGGCAAACAAGATAATTGTGGAACATTTGATAGACTTATTCCTTTACTGCCACCTGGCTTCTATTTTGTATGCATTGATCTTCCAGGACACGGAAAATCTTCTCATTATGCTCCTGGATTTCGAATAACATTGGAAACTTTTACCATTGCTATTAAGCATGTAATCGATTTTTTAAAATGGAAAAAATTTAAATGTATTGGTCACAGTTTGGGTGGTATGATTTGTAGTTTATTTGCTGCGATTTATCCAGAATATCTAGAACATTTAGTTATGATTGATAGTGCAGGACCTGCTATTGTTCATCCTGATGAAACGGTCATATATTTAAGGAAACTTTGTGATGACTTGTTAACAATAGAAAAAAAAATGTCTAATCAATCACCACCATCATATACTTACGAACAAGCATTAAATTTAATATTAACAAAAAGGCCATCTAAACTAACACAAAAATCTGCTGAAATACTAATAAAACGTTCATTACAAATGAATGCCGATAAAAAGTATTCATTTTCAACAGATCAAAGAATGAAAGTATATAATGATTTGATATTATCTCCAATGCAGCAATTGATCTTTGTTCAAAACATTAAATGTCCATTATTATACATTTGGGTAACTGACAATCCTGAACAAAAAACTTCCAGAGTTAAACTAGTAAGAAAAATGTATAAAAGCATTTCCAATGCACAAGTTGTAAAGATAAATGGAAATCATGATGTGCATTTAAACCATCCAGATCGAATTGCTAATCTAATAGAAGCATTTTTAACTGCAGAAAATTCTAAGCTGTAACCATTTGTGAACATTTAAATATAAATAGTATAATAATAATAATTAAATAATTGTGAATAAGTTTTTTTTAATGTGATTGTGTATTGTTATGAATCATTAAATAATTATTTTTTTTTTACTTTTTTTAAATGCTAAATAATTTTTGCTATATATTTTTAATTGTATTTGTATTAATTTTGATTACAGCAAAAGTTTATGGAAATGAAACTAACCCTGCTGTTCTTTGTGTTCATGGAATTCAAGATAACTGTGATACTTTTTTTAAACTCATGCCTTTATTACCAACAGATTATTACTATATTTGTATTGATTTACCTGGTCATGGATTATCTGCACATTTTCCACAACATGTTCCTTTGGAATTCATTAATTATCTTAGTGTAATTAAACTAATAAGAGATCATTTTAATTGGTCCCAGTTTGTTTATCTGGGACATAGTTTTGGTGGTCAGTTAGGATCATGGTTTACTTCTACATATCCAGAATATATTAAATGTCTTATCGTTCTTGATACAATGGGACCTCGATCTGTTGACTGTAATATAACTAAGCAAAATGTTAGAACTCGTATTGATGACTTTCAAGCATTGCAGAGTCGCCAGAAAGGTCGTGATCCTCCAGTTTATACCTACAATCAAGCTATTGAAAAAATTAAAAGCAGCCGACCATCTAAACTTACTGATGAATCTGTACATATCTTAGCTAAAAGAAGTTTAATCAAAGTTAATAATGAAAGCTTTAAATTTTCATATGATCAACGCTTGAAACTACAGATACATCCATTAATGACCTTTGACCAACAAAAAAATATTTTAAGTCATTTATCATGTCCTATTCTATTTGTTTTAGCAGATGAAAATTGTGGACGTTATTCAAATTATTTGAAAAATGCTTATGAATTTTACAGCACACATCCAAAAGTTACAATTAATTATGTTAATGGAGATCATAGTGTTCATTTAAATTATCCAGATAGAGTTTTCACTCATATTTTAAAATTTTTGAAACAATATTATTAATTAAAAACTACAAGTTTATGTTTTCTTGTAATTTTAAACAATCTTGTAAACTTGTTATGTAAAATTACATATTTGTTTTAATTGTAATAGATTTATTTATTAAAATCAGGGACTAGAAGAAAATTGTCTTGTGGCTTTTATTTTTTTTTGAAAAATAATTTTGGCTTTAATTAAAAAAAAGAATTTTAGAATCATTTTTTAGTTTAATTTATTATGTGTTTTCACACCTTGTATTATAAGTCTTTTCCCTTACAATACAAAATTTGAAAAATGTTTTTAATTAATGCAAAATAAAGTAATTATAATTCACAAATATTTTTGTGTTCCATTGACAAAATATAATTTTAATTAATCAAAGAATACTTTTTACAATTTTCATTTACATTAATCCATATAGCAGAAAAAATCAAATTATTGCATACAATATTGTTATTATTTCCTTATTTAACATTTCCATTTTTTTTATTATAGCTAAATTATGGGGAGAAAATATAGGAGTACGAGTTCTTTGCGTCCATGGCTTACAGGATAATTGTTCCAGCTTTGATTGCTTAATTCCTCTTTTAAATCCAGATAAAACTTATTTATGTGTTGATCTACCCAATCATGGTTACTCATCAAGAGCACCATTGGGAACTCGTTGGATACAAGAAAATTATGTTGTGAGTTTGAAACAAGTTGTAGACTATATACAGTGGACCAAGTTTCATGTAATTGGTCACAGTATGGGAGGACAAATTTTAAACCTTTTCACTGCTCTCTATCCTCAGCATGTAATAACACAAATTATACTAGATAGTAGTGGGCCTATACCAGTTGAACCTAAAGAGATTGTTTTATTTACAAGACAAGTAATTGATAAATTGTTACAAAAAGAACAAGAAATTCAAGAAACGGATGTTATACCAGGGTACACCTATGACGAAGCTTTTCATCATATTAAACATAGATTTTATGGAGAATTAACTGATGAAGCAGCTCGTACTTTATTAAAAAGATCTATAAAGTATGGGCTCTCTGGAAAATATAATTTTAATGCAGACCAGCGTCTTAAAGTACCTTATCATCAAATGTTATCTCCTGAGCAACATTTAAATGTAGTAAGAAATATAAAATGTCCAACTCTTCTTATTATAGCTAAAGAAAGTGCTGAATATTTTAAGACAATTTATAAGGCTGTATTTGATATTTTCAAGTTAAACCCATTTGTAGAAATTATTGAAGTTGAGGGTAACCATGATGTACACATAAATAATCCAAAAAAAATATCAGAAATTATCAACAAATTTTTAAGCAGGAATAGTTGCAAGTTATAATTTAATGATATTGTTATTTATCATAGAAAAAAAAATATATTAACTACAAACAACATAAATATATGTTATTTCAAACTGAGAGTCAAATATTTAGTTTAAATGAAAAGAAATTATAATTAAATTAATGTAATTTACATTATAAGGGCCTAGTATTTGAAGAACATATTAACCATACCTTATTCTTCTAAGTAGAATTATTAAATTTGAAAATAGTTTACACTGTTGAACTAAAAAAAAAACAATGATTTATAACAATAAGCATTTATACCAAAATTATTCTATTAATACCTTTTCAGCTTAGAATCAAAGCCAACACTCATTATAAAAACTTATATTTTGGTACCATTTTCTAAATTCCATGTACAATATACTATATTTACAACTTTATATTATTCAAAATTTTTATACTTCAGGAATTATTATTTTATTATTAGTTAAATTTTGAATCATAAAATAGAATTTTGACAAATACAATTTTTCAAGACCAAATTAAACTCTTAAAGATGTGATATTCTAAATTTATATTTAAGAAAATTAATAGGTTTGGTAGTAAAGTATACATAAATTAACTTCATACTTAGTATAGATGTTAACATAACATCAACTACAGAAATATGGCAAGTATTCATCTGTAGTAACTAAAATAGTATCAGCCTACAATGATATTCAATTTATTTTATATTTACATATTATTAATTTACCAAGTAAAAAAGATGTTTATAATAACTCAATTTTTTATAACGATTAATTAACAAAATGTGGTTTTAGTGAAAATAAAAATATAACATCCTAATAGAAAATTATAAATATAAATAAATAATAGTCATAAAAAAAATTTATTTATATTAATTATTGGTTAAAAATATTAACTGATATTAGTAATAATTTACATTAACATAAACAATGAACTTAAGAATATAACATCAATACTTTAGTTATCATATAAGTTACTCAATAATATGTACATAAATTCTAATTATCAAGTGATTCAACTGAATGACCTAAGGAATCTGAAACAACATAAATTAAAAGTAAATATCAATCAACTAATAATTTTACTCTATCTTAACTATTAAAAAAAAATTTGGATAAAAAGTATAGCACAGTATTTCTTGGATTATTACTGACGTGGTATTGTGTTTCCCTAATCTGAACATAATGTTATTGACCTATACGGAAGTGTATCGGGATTTGAATTTAAATCAAAAGTACTAGATAGCCTAGTGGTAAGGTTTGTCTTAACAATGCCTTGGGTTGTGGATCTAATCTCGTACCATGCCTCTTTTAACATGATAATATTTTTTTTAATTTAATATGTGTACTCAAATTATGACTATTATCATTGGGCTAAAGGCATTGGCAAATTTATTTATTTGCTTTATTACTATAAGTATTAACTCTTTTCATTAAATGTCATAAGGTTTTAATACTCCTCTAAATAGAATGTCTATTGAAAGTATTAAATTGTCTTCTTTTGGTATTTTTAAACCCGATTGTGCATCAATCGCACAATACTACATATAAATCAATATTATGTAAGTTTGTTATACTTATATTTTAATATTATTTGGTAGTCTACTTTTATATTTGCAACATTGTATACTTCTTTCTTCAATCTTATAATTTTCATTTTTAAGTTCTATTATGTTTAAATTTTGCTAACATTTAATTACTATACTTAAGTCTTTGGCGTTAATTCAAAATAAATAAATAAAATCTAAATTTTTCTTAGCATTAATTCTCATAAAAAAATCTTTCAATTTAAATGAAGTGTATTAAAATAATTTTAAACTTACTTTGTCGATCCAAATAATTGTATCGTTGTGGCAAAGGCCTAAAAGCAGAAGAATGTAATGGAACAGGAGGTGGTGGTGATATTAACCTATTTTGTCTTCTTGTTAAAGAGACAGGAGATGGAGGACCTTGGCCTAGAGCTCCAAGTGGAGGAAGCCTTTGGTCAGTAGAAGTATGAGGGGTGGGGAATATAGGAGGAGGAGGCTCAAAATCTAACAATGTAAAATCTGGTGATACAGTAGGTAACGGAATGTCCAAAAGTTCATCTTCAAAATCTTTTGAGGAATCCACACTTTCTAAGAAAAAAATATAAAACATATAATTTAAATACAATTTTAATAATCTAAATCATAAAAATTATTATTATAGTAACAAATTCATCTATTCGCAAGCCTTTACTTTTAAATTATAATAAATATATTACTATATTCATATTATGAATCATTTGTAAAACATTAGTTTACTATTAATAATTTTAAAAAACTATATCATTATGAAATTCAATTTGTAATGTTCACATTTAGATAAGAGAAAACTGTGTTATCAGACTTATTTAAAGAAATTTTAATTTATTAATAGATATATTATTCTAATGCAATTTTTTTTTTAAGGCTACATGTTATTTTTAAAAGTGTAATTATATAGCATAAATAAGATAAAACTCATCTTATTTGTGTAAAAAGTGTGTAATAAGAAATAATATTTCATCCTATAAATATAGATTAGATAAAATCTAAATTGGAAATTGAAAATATAATAACTTATTAATAACAATGCATAACAGTATTTCAAAAATTAATTTTAAGATTAACAACTTCTAAGTTTTATTTTTCTGTAAAAATGAGGCAAATGAGATATACAAGAGTGTGAAAATTATAGGGGCATAATTAATGAAAATATAAATTATAATTATTAAAATTTTGAATAGTTAAGTTCAATGAGTTTTAAAGTAATTTTAATTTTAACTTATTAAAATAAAATAGTGTTTGAAATTTAATAGTTTACAAAAAAATCAAACAGAAATTATACCAGGGACTGGTAGATTTAATTAGTAATAAGAAATGTGGCAGGCTGTTGCATCAATAAAAAAAACAGTAGGACAGATTAGGTTTTTTTCTGTTATTAATTGAGCCATATAAAACACAGGATAGAGTGCGGGTGGGTGAAATGGAGAGAAACGTCTGGTGTGTATTGCAATAAGGAATTCAGTGTAACTGAAAGTCAAGTTCTATAAAACTGTAGTGAAACCAGTTATGATGTATGGTTCAGAGTGATTAGCAATTGACAAAAGAATAGAGCAGAGAAAGAGTGTATAAGGTGAAATGAGGAGATCAGTGACAATAGGCGAGAACGTGATTGGAGAGATGGAAAGTTTTTAGGGTCAGTTATGCAATAGAGCAGTGGTCTTGACAAGGAAGTAAGACACAGGATTAAGTGCGGGAGGTTGAATTGGAGAGAAGTGTCTGGCGTCTTATGCGATAAAAGAATTCCAATGAGGCTGAAAGGTAAATTCTACAAGACCGTAGTGAGACCAGCTATGATGTATGGTTCAGAGTATTGGGCAGTTGATAATAAATTAGAGCAGAGATAAGAATGATAATAGAGAGAAGATAGGATAAGGAATGAACGTATAAGAGGAAATATAGGTGTAGTATCAATCGTTAAGATGAAAGAAAATAGACTTAGATGGTTTTGTTATAAGGTGTGAAAAATCGCAAGTTGTAAGAACAGTTATAGAAATGAATGTTGAAGGAAGAAAAGGTAAAGAATGAACAATAAAGAGATGAAGGGATGTTATTAAATGCGATATGAGGATGTCTGATGTGTGTGTAGATGATGTGGAAGATCATGTCAATTAGTATTTTAGAATAAGGATGGATGACTCCAAGAAGTTGACATTAAGACGAGGAAAAAGATGATAAGAAATTAAACAGAAAGATTTTTGTTTTTATATTAAAAGAAATAAGTTGTTTTTATTTGTAATGATCCTTATTGAGTAATATGAGTATCAGTAAAGCCATCACCCTTCATTTAAATTTATTTTACAAAGTATGTACCAAGTAGTGTGTCCTACTAATTATGAATAAAATAATCAAATCTTTTATTACTTTTACTAAGATTGATCAATAAAAATTTTCAATGTAAAAAGCCTCAATACTTCTACATTAAAACAATATACGATCCAAACTAAAACTATTGACTAAGTCATTAAAAAGATGAGATGTAAGAATAATTAAAGGAGTTATATGCCTCATAATATTATATCTGAAGACATTAAAAACAATTTCTTGATATATTAAATGAAATCTTTTGATAGTTTAGTATTGGAGGACACCTATGATTAGTAAAATTTACTTACTTGTGCCATTGTCAAACTTTTTATCAGACATTGTTAATTTGTTTCTAAGTTGAGCTGTTTCAATTTCCATTTCTTTGAGTTTTCTTTCTGCTTGCCTGAATGCCATCTTAAAAAGAAAAATTAATCAAATTTTAACTGTAAAAATTTTTGTTAAAAAAAATTAAGTGTTTTCCATTAATTTTTAAGTTCTGAAATTTCTTTTTCTTTAGTTAAGGCTTAAATTTAAGTAATTATATTGCACATATACTTTTTTTAATTTAAAACTAGATATTTTTTAAGTTTATCTCAAAAAGATGGATAGATACAGTTATACATATTTGTATATGAAATTAATTATTTTTAAATAAAGAATTTACCCAATTATCATTGGCTTTCTTATCTGCTGCTGATAATTGTATTTTAAAGCTTGCTTCTTGATCATTAATTTCATTTTTTAATGATTGATTTACTGATCTATAATAATTAATTTAAATTAATGAATAGAAAAATATAATCCTTTTTTTTTTTACTTGTAATTTGAAATTTCTTGATTTAAAAATTCAATTTGTTTATAAAGATTAGTAGATTCTCCAATTTCGTTTTTATACAACGAGGCTTTTTCATCTATTTGTCTAAAATTTAATTCAACAAAAACTTCAAAATTTGAATAAAAAAAAGTCATATTTAAAATTTTTAATTACCTTTGATATTCTTTTTCCTGATCTTTGAAAAATTTGGATAGCACATTCAATTTAGTTTCTTGCTCATCTTTAGAAGATTTTAATTTGATATAAGAAGTTTTTAGATTAACTATTTCATTATTCAATGTATCTATTTGATCTATGAGATAAAAATGTTTAAAAATTAAAAATAAATTATTTAAATAAATCTAACCTCTACTTTGCTGATTTGACTTAATAAGTTCCTCAATTTTGTTTTGGTATTTTTCACACATTTTCTTTGTTGAATTTAATTCAGCTGATGATTTAACTGAAAACAATATTTCTTTGGCTTCTGCAAAATTGAATTTCTTAGAAATAAAATCTTGTAAAGCATCTTTGGATAAGGATGCTTCGTCTTCTGCTATCATTAAAGCATTATTAACTTTATTCAATTCATACTGTAAATCATTATTTTGCTTTTGCAATTTTGTTTTATCTGCTAAAATCTAAAATAAATAATTAGCATCAGGTTTAAATAAACTACAAAAAATAAATTTGAAATATTGCATAACGAAACATTACTTATTTAAAAAAAAATGTATAATAATCAGTTTTAAAAAATTTCACCACAATTATATAGCTGATAATGATATTTTTAAAACTTTAATTGACTGACCTTTTTATTATTACATTTTTTTTTTTTTTGTATAAGAGGTAAAATAGGTTTTCTGCTCTCATGCAAGAATTAAATTTCTAAGTTGAAAGGATGTTCAACATAAAACAATGAATCAATAAATAAATTGGTATTAAATTTAAAATATGCATTCTTTAATTTCAAATTTCATTTAAATGCGAACTCTATAATATTCTTTTTTACAAACTATTACAAACAGTCATTTATACTAAAATATCAATCTTCATATACTAATACAATTATTATTTATTTACTAAAATAATGACGCAACTAAATATTTTCAGTTCTCTGACATTTTCACCAATATAAATTAAAGTATGATAATTTAAAATAAAAAGTGACTTTTATCTTTTTTTTAACTGCTTATAATAGCAAACATTAATCTTACTTATAAAAAAAAAATTAAGTCTTTTGAAATATGTATTTTTTTAGAAGGTTTTGTAATGTACATTACAAAACATAATATAATATTTTATAGTAATGTAATATGATGAAGAATATTCTAGAATATTAATACCATATATATTATTGTACTATAAATGAACTTAATTAAAATAAAAATTATTTTTTTATAACAATCCCTGTAAATTAAAAAAATTTTACCTGTTCTAAATGGGACACTGTTTTTTCGTTTTCATCCATCAATTTATTATTTTTTTGTGTCAGTTTATCATTAATAGAGTGTAAATTTTTAATAGCATCACACTTTTTCTCAATTTCTTCATGTAATTCCAAATTCTTTACAATAAAAATATTTAGTTTTACTTTTAATTCATTCATTAGAATATTTAATGTTTAATATTTAATACTTTTTCTCTCAGATTAATAATCATATTTTCTGATTCATCAAGTTTGGTTTTGGTTAAATTTACATAGGATTTATGTTTTTCACTTGACTCCAATGCAGATTTAAATAATTCATGCATATTGACACCAGCTTCAGTAAGTTCAGAAACTTCTTGTTGAAGCTTTGCTATGACAATGGTCTGTGATTCTATGGTGTCCTGAATATAATAATATTTTGTAAAAAAACATTTAATTTAAAAAATTAGTTTTAGATGATAATAACCTCTGATTCTGCTAAATTATTTTTGAATAATTCATAATCTGAATTTTCTTTGGATACCTGAAAGAAGAAAATTATTTAATATATTCGAGATTTATTTTAATAAAATTTGTTAAATTACTATTGTTGTATTTTCCACATTATGCTCTTTTATTGTACACAATTCCTGTTCAACAATCAATAAACTTTGTTCTTTTACAGCTAATAATGTCAACAAATAGTTTTCATAAGAACCTTTCTACAATAAAAAAAAAAATGTTAACCATAATTAAAGTAATGAAAAATAGTTTTACATACTTGATATTTACAATAACCAAGAGAAAACAACAATGTGATTACTGCAGAGACAATGAAATATATTTTTGAATTATCATTCATCTGTTTACGATGGCTTATATTTTCCTTAAAAAATTATTTATTACCATTAAATGTTTTAAATAACTTTACTAAAATAAGTTAATTATTATGATAAAGAAAATGCTTTTCTCTTTAATTAGTATCACAACTTGTAAATTACAAATGCTATTGCCTTTAATCAGCAGCAATAGTTGACATTATTCTAATGTAACCTGTGATTTTGTGAGTTCTTGCTTACTAATGATAACTAATAACTTAGACATAATAAATACATAACAACTATTAAGCGAGTATTTTAAAATATATTAGCACTAATATACTTAAATGGGAGGTATGCATATTTTTATCTCTAGGAATTTTTGAACTGCTCTACTCTTTCTGACCTAGTATAAAAGTGTGATATTTTTTTAAATACTCGTTCAATAGTTGTTATAGACCAGCCATTTACTTAATTTTAAGCTAATTAAACATGTGTTCCCATTTAAAAAACTTAAGTTAATGTTATTTAAAAGGGAGATAGAGGGATAGGAACAATTTTATGTTTGAAAATAATAAAACATAGAATATTATTAACTTTTGAAAGAAAAAAAAATTATAATTTGTCTTATACTTTTATTAATAGATATTGCTTGAGTCGTAGTTAAATAATCACCCTATATATATATATTTATTTGTTTAAACTTACATCATTGCCAAAATCTTCTGTTGAAAAAACATCTATTTGTTGGTCTAAAAAAAGAAAATGGTTCCTTGAAATTAAATGTATTTACAGTATAACTAATTAGTATAATTAGTATTAACAAAATAACAATATGTAACTAAAGGTTATATAAATTTCTACACATGTGTTTTTACTTTATTTATTTATTTACATTAGTTTTAAAGCTATATGTTAGGGTGTATATTATTTTTCAACTCACCCAAGTACAATATAATGATGCAACTATATTGTACAGTTATTTTTCAAAATAATATACAATTAAAATCTATTTAATTTAAAAAAAACAATGGCCATTAGCTATGATTACATAAAGATAAAAATTACTTGTATTTTAAAAAGAGGAAATATATTATAGTTCATTTAAGAATAAAAATAAAACTGACATACAGTTAAACTAATTACTATATTTTAGGTTGATATAATAATGTAAGTATAATGTTATCCTAATAATTTCAGATAAAAATAATAAAACTATTAACTAAAATACTAACCATTATAAGTGTTCGAGTTACTAAAAAATCTCATGACAAAATTTACTGTGTTCATTGTAGGGGATGTTAGCCATTGTTCAACATAATCCATAAAATACCACTCATCATTTGTATGAATAATTTGTTTATATTCTAAATTTTCTATTTCTTTTTTAAGAGACTCAGTATTTTTCTCCAAATTTTCTATAATAAAATTTTGGTTTGTAGTTGATTCAATAGGTTCATTAATGTTTGTTTTGCTAGATTGTTCATTATTATTTATTAAATGGAGACATGCTGTTCCAGTGCAGCTTTCAGGATGTCCAAAAGAAGAGACAAAGCTTCCTTTCTGTATATTATTTATTAAAACAGTATTAGCTGAATTGTCTGGGTATGTATGCGTATGTATACTTGCAGTTGGATCGGAACAATCTGTACCAGGTTTACATTGAATATTATTAGGTATTGAAGCCTTAGTAACTTCACCTAACATACTTTCCTGAATACCTGTTTTATCCATAGTTAGATTATTTTGTGAAATTTCATCTTTTACTTTAATGTTTATATTGGAATCCACATTTGATAAATTTTCAGTAATATCTGTACTTTTTGGTTGATTAATTTCATCATTACTTGAAAAATTATTTGAATTTTCTGTTATAAATCGATTATTAGTTTTATTGTCATCATCAATATAATTAATTGTTGTAACAACACTATTAGAATTAGAAGAATTATTTAATTCTGTAGGTATATTTTTATTAATGGTCTCAATTTTTTGTATTACGGGTATTTCATTAGAGTTTTTTATTTCTTTATCATTTAATGGTAGTTTATCAACATGACTAGAGACATTATTGTCATCTATACTCAAATCACCGTTAATGACAGTTTCATTATTTGATTCTTCTGCTGGCATATTTTCTATCTGGTCATTTATATTATTGATCTGTGATATATCAAATTGTTCAACTTTTTCTATCTCTTCTGGAATCTCACTATTTACTGTTTCAGCAATAGTAATAACATTTGGTGTAAAAGTATTATTTTCGTCTTGTATGTCAGACTTAGCTGAATCTATTTCTTCTGCATTTAAATCAACTTTCTTTTCAATTTCAGTCTCCAATTTATTTATACAATTATCTAATAAACATTTGTCATTGTCATTTGTTGGTTCAAGTGATTTTTGTAATTCAATTTTATCACCAATTTCATTTAACTCAGAATTTACAGTTTCTTTTAATCTTTGAATTTTATTTTCATTAGAAGAATCTTTTATATCATCATTTGAAGATAAATTTTCGTAATCTACAGTTAAATTAATCTCTGATTCATTATCAATATCATTACCCTGTTCAAGAACATCATCACTATTTTCAGGAATACTTTTTTGATTTTCCATAGGAGTGAATGATGGTGCATCATCAGACTTGCCTTCATTAGCTATGTTATTAGATGTATTTTTAACAATATTTTGATTTTTAATAATATTATATTCGTTATTATTTTTTATTCCTGAAGACTTATCAACAAAATTAATAACTTCATCATTATTTTTAGTTTCATTTACAATAATTGAATCATTAAAATGTTCTACCGGAGTTAATTCACTATAATTGCTATTTGGTTCATTTCCGAAAATTTCATTTTTTGAACTATTTATAGAAATTTCTTCAGTTATGTTAACATTATCATCATTTTCTATTAGATTTGAATTATCATTTGAATAAAGTTTTGAAGTATTTTCATTGTTTATAAAAACTGCACTACATACTGTATGGGTTTCCTCGTTTATTTTGACCAAGTAATCCCAACCTTTACTAGAAAAGTTTATTACTTTAAGTTTGTTTTTATTGATAATATCAAAACCCTAAAACAAAACAATAATACAATAAAAATGTATTTGTAATATTCACAATCAGTAAAAGTATTATACTTGGTATTAACCCAACCATTCTATATGTTGAGTCAACAAAGACACTTCCAAAAAATTTTTAAGGAATGCCTGTGATTTTAAGTGTACCAAAATTTATATAAATCACGCTTTAATTTAGTGAAGTTTTAGAAGTTAACTTTTGATTACAATCATAGAAAAATTCATTGCTCATATGGTTTTCTAATAAAATTTATTTTTATCAATCACTTAAAATAACTATTTTTTATTTCTTTTTAATATGAAATAAATTTTAATTACATGGTGAATTTTTAATGATACATAAAAATTAATAATCTAGATACATTATTTTATATAAAAAAAAAAATTATTGAACACTACGGTTTGTGTTCATATTTTTAAATTGCATTTTACTGTATACAACATTTATTATTAAAAAAAAAAATTAAACAAAAATGAATAAAATATTTTTTAGTACATTTTTATGAAAAAATTCACTATTTAACAAAAATAAATGGGGGTTTTCTTAATTAATGACATTAAATATAGCAATTATTTTAACTATATTACTTCTTATTATTTAATTGTTTCATTAAATACAAGTTTTAATGGTAATATTTTTAATACTTACAGAGTTTTTTTTAACCATAAATTTATCTTTACTATAGCCTATGACTGGAACAGACTTCCTATTGTTCAAAGATAAATACTGTCCATCTGAAAATAATTTAAATATTGAATTATATATTACAATCAACACTGATTTCAAGAGTTTTATTTTAATTTTTAAGATAGAATCCAATTATTAGTTATTTGCTTATTCAATAAATTTTGAACAACCTAAAAGATCAAAATCAAAATCATAATACTTACTTTCAGATGTAGTTTTACATAATGAGTCTCGACATTGATATTCAGTCACTTTACTAGGATCACACGTATTTGTAGCAAAAATAACGTATACCGATATAACTAATATAAAAACGATTTTAAACATAAACATAGTGAAAGGTGAGGCACTTTAGTCATTTAACTCAAGTATACAAACTTATTCATTAGTTTGAAAAATTTAAATAAAAAAGTAGATATTAAAGTTTTCTTTAAATGAATTTGCAAAATATCACATTTTCTATTTACTTATTTTTAATCATTTTCTATGACGATAATCATTACGTACGACGTGTTGCTTGGCAAATTAAAATGCATTTTGTACAGAGAAATTATCACTAGTCTTTGTTGATAACAGCCTTATTTTATTGATAACAATTTTCTTAATTGAACACGTTGACAATCAGCTGTTATACACTTTGAAATACTAGTTAGTTATTGTAAATCATTTGTTTTATAAAAATTGTATGAAATTATACATTATAAATTATATCCTCAAGGGATATCGAAGAGTATTTTATGTCTATTAATGTGTTGAGTGCAAAACTCAAATACTGAACAATATAAAAATTGAATTTGTTGATTTGAAATCTATTCTAAANTGAAATTGTTGATTTGAAATCTATTCTACATTCGAAACTGAAAATTTGATACCAATTATCGCCTTGTACTTCTCTGTTTTAATATTAACTAAAAAATAGTTAATAGTTATAATTCTGAATGATAAGATTATAACTGATTTATTTCAAATAGCATTTGTACAAAAATATTTGATATCGTATATTTGGTCCATATATTTTGGCATAGTTTGATCATATAAAAAAATATAGGATTTTGCTTATAAAAAAACAGAAACTAATAAGTATCAAGTAATGACAAGAATATTTCCCTATAAAAAAATTGTTCTTTCTCTTTTAGCTTCGATGCGAAGCTGAGAAGGTATTAATTTTACTATGATGTGTTTTTTTATTTTATTTTTGTGTGTCTGTGAACGCTCAATCTCAGCTCTCGCTGGACCGATTTTGATGAACAATATGTCAAAAGATCACAAATTGTATCTTGTCGAAAACATAACCCTCAAAAATTGAAAAAAATTCCCTTGTTCCCCGTAAATGGGGGAAACCTCCAAAAAAATTACACATTTAAAAATCGCTAATTTTCGAAATTTTTTCAATTTTTTTTACTTAAAAGTGCTATAACTTTTTTAAAAATAACCAAATCAATATAATTTTTTTTTATACAGATGCATGATATCATTACCTTTTATTTTTTTTAGCTTCGATGCGAAGCTGAGAAGGTATTAATTTTACTATGATGTGTTTTTTTTTTTATTTATTTTTTTGTGTCTGTGAACGCTCAATCTCAGCTCTCGCTGGACCGATTTTGATGAACAATATGTCAAAAGATCACAAATCGTATCTAGTCGAAGACATTACCCTCAAAAATTGAAAAAAATTCCCTCGTTCCCCGTAAACGGGGGAAATCCCCCAAAAAATTACAAATTTAAAAATCGCTAATTTTCGATATTTTTTCAATTTTTTTTACTTAAAATTGCCATAACTTTTTTAAAAATGACCGAATCAATATAATTTTTTTTTTTATAGATACCTTAGATAATTACCTATCATTTTATATATTTTTGTGAACATTTGACCCTTTAACAGCCCAAAGGATGGGGTTTCAAAATGGTAACTTTTTTACAAAAAATTAACTTTTTCAACTTAACTTTTGAAAATGTTCCGGAAAGACTGACAATTTTATATATACCTTAAATTAAAGCTAATGTAATATACTTTAATTTGAAAAAAAAAAATTTGACCTCTGGACTTGTCTTCATGGTGAAAATGACTACCGTATGCAAAAATATGCTATTTTTGTGAAAAAATTCTTGATATTATATTTTACATTTTTTAACATTATGTTGCTATAACTTTTTAAAAAATGCATGAATCAACTTTATTCTTTAATGATAAATACTTTATATATACTTCTTTCATTCGACATACTTTTTTTTAAAATCGGACCATTTCCCTTTATACAGGGGGGGTGCAAACCTTTTAAAATGCGTATAGAAAGTAGAACTTTTTCAACTTAACTTTTGAAAATGTTCCGGAAAGACTGACACTTTTATATATATCTTAAATTAAAGCTTATGTAATATACTTTAATTTGAAAAAAAAAAATTTGACCTCTGGACTTGTCTTCGTGGTGAAAACGGACATCAAAGTTAAAGAAAAACGTACGATTTCCGTGAAAAAAATCTCGATTTTATATGTTATATTATTTAATTTATATTTTATATAACTTTTGGAAAAATGTATGGATCTATATTATTATTTTTTTATAATAAATATTGATATACCCCTTTCATCTGGCACGCTTTTTTTGTAAATCGGATCATACCCCTTTAACAAGGGGGGTCAAAACTTTAAACATGCGTATTGTTACTACGATATTTTCAATTTAATTTTTGAAAGTATTCCGGAAATACTGACACTTTTAAATATATCTTAAATTAAAGCTTATGTAATATACTTTAATGTGAAAAAAAAAAATTTGACCTCTGGATTTGTCTTCATGGTAAAAATGACTACCGTATGCAAAAATATGCTATTTTTGTGTTAAAATTCTGGGTTTTGTATTTTATTTTATTTTAAAATACCTGACAAGGGGAGTACAGATTTTCATAAATATTATATAAATTAAAATTGATATAGTATAGATAGTTAAACTTATTTAAATATGTTTGTTTCTTTTAAGTCGAGAAAAATAACTTTGAAATTTGAACTAGCTTAAATAGCCAATTTTTCAACCGCCGGAAGCAACGTACGGTTGCCGAGTTGGTAAAATTTATGTTTTACACGCTTGGGGTACGAGGTTCCAACCCGCATATGGCAATGAATTTTTTGCATTTTTTCTTAATTCTTTTTAAGTTAGTATAAATTTTAACTCGTTTGATTTTTATCACATTTAGATTCAATAACTTCAATAAAGATCAAGGATCCCATCACTTTAGTCGCCCCTTGCAAGAAGAAATTTCTTATTCGTATTAAAATTATTTTACTATATTTTAAGTTTTCGCTTCGATGCAAAGCCGAGAAGATATTTTTTTGTGACTATCATTTATTTTCTCTGCTCTAACTTGACCTACTTTTTTCAACAATACGTCAAATTACTACAATTCGTATCTAGTTGAAGATATTACTCTCAAAAATTGAAAAAAAAATTCTAATTTATCAATTAAACAGTTAGTTATTACATCGTCTCCATAAAGACAATTAAAATCATTAATTTCTAATGTTTTCAAAATATTTATTAACGAATGAAGTTTGATATGATAGGTTTCAACTACAAAATTAAATCATTTTACTTTGTAATTTAATAATTTTTTTACTCTATTTGTGTGTGCTACTACTAGACTATAATATTACAATTTTTTTTTGTAACATGTTGCTATATAAATCATTTCTAAAAAAAATGATTGTTTTTTCTCCTGAATTAACAATTGATTTTTACAAATATAATCAAATTTTATAATACACTCAATTGAGTAAATCTTTTTAACAACTTTGTTTTGATTGGTACATTTAGTTAAAGTAAATCATTAAAATTAATTAAGTTCTCAATATTTCAATTATAGAATCTTTTCAACAAACAACAAAAGTTCCTAGGAAATTATTACTATTACTTCTATTTAAGTTATCTATTACCATAAAAATGCAAAAAAATATTGAGCTTTTCTGATAAATTTACAATAAATAGTAATTATAAAACTTTCTGACTGCATATTGATCTTAACGATACAATTTTTTTAATTGTCATAAAATTTTCTATTTAATTATGTCAATGTCAAACTTACCAATTGAGCTAAAAGTTATGGTAAAATAAATTTTTTTTTTTTATTATAAACATTTACAACAATCAACTTTAAACGATTAACAAAATAGGTTAAATATGTCATTTTCCTTATTTTTAACTTATTAATAATCAAATTAATATTAAATATTATATCAAATCAGTATTAATTTAAAACAATTTTTTTTGTTCTTAATTATTTTTTTTTATATGTAAAAACTATTTTTTAATAATATTAAAACTTAGAAGTTATAGAAAAAGTCTAATTGCACATTTTAAAACATCGCGAAAAGTTGATTTAGAATAGTATATTTTTGTTTCTGATGGAAGTTCCTTGTAGTCCAGTGTATAAAACTTATAACTTTGTTAATTGTTATAACTTTATCAAAAATGACCAAATCAGTATATTTTTTTTTATTTAGATGCATGTCTTTATCTATCATTTGGTTTTTTTTATAAATCTAACCCTTTACCTGCCCACAAGAGGGATTCAAAATATTAACTTTTTTTTTTTTAGTTAAAGTAAATCATTAAAATTAATTCAGTTCTGGATATTTCAATAGTAGAATCTTTTTAAATATCAAAAATTACTTAGAAATGATTACTATGATTTCTATTTAAGTGTTCTATTACGATAAAAATGCAAAAAATAATGAGTTTTTCTGATAAATTTACAATAAATAATAATTATAAAACTTTCTGACTGCATATTAATCTTAAAAATAACATTGTTTTAATTCTCATAAAATTTTCTATTTAATGATTCATTCTAGTCAACGAAGGAGTAATTTTGCAGAATAGCAGAAAAAATTCCCAACAAACTTTTTTTTTTTTTGTTTTAATTAGGCAATTGGTGGATTATTCCAAAAGCAACATCAACTCTTATTTCTTTAATTATATCATGATTAGTAGTTCTTTGATTTTAAAATATAATATATGAATATATACTAATTATAATTATTAAATTTAGTATGAAATTGATATTTAATATTGTAATTTAAACGGAGAAATTATAAAAATAATAAAGAAGTTATATTTTGCTTTACTTTTACGTGTATAAAAATTTAAAGGGCTTGATACAATAATTTTCAATAAAAACTGTTTGTTTTTAAAAGTTGAATTAAAATATGTATAATGACATACTAATAGTCCTCAAGATTGGAATTGAGCTTTTTTTTTACAGCCTCGCAAAAGTTCAAAAATATGAGCTTTTTTAATTTTCTCAAAAAATATTTAACTTACAAAAAAAAGTTTCGTACAAAAGTTGTTTAAAAGACAATTATAAACAAAAAAATTATCTTATATTTTTTCATTTAAACAAATATTTTTCGAGTTACATTACATTTAATATGAGTACTAAAATTTATATTCCATTTTTTTCATTTTACGGTTACTTTTTATCATGTTACACTTACGTTAGACACAATGTTATAAATGCATATGTGTGTATGACATACAGTGTATGTGTCAGTTTATTTATTTATTGTATCATTAAAGTGTAGTGTATATTAATATACAAGCGATAGAGTAGGTAATTGATTTGACGCTATAATATTAAAAACCAACTAAACGCTAAATTGTACATTCCGAAACTACAATCATATTATGTCAAATGCCACCGGAATTATTTTTCTTTTTCTTTGCCTTAATCCCAACTACTTGGGGTCGGCCATTCTTATCCTAAGCTTCCACTTGACACGATCTCCCACATCTTCTACGCTCAAATCAGCTGTCCTCAAATCGCATTCAATAGCATCCCTCCATCTCTTTTTTGGTCTTCCTCTATCTCTTCTTCCTTCAACATTCATTTCTATAACTGTTCTTACAGCTTTCGATTCTTCTTTCCTCATACCATGACTAAACAATCTAAGTCTATTTTCTGTCATCTTATCCACGATTGACGCAACACCTATACTTCCTCTTATATGCTCGTTCCTTATCCTATCTTCTCTAGTCACTCCACTCATCCAACTAAGCATTCTCATCTCTGCTACACTTATTCTCTGCTCTACTTTCTTATCAACCGCCCAACACTATGAACCATACATCATAGCTGGCCTCACAATTTCATACTAAATTTAAAAACTATAATTAGTATTTATTCATATATTATATTTTAAAATCAAAGAACTACTAATCAGGATATAATTAAAGAAATAAGAGTTCATGTTGCTTTTAAAATATTTCACCAATTTCTCTAAAGGAAACACTATCTACAGATTTGCATCGAAGCGTTTCTTATGATAGTGATTTTAATCACTGTCAGATATCATCTATACTTATCTCATCTATGCCACGTCTATACTGTGCCTCGACCCCACTGTGCTACCGTTTTTTTTTTTATAAATCTGACCCTAGGCCTGCCCACAGAGGGGGTTTAAAATGACAACTTATTCACAAAAAATTAACTTTTTCAACCTAACTTTTGAAAGTGTTCCAGAAAGTCTGACACTTTTATATATATCTTAAATTAAAGATTATGTAATGTACTTTATTATGAAAAAAAAAGCGGACTTTATTTTGTCTTCACGGTGAAAATGGCTATTAAATGCTATTTTTGTGTGTAAATTCTCGATTTTATTTTTAACATTATAATGCTATAACTTATTGAAAAGTTTATGGATCAACATCANATTATAATGCTATAACTTATTGAAAAGTTTATGGATCAACATCATTTTTTTATGAGAAATAATATTTTTTAATAATCCCTTTTTCATTCGACATACTTTATCTGAATCAGGATATTAACAACGAAATAGCAGATCATGTTGCTTTTGGAATAATCCACCAATTTTTTAAAATTAAACACTATCTAAAGATTTGCATCAAAGCGTTTTTTTTGATAGTGATTTTTTAATCACTGTCAGATATCATAATACTTGATCACGTCACCACTGTGCCGTGACCCACATGTGCTGGATTTATTTTTTTTATTGTTTTATCCTTAATACCATATTCCATTAAATGGTAAAAGGGCAAATGTTATACACTCAATAATTCTTCCATTTCAAATAATGCTGTAAAAAATTTAGTAAGTGATTTCTTGCAAATATGTGATAACATTATTATAGAGTAGCTACAAATAATAGTAAAAAATAGCTCAATATTCCTGTCGTAAATTTCTTTAAATATAATAAATATGATACCTACCAGTTGTAATCATTTCAATTTAGATAACTAAATATATTTAGTAAAAAAATATTTATATTATTATATTGTTGGACAAGACTATTTTGTCTTTTTTTATTTTTAATATAATTCTTCAATATTTTTTTCTTAGATACAGTGAATCAAATATATATTTTGACAGTCTAAAAAAGTAATTTGGCTTTTTTAATAACGCTCTTTCAAACGTTGTCTTACAAACCTTTAAGATAATCAACAACACTAGAAATATTAATACTTGAATTTTTAATATTTAACTTTTAATTATTTTCTATACACGATGCATTTTTTTTGCATATTCAGTAAATTAATATTGTTTACAGCATTAAATTTAATTATTGAAAACATATTATAAAATTATGTCATTACTAAATGAAAACAATTGAAATCGACAGATGTTGTCGTCTGCAATATTAAATAGTTAGTGTCGCTAATTACAAAAGCATCACTTACAGAAATAGCTTTTTAACAGATAAAATTGTAAAAGGAAATATCCAAAAAATTATAACTATAATTAAATAGTTGTTATTGATATTTTTAGTTTAGACTTTACATTACTGATAAAATACAAACAAGGTTTGGTACATTAATATAAAAAATGAATGTATTCGTATTCATGCATATTAAAAATAGATGCATTCGTGATAACATTCATTAAATTTTTTTTATAAATTAGGTATTGAGCTAGATAATTATTGGCGCATATAGGGGAGCTTAGCTTTTCCAAAATTTCAGAAAAATAATACATAGTAAATTTTAAAAATTTACAAAGGAATATAAAAAAAAAAATTACGTAAGTAACACGTATATTTAATAATATATGTATGTTACAAATAAAAGAGTAAAGTTCATATCTTTATAAGACATAAATGTATAATAATTGATAAATCAAAAAAATGTATGTTAGTAAAAAAAAAAAAATCTTGGCATAATTTATTTTTATGTAATAGAATGAGTTACGATAATGAATTAACCTTGTATGTTATTTGGAGAATGAAAATAATATGATATATTATTTTCATCTGTATATTATACATATTGTTCAGCCAGGTTTTTACAATAGAGTATTGTTACTCATTATAATTTATTATGCATAAATTCGCATATATATTTTATGTATATTAATATTGGAGTGACAAGCAGAAAATATATCAAAATGCGAAATTCTATTTTTGACCGTCCTTCTTCTTCACTTAAGGTAAGACCTTTACAATGTAATTGTGGAAGAAATGATTTCAACAAAAATAAAATTCGAAATTTGTAAAAATACATTATAAGTAAATATGTAAAAATTGTTACCGAAATAATATTTTGGTATTAGCCCACTATCCCGTTGAAACATTTTAAATTAACTATTGTAACATTATAAGTCACATTAATATATTAATATTATATTAATGTGATATCATATTATGATAAATATATCCTGACATGTTAAAACTTTGTTAGACTTTTGTATTATAATAAAAACTTGAATTTTTAATATTTATTAAATATTAAATAAAATTTCCAAATTAAAAAATGTTGACTTTGATTACTCGGAAAGAATTTGAGGTTATTTTGGATTTTATTTTTTTTTAATTTAGCTTTCAAAATGTTCTAATTATTTTCTAAAAGAGAATTTTAAAAATATAAATGTTATTTTTTTAACGAATTTATTAAATTTTATGAGTTATAATAATATGTCACTACAATGGCTATAAGTAAGATATGCTAGAGATGCAGCCTCCTTCCCAAAATTCATGTAATGACTGAATTCTTTACCAAAAATTGTACTCTTGGATTAATATTGAGCAGAAAAAAAATGATCTTCAAACATCATTGTTATTATAAAATAATAAAAAAAATTGTTAAGCCCGTATTGCATTATTAATAAGCACGTCAGTTATTTACTTAAATACAATTTTGTAAAGTCCATAGCGAATTCAGGATTTTAATACAGTTTAGGTGTTTGGAAATGAATCTGTAGATAGAACCTCCTCATGATGAAAATACAATGTTCATTAAGTTAAGAAACAGGTCAATTGTTACAAACAATGAAAACAATAGAAACCCGTTTCCTTACTTACTGAACACTCTATATATTATAAAGATGTGTTTTGGAGGAGTAGTAAAACAATTTCTTATGTATACCTCCTTTCCAAACCAAAATCCTGGGTTTGCTACTGTAATGCACTTTAGTATCTTAGATAGTTTATAGAAGTGTTTTAATTACAGTTGAAATGTAGAAATATTCGCTATTTCTCAAAAATTAGCGATACTAATACCGAAATGTTAAATCCTCAATAGATATTCGTAAAAAGAGTATAATTTAATGGCAGTAATATAAAAATAAGCTAACTGCACGATAATAAGCAACTACATAGTTAAAATCGTTGTATTCACAAACGTATTAACTTGATGACCATGATTACATCGATATCGCAGATAATATTTTAAAATAATAATACACTAAGTAAAGTAAAATTTCAACAATTCTAAAATAATTAACGTCTATGATTACGTTTTATATATAACTATTATTTATTGCATAGTAATTTTGATAACAACTTGGTTATTTTAGATATTTTTGTGTGATAGACAAGCTAGTGACAGATGAAACTAACGGTGTGATTTGCGTGTTAATGCTATCAGGTAACGCGATAATGGGCGGTAAATGTCCTTCGAAATACCAATTTAGTTACTTCGTTTTAATATTTAATTTGTATAATAATTGTATGTATTGTATAGAGTAAAACAATTTTCCTGATCGAAATTTCAACCACTCAAAATGGAAAGTAATCGTATGATCGTATTTATTACTTATGAATATGGACAACCTTTAATATAAGCACAAGAGGTGACAAATACTCTTAAATACTTACATTCTTACATTCTTACATCACTTAATTATAATAAAACATAAGCTAACATAACAAAACTACTTCTTCTAAAAGATGACTGAAAATAAGGTATTACCATCAAAAGTTATTGGTTACTGGATGTCAGATCGAAAAAGCCAAAAACTTAATTGGACTGAGTTTGGAAAAGTTTGCAAGTAATTTTTCTAAAATTTAAACTTTAAATGCATATTAATACAAATACATTATTTTTTATGTGAATATTCCAAATTCTGTAATTATCAAGTAATGTTTGATATAAATATACTATATCAACATTTTATGTCTTAGTAAATAAAATATCATTTAACATTTTAAAAGAAGAAAAGCCCATTTAAAATTGAATTTTTTTTTATAAAATTACCAAAAATTAAAAAAAAAAATTTGCATAATATGTGCTAGAGTAATATGTAATCTTAAATTTTTATTTTTATTTATCTTTAATAATAGGTTAAAGATAATGGAAAAAATATATAATTTTCTTCATTATCTTATCCAAATTGATGATTATGTTAAATTTTATTAAATAATAAATAGCATTATAATTTTAATTTCTTAAAGGTATTGATGTATTAGTAGAATTAATTGGTTTTTTGACAATTTGATTATTTTCATCACATCATTTTTCTAATTAATTCAAAGAATTTTTGATAATCTTGTGTTTTTATGGTATTAATTATCTAATTGTGACCGACATGTTTTTTTTATTGCAGAAATCATGGATATGAACTAGTGAAAGTAAGTTTCATACACATCTATTTAAAAAATGTAATATTTATACCATGCTATATATTATTTTTATATGTTTATAAAAAAATTGAATCTGGGCTTTTAAATGACTGTTATATGTTAAAGCCAAGTGTATATCCATTCTTAATTGATGAATAAGTATTAATCTCTTTAATAGTGTAATAGAAAACATTATTTTCAAACCTCTTTATTATTTAAATAAAAAAAAGAGTGATAGGTTTATCATAAACCATACGATTACTCGTAAAAAAAAAATACAATATTGGAAAAGTAATTTTTGATTACTTTTAGTTACACATAATTCTTGATCAATTACTTTTTAGAATCATCCCTTATATCTTAAAGGGATGCCAACTTTGTTTTTTTAAATGACCACAGACATATTTAACCAGCTTATAAAATTGAAAATAATCTAAATTAAAAAATTACTGGTCGATAGCAACTTTTGGACCAATATTTCAGAATTTATCAACAAATAAAAATAATTATTGGAAGTGAGGAGACGGTTCTGCTATTTTAATCACTAGTCAATTCCTAGAGGTATTTTTGGCCTCATCTTGATATAAAAATTAGAATAACATCAAAGTACTGTTCTAAAAGTTATCGACTAGTTATTTTTTTAATTAAAATTTTTTCTATTGTATAAGTTACATAAATATGCATACCATTAAAAATAATAAAAATGACACCCCTATACGATATAAGGGATAATTTTAAAAAGTAATAAATGCTCTATAGATCAATAAATATATGTAACTAAAAATACAAAAAATAATTTTCAATATTGTATTTATTTTGAGAATAATCGAGTAGTTTATGATAAATGAATCACTCTCTATATTTATTAAAATTAATAATATATTATTTTTTTTTATTTTAAGAAATTATTTAAATGATGTACTTTCATTTTTGTAAATGTGATATTTTAATTTTAATAATTTGCTATATTTTAGTTAGATCTGAATAAACCTCTTGAAAATCAAGGACCATTTGATGCAATAGTACATAAACTGACAGAAATAATTGCTAGAAAAGATAATCAGGTTATATAAAATTATATTTTGTGGTTATTTTATTTGTTTGATAATTGAGGTATATTTTATAGGCTTATCAAATCATTGGCAGAATTGAACAATATATAAAAAATAATCCTAAAGTCCTGATTATTGATCCATTGGATAGTGTACGTACATTACTTGATCGTTTCAAGACATACAGTGTTGTGTTGAACACCAGCTTGCATAATATTGGTACACCAATATACAATTATTATTATATCTAGGTATTTTAAGTTGTATTTCAGATTAGTTGACATAATTTGTATGCATTTTACTAAGAAGGATTTAGTTAATTATTAATTGTTTTTTTTTAATTCACTTGAATCCAATTTGTCTTTAACACTATAATTATTTTATAATACTGATGGTGAAAATAAAACCTCTTTGACAAATTATACTGCACTTAAAAATAAAAAAAAATCTGCTCCAAATAATATGATAGTAAATTTTAAATAGAATTCTGAATTTAATAATAGAATTTTCAGATTGATTCTAATTTTTGAGATAACCACTTAATGAAATGAAATTTTTTTTTTTCAAGGCAGACAACTAATTTCAATTTAAATTAAATTTAAACACCAGGATAAGTTTATCGCCACACTACTCTCCCTTTTTACTGTCTCTATTTTACTTTAAACAAGCTATTATTTTTATTTTTTACACTAAATATATTTTAATAAACAATCAAACCAAAAATATATTTTACATATTAAACTAATTTTAAAGAAAAAAAACATATTTGTTGTGATAAAAAACTACAAGTTGTATTACCTTTATTTTATTTACATGTTGATACATGTACAATATTTTTAATTTCGTGTTATACACTAAAATTACTTAAACTGTTTAAATATTTCGACTTCAATAATGTTATATAATTTATCATTAACTTATATTAGTATTTTTCAATTTTTATATTTTCATTAGATGTATTTACACCAACATTTGTTGAAATATTATCTAACAATGTTGAAGAAAATGTAAAAAAACTGAAAAATGCTGGAGTAACTTTTCCATTTAGTAAGCATAATAAAAAAAATCTTTAAAACTAATATACATGTTCCTTAAATAATAGTCAATATATATATTTTTAGTTTGTAAACCATACATAGCTCAAGGTACTGACTATTGTCATAAGGTAATGTTTTTTAGAATGTAAATATTACACTGTTCATGAAACATCCTATTTCACATAATAAACAAAATTAAGTAAAAATATTATTTTTAACAGTAAAAGAGTATGAAGTATGCTCATATAAATATTTTTTTAGTTCAAAAACTAATTAAGTTAAAAGTATTTTTTTATATTTGTCTAATTTTTGGAAATTGACACCTAAAATTAACATTTAAAATAGAAAATAATTATTATTATAATTTTCATATGTCCATGATGTGTATAATCATTTATACAGCATTGGTCTTTATTGAATATTCAGTCTATGAAATGAGTGTGACTTAAACTAGTTATAAACAAAAAAACAAACTGATTTTAACTTGTGAAATAGATTATTTCCTGAATAAGCTTATCAATAAAGTAAACTATTAGGTGCTCTTATTTAATTTGGTTTTATTTTAATTTTATCTTTAGATGTCAGTGATTTTTAATGAAAGAGGTGTTGTTGATTGTAAGCCTCCATGTGTTGCTCAATCTTTCATCAACCATAATGCTATTCTATATAAAGTGTTTGTTGTTGGAGATCATTATCAAATGGTAGAACGACCATCTTTAAAAAATTTTTACACAATAAATGGTAAAAATTATACACTTAAAAAATCATTAAATACAGATTAGATAAATCTAAAAAAATTAAATTTAAGACTAAAGAAATTTTTTCTTTTATAAAAAGGTTATTGTTAGACAAAGTATGTGTTGAATTGAAGTGTATTATTTATTTATGATTTAATACATTGTACATTACATTATTTTGAAGTAGTGTGGTGGTGAAGTGAACACTTGAAATAGCTCCACACTTTGAAGTTAAGTTTTGCCTGCTGCTTTTAGTTGTTGTACGGGTCTTTACCACACGTTAATTTCACTATGTTCCCTAGTACAGAACGTAAGCGGGAAACCATTGTACTTAGTAATTCCACAGGATACATCAGTTTAATCATAAAAATTGGTTGGTGTATTTAACCTAATTATTGAAAATAAAAAAAATTATAGCGTATTGTATAATGTTATATATGTATTATATTATACTATATTATAACACACTATGTTATTTCTTTTTCTATATACTACAATGTAATTAAAAAAGAAACTATTAGATTACAATTTTATATAATCATTCAGGTAAAAGAGTACTTGAATATATCTGGTCATTTTTGTTAAAATTATGAAAGTAAAAAATTTTAAAATATATAGTATTTCAAATTTTTATGTACTAAACAATTGAAAATATTTTTTTTTAGAGAATCAAAAGACAATTACTTTTGACAGCCATTCTGTGTCAAAATCAGACTCAAGTAGTGAACTCAGTGTATTAGATCCTTCAGAAAGTGCCAAACCATGTAGTTTGGATTCAAATAAATTATATCGTATTGTAAAAACTTTGGGCAACTATCTTAATATGTCTCTCTATGGTTTTGATATTGTAGTAGAAAACAATACAAATCGTCATGCTATCATTGATATTAATGCATATCCGGGTAAAATTAAGATTTAATATTTTTATTTGTATTAAAATTTTACTACACTTTAATAATAAAAATTGTTTTTGTAGGTTATGATGGTTTCCCAGATTTTTTTGGTAAACTTATAGACTGTGTTATGACTCGTCTTGCTCAATCCTCACATAATGTCAAAAATTATTTTGAGGATTCAGGGTTTGATACTAGTGATTCAAGTGATGAAAAGAAATCTCGTATTAAGTTGGATTTGATTAATTAAAATTTGATCAATTAAATGTTTTTCTAATTATAAAATTTCAATTATAGTTAAAATTTTCATATATAAAATTTAATATATTTTGTTAATCTGATTTTTAACTAAACAAATTAGTAATTGATAAGATTCACTTAATATTAATAATTTTTTTAAGTTAAGATATTGCTTTAATTTTTTAATATTTTTATTTTAATACTATTATGTATTAACACTTTGGATTGTTTAAGCTTGCAGAACACCAAGATCAAAATTTCTTACTAAAAAAAATAAATTAACAATATTTTTATACATTTATTTTAAGGAATAAAACTATTCTTTTGGAGAATTATTTATTTAGTTCTATATATATATAAAAAAAAAAAATTATTTTGAAAAATATTTTTAAAGTATGTTTATAATAATTGTCAAATGGCCTCCAATTTTACGAGTCTATCAGTTTTACTAGTATAAAATACCATGTTGAGCCTGTTGAGCATATGATAGGAAGAAAATTTGTTTAATGTATTCATTAGTTTACTACATCTTTGTCTAATGTTATTCGTTTAAATGTTGGCAAAGATATATGAGCAATTTAAACATAGACATAAAAATAAAATGTTTCATAATTTATTTCAAAAAAAAATAATTGGTTTCACAAACAACCCTAATTTAATTATTTATTTACAGATTATCAAACTATAAATTAGCATATTTTAATCAATTATTGATAACGCCATTAATTTGAATATAAACATATGTTTTAAACTTATATAACATTATGTTTATCATAAGCATACCAGTATGTCTATTAAAATTACATTCAACATTTATCATTTTATAAATAGTTTATGTAAATATCATCTTAATAATATTTAATTAATTAAATAATAATCTTTATAAAAATTATATAGATAGTATATATTATATTAATAGTAAAAAAAACGGTAGTACAGTGAGGTTGTGGATAAGTATGGACGTGGCATAATTGAGACAAATATAATAATATCTGACAGTGATTATAATCACTATCATAAAAAACACTTCAATGCAAATCTTTAGAAAGTGTTTAATTTTATAAAATTGATGGATTATTCCAAAAGCTACATGATCTGCTATTATCTTACTTATATCCTAATTAAGATAAAGTATGTCGAATGAAAGAGGGATATAAATATTATTTCTCATAAAAAAATTGTAATGATCCATACACTTTTCAATAAGTTATAGCATAATAAAGTTAAAAATGTAAAATATAAAATCAAGAATTTTTATACAAAAATAGCAATCGGTAGCCTTTTAACCGTGAAGACTAAATAAAGTTTGAAATTTTTTTTTCCATAATAAAGTATATTACATTAGCTTTAATTTAAGATATACATATATAAAAGTGTCAGTATTTGTAGAACAATTTTAAAAGTTAAGTTCAAAAAATATACAAAATGATTGGTAAATACCTGCTGAAAATAAATTATATTGACTCAGTCATTTTTAAAAAAGTAATGACAGTTTTAAGTAAAAAAAATTGAAAAATTTTCAAGAATTAGCAATTTTTAAATTTGTAATTTTTTTGGAAATTTCCTCTATTTACGGGGAACGAGGGAAATTTTTTCAATTTTTGAGGGTATTGTCTTCGACAAGATACGATTTATGTTCTTTTGACGTATCGTTTAAAGAAATCGGTTCTGTTAGAGCTGAGAAAAAGTGGTAACAAACAAAAAAAAAAACACATAGTAATACCTTCTCAGCTTCGCATCGAAGCTAATAACTAGGTAAAACTGTAAAAGAATATAATATTTTTAAAATTGTTTATATCAAGAGATTCTTTTAGCTTTGATGGGAAGCTGAGAAAGTATTAATTTTACTATGATGTATTTTTTTTATTTATTTATTTATTTATTTTTTTGTGTCTGTGAACGCTCAATCTCAGCTCTCGCTGGACCGATTTTGATGAACAATATGTCAAAAGATCACAAATCGTATCTAGTCGAATATATTACCCTCAAAAATTGAAAAAAGTTCCCTCGTTCCCCATAAACGGGGGAAATCCCCTAAAAAATTACAAATTTAAAAATCGCTAATTTTCGATATTTTTTCAATTTTTTTTACTTAAAATTGCCATAACTTTTTTAAAAATGATCGAATCAATATAATTTTTTTTTTATAGATACCTTAAATATTTACCTATCATTTTATATATTTTTNATATATTTTTTTTTTTATAGATACCTTAAATATTTACCTATCATTTTATATATTTTTGTGAACATTTGACCCTTTAACAGTCCACAGGAAAGGTTTCAAAATGATAACTTTTTTACAAAAAATTAACATTTTTAACTTAACTTTTGAAAATGTTCCGGAAAGACTGACACTTTTATATATATCTTAAATTAAAGCTAATGTAATATACTTTA
>NW_026099575.1:38524262-38664325 GCF_025091365.1 Daktulosphaira vitifoliae | reverse complement strand
GGAAATACTGACACTTTTAAATATATCTTAAATTAAAGCTTATGTAATATACTTTAATGTGAAAAAAAAAAATTTGACCTCTGGATTTGTCTTCATGGTAAAAATGACTACCGTATGCAAAAATATGCTATTTTTGTGTTAAAATTCTGGGTTTTGTATTTTATTTTATTTTAAAATACCTGACAAGGGGAGTACAGATTTTCATAAATATTATATAAATTAAAATTGATATAGTATAGATAGTTAAACTTATTTAAATATGTTTGTTTCTTTTAAGTCGAGAAAAATAACTTTGAAATTTGAACTAGCTTAAATAGCCAATTTTTCAACCGCCGGAAGCAACGTACGGTTGCCGAGTTGGTAAAATTTATGTTTTACACGCTTGGGGTACGAGGTTCCTATCCGCTTGTGGCAATGAATTTTTTGCATTTTTTCTTAATTCTTTTTAAGTTAGTATAAATTTTAACTCGTTTGATTTTTATCACATTTAGATTCAATAACTTCAATAAAGATCAAGGATCCCATCACTTTAGTCGCCCCTTGCAAGAAGAAATTTCTTATTCGTATTAAAATTATTTTACTATATTTTAAGTTTTCGCTTCGATGCAAAGCCGAGAAGATATTTTTTTGTGACTATCATTTATTTTCTCTGCTCTAACTTGACCTACTTTTTTCAACAATACGTCAAATTACTACAATTCGTATCTAGTTGAAGATATTACTCTCAAAAATTGAAAAAAAAATTTTAATTTATCAATTAAACAGTTAGTTATTCCATGTTCTCCATAAAGACAATTAAAATCATTAATTTCTAATGTTTTCAAATTATTTATTGACGAATTAAGTTTGATATGATAGGTTTCAACTACAAAATTAAATCATTTTACTTTGTAATTTAATCATTTTTTTACTCTATTTGTGTGTGCTACTACTAGACTATAATATTACAAATTTTTTTATAACATGATGCTATATAAAACATTTCTAAAAAAAANTGTTGCTATATAAATCATTTCTAAAAAAAATGATTGTTTTTTCTCCTGAATTAACAATTGATTTTTACAAATATAATCAAATTTTATAATACGCTCAATTGAGTAAATCTTTTTAACTTTGTTTTGATTGGTTCATTTAGTTAAAGTAAATCATTAAAATTAATTAAAATCTCAATATTTCAATTGTAGAATCTTTTCAAACAACAAAAGTTACTAGGAAATTATTACTATAACTTCTATTTAGGTATCTATTAACATAAAAACGCAAAAAAATATTGAGCTTTTCTGATAAATTTACAATAAATAGTAATTATAAAACTTTCTGACTGCATATTGATCTTAACGATACAATTTTTTTAATTGTCATAAAATTTTCTATTTAATTATGTCAATGTCAAACTTACCAATTGAGCTAAAAGTTATGGTAAAATAAATTATTTTTTTTTATTATAAACATTTACAACAATCTACTTTAAACGATTAAAAAAATAATTAAATATGTCATTTTCCTTATTTTTAACTTATTAATAATCAAATTAATATTAAATATATATTAAATATTATATCAAATCAGTATTAATTTAAAACAATTTTTTTTGTTCTTAATTATTTTTTTTTATATGTAAAAACTATTTTTTAATAATATTAAAACTTAGAAGTTATAGAAAAAGTCTAATTGCACATTTTAAAACATCGCGAAAAGTTGATTTAGAATAGTATATTTTTGTTTCTGATGGAAGTTCCTTGTAGTCCAGTGTATAAAACTTATAACTTTGTTAACTGTTAAACTTTATCAAAAATGACCAAATCAGTATATTTTTTTTTTATTTAGATGCATGTCTTTATCTATAATTTGTTTTTTTTTTTTATAAATCTAACCCTTTACCCNCTTTACCTGCCCACAAGAGGGATTTCAAAATAAAAACTTTTTTTTTTTAGTTAAAGTAAATCATTAAAATTAATTCAGTTCTGGATATTTCAATTGTAGAATTTTTTTAAATACCAAAAGTTACTTTGAAATNGAAGCTTTGTGTGAATCGCTGATATTTTGTGGTAGGCAATCTATTGCTTTGCGAGGTCATGACGAATCTACAGATTCGAAGAATAGAGGAAAATTTTTGGAGCTTATGAAGCTTCGTTCTATAGATAACTATGTAATAAAAAAATTCTTCATGAATAATCAAAAAAAAACGGTAGCACAGTGGGGTCGAGGCACAGTGTAGACAAAGCATAAATGGGACAAGTATAGATGATATTTGACAGTGATTAAAGTCACTATCATAAGAAACGCTTCGATGCAAATCTGTAGATAGTGTTTTATTTAGAGAAATTGGTGGATTATTCTANGATAGTGTTTCATTTAGAGAAATTGGTGGATTATTCCAAAAGCAACATCAACTCTTATTTCTTTAATTATATCCTGATTAGTAGTTCTTTGATTTTAAAATATAATATATGAATAAATACTAATTATAATTATTAAATTTAGTATGAAATTGATATTCAATAATTTAATATTGTAATTTAAACGGAGAAATCATAAAAATAATAAAGAAGTTGTATTTTGCTTTATTTTTACATGTATAAAAATTTAATTTTTTGATACAATAATTATCAATAAAAACTGTTTGTTACTATAAATAAATGCACTGAACTACAAGGAACTTTCATCAGTAACAAAAATATACCATTCTAAATCAACTTTTCGCGATGTTTTCAAATCTGCAATTAGACTTTTTCTATCACTTCTAAGTTTTAATATTATTAAAAATTAGTATTTACATATAAAAAATTCGCATCGAAGCTAAAAAATTGGCTATTTAAGCTAACTCAAATTTAAAAATTACTTTTTCGACTTTAAAAAAGTAAAAAAAATTTAATAAGTTTAATTTCTTATGTCATATGAACTTTATTCTATGTCAATTAAATTAAATAATATTCATGAAAGTCAATACANGTCAATGAAATTATATAATATTCATGAAAGTCAGTTTATTCCCCTAATAAAATATTTTAAAATAAAATAAAATACAAAACCTAGAATTTTAATAGAAAAATAGCATATTTTTGAATACGGTAGCCATTTGCGCATAGAAGATAGGTCGTCGGGACAAATTTTTTTATTTTTATTTTATAGTACATGAAATAAGCTTTAATTTGATATATGTTTAAAAGACGCAGTATTTCCGGAACATTTTCAAAAATTAAGTTGAAAAAGTTAGTTTTTGTAAAAAAGTTGCTATTTTAAATCCCCCCCGTGAGCAGAATAAGTGTTAGATTTTCAAAAAAAAATGATATCAAATGAAAGAAAATTACCTAAGGTTTCAATATAAAGAAATATTATTTTGATTAGTTAATATTTGAAAAAGTTATGGCAGTTTTAAGTACAAAAAACATCGTTATAAAAGGTGATTTTTATCGCAAATATTACATTTTTTTTATAATTTCGACAGCCATTTGCACATAGAAGATAAGGTGTCGGGACAAATTTTTTTTTTTCATTTTATAGTACATAAAATAAGCTTTAATTTGATATATGTTTAAAAGACGCAGTATTTCCGGAACATTTTCAAAAATTAAGTTGAAAAAGTTAGTTTTTGTAAAAAAGTTAAGTAATATATGAATAAATACTAAGTATAGTTTTTAAATTTAGTATGAAATTGATATTTAATAATTTAATATTGTAATTTAAACGGAAAAATTATAAAAATAACANATTGTAATTTAAACGGAGAAATTATAAAAATAATAAAGAAGTTATATTTTGCTTTACTTTTACGTGTATAAAAATTTAAAGGGCTTGATACAATAATTATCAATAAAAACTGTTTATTACTATAAATTAATGCACTAGACTTCAAGGAACTTTCATCAGAAACAAAAATATACTTTTCTAAATCAAATTTTCGCGTTGTTTTCAAATCTGCAATTAGACTTTATCTATCAGTTCTATTTTTTTATATTATTACTAATTACATATAAAATAATAATAAAAAGAAAAAAAAATTGTTTTCAAATTATTACTGATTTGATTTTTAATATGTTAAAAATAATCAGTCCAAATTTTCAATTTTAACCTATTTTTTTGGTTCTTTAAAGTTGATGAAAAATTTTTGATAAAGATTTATGAAAGTTTATAGTAAAATAAATTGAATATATTACCATAACTTTTAGCTCAATTACAAGTTTAAAATTGACATCTAGGCCAGTCAACAAAGGAAAAATTTCTTAAAAAATTCCCAACCAAATTTTGTTTTAGTAATAGTTGAATTAAAATATGTATAATTACATACTAATAGTCCTCATTGATTGAAATTGAGCTTTTTTTTTTACAGCCTCGCAAAAGTTCAAAATTATGAGCTTTTTTAATTTTCTCAAAAAATATTTAACTTACAAAAAAAAGTTTCGTACAAAAGTTGTTTAAAAGACAATTATAAACAAAAAAATTATCTTATATTTTTTCATTTAAACAAATATTTTTCGAGTTACATTACATTTAATATGAGTACTAAAATTTATATTCCATTTTTTTCATTTTACGGTTACTTTTTATCATGTTATACTTACATTAGACACAATGTTATAAATGCATATGTGTGTATGTGTGAGTTTATTTATTTATAGTATCATTTAAGTGTAGTGTATATTAAGATACAACCGATAGATTAGGTAATTGATTTGACACTATATTGTTTAAACCCAACTAAATGCTAAATTGTACATTTCCAAACAACAATCATATTATGTCAATTGCCACCGGAATTTCTGGTAATCTTTTTCTTTTTCTTTGCCTTAATCCCAACTACTTGGGGTCGGGCACCCTTATCCTAAGCTACCACTTGACACGATCTCCCACATCTTCTACGCTCACATCAGCTGTCCTCAAATCGCATTCAATAGCATCCCTCCATCTCTTTTTTGGTCTTCCTCTATCTCTTCTTCCTTCAACATTCATTTCTATAACTGTTCTTACAGCTTTCGATTCTTCTTTCCTCATACCATGACTAAACAATCTAAGTCTATTTTCTGTCATCTTATCCACGATTGACGCAACACCTATACTTCCTCTTATATGCTCGTTCCTTATCCTATCTTCTCTAGTCACTCCACTCATCCAACTAAGCATTCTCATCTCTGCTACACTTATTCTCTGCTCTACTTTCTTATCAACCGCCCAACACTATGAACCATACATCATAGCTGGCCTCACAATTTCATACTAAATTTAAAAACTATAATTAGTATTTATTCATATATTATATTTTAAAATCAAAGAACTACTAATCAGGATATAATTAAAGAAATAAGAGTTCATGTTGCTTTTAAAATATTTCACCAATTTCTCTAAAGGAAACACTATCTACAGATTTGCATCGAAGCGTTTCTTATGATAGTGATTTTAATCACTGTCAGATATCATCTATACTTGTCCCATCTATGCCTCGTCCACACTGTGCCTCGATTCCACTGTGCTACCGTTTTTTTATTTGACCCTGATTACTAGGTTTTACTACACTTATGAGGGTCTGGGGTAACACATACATGATAACATAGTCCAGTAAACACATATAGTCTATGGTACGTCATTTTTAGGTTTTCATAGATCTATTGATAGATCTTTCACGTCTACAATCAATTTCTAGCCGTGTATTAGACATCTTATGGATATTAATATTTAACGTCTTCCTAGCGTATGCAATGTATCTTATAGATTATTATAGATATCTACGAATAAAGTACCCTTATTGGAAATTAAGAGATTCTAAAGGGAGTGTGACCCTAGAAACGCTTAGTATTTATAAACATGCTAACCTATAATAAAAATTAATTTTTTTTAATCATGCAGTTTTTAAATGTAGTATTTTTATGAATTATTACAACGATGAGGCAAAATTAACGATTATCATTTTTACTATATATGAGTTTGTATATCTATTATATGAAAGTTGGTCTACTTCAAATAGACGGAATAAAGACGAAGAAAAAGAAGACTGTATATGAAAGTCAAAAAAAGTATGATTTATATGTAGAAATTATTTTTAGCTAAATTTCAAATTATTCTTTTTCTTATCTCGGTGGCATATCAAATGACATAATTTCTAGCATTATATCAAGAATAGTGTTAAATTATTTTATTTTATACTTTAAAATTATACTTAACTTATAAAACATTATATATTTTTATTCATTAATAATATAATAGCAAATGTATATAAATTATAATAATAAAAAGTAATTGATGTCAAACAATATTAATTTGAAAATTTAATGTATTAATGACTAAAATTTAACAATTTTGTATATTGATTGTTATAATAATTATTCATATATAGTAAGAACTGCATGGACCTCTTGAAAATCTTGTTACAATAATACATTATCTGACAGATTTAATGTCTGAATAAGATAGCCAAGTTTAATAAAATTCATAATTTTATAAAAAGTATAGAAATGTTTTGTAGTCTATTTAAACCATTTTAAGAGTAAAGAAATATTTAAGGAAGAATCTTAAAGTAGTAAATATTTATCATCTAGATGCTGGACTTACGTTGAGTGATAATTTCAAAATGTTAGTACTGCGTGGAACTCTAACTTGCATAATATTGGTACGTCAATATAATTATAATTTTTAATATATATCGGTAACAATAATACAAAATTGTGTAATGAAAATTGCTAAAAAATAATATTTTACAATTTATTTTTTTATTCTCAATCTATTTTTAAAAAACGGTAGCACAGTGGGGTCGAGGCACAGTGTAGACAAGGTATAGATGGGATAAGTATACATGATATTTGACAGTGATTAAAATCACTATCATAAGAAACGCTTCGATATCAAACGAAAGGAAATTACCTAAGGTTTCAATATAAAAAAACATTATTTTGATTTGTTAATATTTAAGTTATGACAGTTTTATGTACAAAAAACATTTTTATAGAAGGTTATTTTAATCGCAAATATTACATTTTTTTTTTAATTTTGACAGCAATTTGCCCATGGTAGATAAGGTGTCGGGACAAATTTTTTTTTTTATTTTATAGTACATAAAATAAGCTTTAATTTTATATATTTTTAAAGGACGCAGTATTTCCGGGACATTTTCAAAAGTTTAGTTGAAAAAGATCTATGTTTTTTACAATATTTCAAGTTTTGAACGCCCCCTATTAATGGGGAAATTGTCCAATTTTAATAAAAAGTATGTCAAATGAAATATGTACTTATAATTTATTTAGAAAAAAAAAATTTGTGCTGATAATTACATTTTTCGAATAGTTATAGCACATTTAAGTTGAAAATCGAAAATTTTAACACAAAATTAGCGTTTTTTAACTACGGCAGCCGTTTACATGCAGAAGATAAAGTGTCGGGACAAATTTCCTTTTTTTATTTTATAGTAAAATAAAATAAAATAAGCTTTAATTTGATATATGTTTAAAGGACGCAGTATTTACGAAACATTTTCAAAAATTGAGTTGAAAAAGTTATTTTTTGTAAAAAAGTTACTATTTTAAATCCCCCCAGTGAGCAGGTTAAGTGTTAGATTTTCAAAAAAATGATATCAAATGAAAGGGAAATATCTAAGATTTTAGTATAAAAAAAATTATGTTGATTTGTTTATTTTTGAAAATGTTATGGAAGTTTTAAGAAAAAAAGTGAAAAAAATGACAAAATTTATCGATTTTTAAATTTGTAATTTTTGCTGGGAACGAGGGAAAATTTTTCAATTTTTAAGGGTAATGTCTTCAATTAGATACGACTTGTGATCTTTTGGTTTTGGTTTTGGTGATGTTATATTTACTAATTTATGATATTACTTTATAGTTTCAATAAAAATGAATAAATAGCCAAATTTGTATTTATTTGCATACATAAAACAAAATAAAATATACACAAAATAGTGTTGATGTAATTTTTTTATTTAATTACTTCTATAAATAACAAACCCCAAAAAATTTAATATTGTACAATATTTTGTGAAAATATTTAACCTATAATAACTCTAAGAATTATTAATGAGCAAATTTGAATCATTTTGAATTCAATATTATTTATAATATAATATATAATTTTCAATATTATGAACAAGACCTTATTTTTTTAAAAAATCTGTTCAATACCTTTTTGTTAATTTATTACTAATAGTTAGCTATAAATAGCTAACATGCACCAAATTACGTTTACTATTCCATTTTATTTATAATGTACCATTTTAACGATACTATTACAGAAAAGTAACTTTTAACAGATGTATTTAATATATATACTTAGACTCTGAAAATATGTTTTACATAGACATTTACCCATACTTCAATCGCTAAGTGAATAGAATAGTATCTTAAGTATTCATTAATAAATCTATGAAAAATAATACATCGGCAAATATTCTTTTTAAAGTAAATTTACTGAAACTTTTAATATTTATTAGTTTGAAATTGATTAAATAGTGCTATTGATACTGTTAACACTATCTGCTATTTTCAAAATCTTACAATAATATAGTTTTATAAAAAAAGTTGACAAAATTTATCATAACATATTAATGTATGAGTTCTCTAGTCAGAATTCAAGGAGACTTACTTTAAATACATCTCATAGCTATTAACGGATACCTCCTTTAATATTTATATGAAAAATTAGTATAGTAATATGAAATTCTCAAAATGGTATAGATAATAATACCCTTAACTCTCTATCGCATCTATTCATTATGCTCAATTTGAAGTAAATTATGTTCTTTCTTATTTAAAATACTTTTGTAAAAATAAAATATATCTATCAAAGTTTCTTTAATAGATGTTGCTAATTAATCATTTTTTAAACTAATTTAATGTTGTACTTTGTAATAATCTGATTAGTGTGAGAACAAATTAGGTAAGATTGGTTTCATTAAGTTACTAAAAATGATAGTTTTGAATTCTATAAAATGATTTCAGTATTATAACAAGCTTGTATCTAAAATGACAAATATTTGTATCAACTCGTGGGAAATAAAAACGATGATAATATGTTTTTCCATCTACCCTACTTTGTTAAATACTATAAAAATTATAAAATACGACATTATTGAAAATTTGAATTGCAAATCACTTATTTGGTACAGCTCACAATGTGACCATATTATTAATCAATTTAAGCTCTTTATTTAAGACAAACGTTGGAAAAAAACAATTATTGAATACTTATATTAATTAAATATTAACGTTTCGTTAAGATATCCATATATGCCAATTGAAATAATTATAAATCTGAAGATCTAAGTTTTGTTGATTTGTATTTTAATGTTTATCGACCTTGTATGGCAAGTTAATTCTATTTGTAATTTAAGTGTATGTCTTTAAAACAAGCGTTTTTATAGTACATATCCATGTTGTACTTCATAAGGTAATGTTGTAATAGACCTTGAGTCACAAAATATGTGAAAGTGTAAGACATGTCTTTCTTTAACACTAAAAGTTGCTAATTAATCATTTTTTAAACTACTTTAATGTTGTACTTCTAACTATCATTAAAAATTGTACATACATTCTATTAACAGCAATATTATTAATATTAGAAATTAACTAATATTAAAAAGTTCTAAAAATCATGTTTAGCATAAACATTTTTTATTCTATGACAATAGTAAAAAAAATATAAAAATGTACAATTAAATAGTTCAGTAATAACATATATAGTATAGTTCATATAGTTTCATAGTTAAATAATACATCGAATTTATTCAAAGTAAATTCAGTCTTTAAATATTTGGTTATATGGTGCTCGCTGGAAAAATTGCTTGGAAACACCTGTAAAAGCAGCAGCAAAAGCAGTTTCAAAGTTGGGTTGCAATTCTCCTAAGATTTCTTTCCAATTATCATTTAAGAATGTATTCATATTGGCGCCTATAAAAAAACATTTATGAATACACTGTAAGAAATGTTTAAACAATTCTTGCGTTTTGATATACTTTATATATTTTAAAATATACTTAAATTTTACAAACAAATAATGTAAGTTTGACATAATGTATTATAAATTTGTACACAAGTATAACATTTTTATCACTATTTTCCTTTACATTGTATGCGTTAAAAACTTCCAGTACGTTTATGTAAAAATTCAGACATTTTTTTTAAGAGTGTAATAATCTAACAAGATTTTTTATTCTTGTTTTACCTAAAACTTTATCTCCTTTGAATAGATTGTCTAACTTCAGGCGCATAAGTGTTGTTGAAAATCGGAATACTAAATCTGTGATTTCTAAGTACACTTGTCCATTTTTCGTTATAGTTTTAAGATAAATATTAATTTTAGCTTTGAAATTTTCTGTAAATCACATTATTTTTGGTTATAAATTAGGTACTTAAAATGTGTAGCGTGTTACGTGTCGCAAAATTAAAAATTGAGTTAATCTCAGAAAGATGTTTTAGGTAGCCTAATAACATATATAACATATCAGGAGAAAATGTGTAAAGGATGTCCCAGTAGACATTTTAAACTTAGATTTCAGAAAATAATGAATAACTCAAAATCAACTTGACACTTACCACGATATCATTTCAAGTCTTTAAGTAATGAATATTAACTTTTAAAACATATTTACCAAGAACAATTTTACTTAAACCATTTCCAGTAATAGGTAGTATAATTACTTTGCCTTTAATGTCATAATTGCCATCTAAAACCATTGGTTTATCAAAATTAATATCTAATGTGATATTGAATTTATCCAAATCGACACTATTGACATATTATTTCGTAAATACAAAATCATAAATACTTCAATAATTTAAAAATCAAATAATAATTACTTGACATTTTGAATTTTAGCAGTTCCTATATTAGATATATCTAAATCCTTAAAGTTTAATTTAATACTAACAGGTCCAGAACCTTGATCAATACCTAATGATGAAATTCTAAGAGGATCTACAGAGATTAAACCAAGACTAGGAACACCTGAAAGAATAGACAAATTACACTATAAAAATAACATTTATTTTTCATTAAAAAAACTAGAAGTAAAACAAAGTTATAAAAAATATTGAATTATTCTAAAATGCAAATTTATTAAAAAAAAATCGTTAAAAATACATATAAAAAACCCAGCACAATAGGGTCGCGGGACAGTGGTGACGTGGCAGTTGGATAAAGTATAATGATATCTGACAGTGATTAAAATCACTATCATAAAAAACGCTTCGATGCAAATCTTTCGATAGTGTTTAATTTAAAAAAATTGATGGATTATTCCAAAAGCTACAGATCTCCTATTTCCTTATTTATATCTTGATTACAAGTTTTATGATTTATAAGTGTAATATATGAATATAAATATATAAAAAGGGGAAATGATGTTATTTAAAAAAAAGTATGTCGAATGAAAGAGGGATATAAATATTATTTCTCATAAAAAAATTGTGTTGATCCATACACTTTTCAATAAGTTATAGCATAATAAAATTAAAAATGTAAAATATAAAATCGAGAATTTTCATACAAAAATAGCAATCCGGTAGCCATTTTAATCGTGAAGACTAAATAAAGTTCGAAATTTTTTTTTTCCATAATAAATTATATTACATTAGCTTTAATTTAAGATAAAAGTGTCAGTATTTCTAGAACACTTTCAAAAGTTAAGTTGACAAAATTGTTATTTGTGCGCAGGTAATGGGTCAAATTTATAAAAAAAATATATAAAATGATAGGTAAATACCTGATGAAAATAAATTATATTGACTCAGTCATTTTTAAAAAAGTAATGACAGTTTTAAGTAAAAAAAATTGAAAAATTTTCAAGAATTAGCAATTTTTAAATTTGTAATTTTTTTGGAAATTTCCTCTATTTACGGGGAACGAGGGAAATTTTTTCAATTTTTGAGGGTATTGTCTTCGACAAGATACGATTTGTGTTCTTTTGACGTATCGTTTAAAGAAATCGGTTCTGTTAGAGCTGAGAAAAAGTGGTAACAAACAAAAAAAAAAACACATCATAGTAAAATTAATACCTTCTTAGCTTCTCATCGAAGCTAAAAACAATGTTTTTCATTTCGTAATGTTAATTTTGTTCTTTTCATATTTGAAATAAAAAGAAATATGCACAATAATATAGCTAATAAATGATAAATACTACTCATCAATGTGTACAATTTAGGGGAGAGAGTCGCACATTAGTCTTATTTGAATAACTCCTAAAATTATCAAAAAAAAAATTCAAAATCGAGATAGTATATAACACGTATAAAATCTTGATTTTGAATTTTTTATTTTGTGTAACTTACTGTTAAACAAAACTCACTTAAATTGTTTCAATTATAGTGTACTATTCATAACTCATTAGCTATATTATTATGAATTTTTTTTTCATTTCAATTTTGAAAATAAAAAGTATAAGTTTGAAAATACAACATTGTCTCCTAATAATCAACACTTGCCTTTAACTAAATGAGGTAGAGCACTTTGAAGAGAATCTTTAACACATTCGTTGAATTTTGGATCACTTTTCTTACATTGTACAAATCCTTTAGCTAAAATAAAAAAAAACAAAAGATTAGTTATTTAATTTTCTAATACAAGTACAGAATGTTCGTAAAAGAATCTGCCTTATTACATAAAACTGTATTAATATTAAACAAGTTTAACAATATAGGTAGAAATTGGATGTACTAGCCCATCCAAAATCTAGAAAAACTATACATATTATTGTATTTAAATGAACTTATAAAAAGGAAAATTAGAAAAACTCTACCTCTACTCTACTTATCAATTAAAAATCTAATTATGTAGGAGGTATTGTTTCATGTTTTTTTACGATACAGTTGCTAATATATTTTGAGGTAGCTAACCTCATGTTAAACAATGTTTCCATTAATATAGAGAGTTTACAATGACATTTCTTTATTGAGCTTCCATTCCGTTGTTTCATTATTAAATTAGTTATCGAGAAAATTTTTTTCTTGGACTAAAAAATTTCAATTATTGTAATCACACCGTTAAAGTTTTAAATTTATTTTTGTTCTCATAATACATTGCTAAAAATTATTTATCAGTTTTTGAAAAATGCTACGGAATTATACTTGGAAATTTTGTTTCATTAATTTTTGTTAAAAGTATAATATTTTTACTAAGATATTTTAGTCTGTACATGGTTTATAAAAACAGCTATTGTATAAAAAAAATTGTGCACAATTCGGTAGTACTTTTCAAGACGATTAAAAATTTAAATAGATTATCGAAATTTTAAAACTCTAATTAAATCGAATTAAATTTAATTAAAGTGACATTTTTAGTCAAAACTAAAATAATATTTGTTCATTTAACGATTTACCTAACAAATCTTAATTAGTAAAAAAGAAGATAAATTGCCCAACCTTGAGAATTGGCACACTGTGTGTTGAAATTTTCATTTCTATTACATTAAGCATAGTTTTGCATTAAAAAATACTTTATGTAAGTGTTCAGACCACTTTCAAATTAAATAATGAATTTAATATAATATATTTTATTCATAAAAATAAACATTTTGAACATTTTACTATGTAATAATAATTTGATAGTATAGCTATAGTTTAATTTAGTTAAAAACACAGTTTGATGTAAACATACATAAAACTTAATTAGATTTTTTGATTTAATATAGCTTTATTTACCTCAAAAAATATTATAAAAAGCGAAATTTTCATATGAATTAGCTATTATTTAGAATTCAATGTTAGGGAAAATTAAGTCTTTCGCATTATTACATTTTTTATGAATATTCAAATTTATAAATAAAAATTAAGGAATACTTATAAATTATTAAATTATTTTTAAATCCATATTTTAAATGTGTATAAAATAATAGATTTAAATAATTTTTTTTTACACATTTTCTTTTCCATTAACTATTTCCCTTCATTAACTATCCGCAACTTACTCTCTTCTTTAAAGAAGTTTCTTAACCTTTTAATTTGTTTCAGGCAATTAATTTACCAAATATTTACGTAACCATTGGCTTTATATTCCTACAACTATTTTAAGAGTTATAAAAATATTTCAATACATGTTTATTCATACATTATTGTTGCTCAATTTTTTATATGATATCAATAATTTAATAATTTAATGCAATATAATTTATAAATATTGTAATAAATAAATAATGAATACATATTTTTGTTAAATGCTTTTATTGTTTTCTAAGTATTTATATAAAAGATATTATTTTATTATTTCATTAAAATATTTAAAAATTTTATTCTATACACATTGTCTAATTTTTCAATTAACTCATACAAAACAAATATTAGCTTATCATATTATTACTTAAAATTTTTAATTGTTTGGTCACAACATACTTTTTTGTCTAAAAGGTTTCAAAAAATTCGGATGAGCTAAATCTTTTCCTGTTCATTGACATTGACTTTAAAAATATTTATATTTATTGAAATTCTACATGATTTTTCATTTATTAATATTTTACTTAAAATATGATGTAAGAACAAGTTTGTTTCATTTATTATGAATAAATACAGGTCTACTAAGATTTTCGAGGTGCATAATATCTACCGGTTAGTATCGTACACAAAAATAGTTAACTTCAATTAATCATTTATGTTTAATCAGAGCACCTTTAATACACAAATAAAATCTAATAAAATTATATTTTGGTATTGAGTATAATTTTTGTTAGTCAAAAGTAGTTAATTTAACTATTTCTTAATTTTATCTATTATTCTACATTATAATTTTAATTTACATGTATATTTCGAGTAAAAATATATATTAATTAGAAAAAGAGAAAAATTTGCTTCCGTATCAAATAACTATCGTTTAAGTTTCTTCAAATTTACTTATTTGTAATTTTTTTTTTTCATTTAAGTGTAATTTCCTGTTTTTTTTAACCTTTGAAGCGTATTCCATCTTAACATAAAAGTTCTGACGCGATTGCAATATCAATTTTGGAATTCAAAATATTTGGGATAACATCTGTATATAAGACGTTCGTATCAAGATACGGTAACTATAAACTAGATTCGTTCGGATGGAATAGTCAATATTGCCAAAGTATGGGTCATTGCAAACGACCTTCTGTAAAAAGTGAACACTAAAATACTTATTAAAAAGCGTCCAACAAGTAAAACATTACCAATTTTATTTAAATAAATGAACCAAAGAGCAATACTCAAATTTAAATGAGCCTAAATTAAATTGGCTTCCTTGTTATAATAAATTTATTTATCGAATTAAATTTCTTAAATAATTGAAATGTTTTTAATCATTTAAATTATCTATATAATTATTTGACAATTCTAGAATTAACTAATCAAAATGTTTAAACTGTCAATTGTTTTCGAATGAATGATATATATTTTTTAAAAGTATTTAAATGTATAGAATTATCAAAGTTTATATTTTAATTTTAGAACTCCATGGTATTTAATAAATTAATCTTATAAATATTTAAGATGTATCATTAATAACAAAAACTAAATTTTCTTTATTAATGATTTGTAGTTATATAAAACCAATTTAAATGTAAAAACGTCAACATGATTTCAAAATAAAATGGTTACTATTTTAACGATATATTTATTTTAATCTATTTATTATATCTAAGATATTTATATATATTTTAACTAAACCATATAATGTTGCCATATATATTTAGAAGAACTTACGCAATTTGAATGTTGAGGGTGCAGCAAAAGCAACACTGGAAATGCATACTAGATAGCAAGTGATCTTTAAAGTATCGATAATCATTTTTGTCTTATTTGAAATTACTGAATAAATGTCCTTTGGTAGCGAAAACTCAAACGTTGAGCTATGAATGATACAATGGACAGACAAACATTGACCATACGACTTGAGTGATGCGCTTTATTTATTTGATTTAATGAAGTATTACGCCCCTCTTCAGTAATATTATTCAATGCACGAGATCTTCATGGTCAACGCACAAGTGACCATTGACAAGTTGGATATAATATGCTCACCGGACTCATTAAGTCGAAAAAATACATGATATTAACTTTTTTTTTATAATTAACCTTGGACATTTTGTCTCATTCGTCAAATATGCCTAGACAATAGTAAATATTTTGTTATTTATTTATGATTAAGGACAATAAACAACGTTTAAATGCTTATAATATGAATTGCAATTCAATTAAATGTTTTGCGTCAGTAATTTCTCGTTTCATCAATACCCAAGTAATTATTACACGGAAATATTGGGCAGATTATTAGACTAGTATTTTTTTAATACAGATGGTTCGGTAGTTGTTAGTAATGAATTTTTCTTGAGGGTTTAAGAAGAATCTCGAGAAACTTCGTCACCATGGCCATTAATTGTTAGCTCTTATAAGAGCTAACAACTAATGTGTTGTCACACTCAATAGTCAATAATTTTAAATTAGGATTATGGAAATTATATAGCTTTTGTTAATTTATAGATAAATACAACTTTTAATTTATCCAATGAAATGAAGTATTTGAGAAATATTAATCATCTAGTTTCAAATATAAAACATTTTCATCTATTTTTTATAATAATAACGTTCCGGGCTGAAAGATTAGTTATGAACAAAAAATTATCAAAAATGTTATTCACAAAACGCTTATAATATATACTGAAATGAACCAAGTTTAATAATTTTCTTATGTTATGAAAAATGTTACAGACAGAGTCTGTAATTAATTAATATTTATTATTTAAGAATTAAAGTAAATAACCAAACCTTGTAATTAGTATTTTCATATAGAATTTAACAACCATATATAAATAACAAATTATTAAATAAGTAAAAGAATCCTAATAAATTTATGCTACTACTCTAAATTACATATTAATATTTTTTTTACGAACAATGAACATGTGCGTTTTGCGGGGGATATAAGGATAGATGCCCTCTAGTTTTTAGTTTTAGATTTTGTTATTAAAAAGGTCAATAATGTTGTATAGTTTGGTAATAAAGTAACTGCTTATGTTCTCAGGTTTTTGTAGTCTATTGTGCTCACCCCATACTGAATTTTATGATAAAAACTCGTTCATCATCGAAGTATAATTAGTTTAGCTTTATGGTCTATGGTGTTTTCACATTTATTTTTATAGGATTCTTTAATTATATCCCTACTTTCACAAGATAATTCTGAATATTTGCAGTTTGGTCAGCAACAATACCAGTAGGTATTGTTGATTATTTGGTATTATGACTCCTAATTCTGTTTGTTGACTTCACATTAATCTTTTTCATAGTTTATGATTCATCATAAATTGTTTCATTGTTAGTATGGTTCATCATTAATGTCCCACCACTAACATGGTTTATCATTAGATATCTCATTTCTAGCATCAAGTTTTTAAATAATCCAACGGTTTTCTAAAGAGCTTCGCTATTTTAATATTTATGTTTGTACAGGTTTTCTTTAATTAATTCAATGTGATAAGGTTATATACTCTATGGTGCACCCGGTGCCAAATATCAACGTCACCTTTTGATATAATACCCCCCAGACAAGTTTTTCACACTTAATATTAAGGATTGGGGGCCCTATATAAGAGGTATTACTATTTTAATAAGTGGATTTTTTTGGGAGGCAGGAGGTTAAATCTTGGCCTTTTTTTAAAGTTAGGGTGCTCTCAAAAAACACTTTTGTCTGTAAGACTATTTACTTTGAGAAAATAACAATTTTTAGATTTTTCCCTTTACTTACACTAAAAATCTACCCTTTAAGCTAAATTTTACGTTTATATTTTGAAATGATTTAATATAAAGATCTAAGACCTAATAACAAGGTTTTAAGCTACTATAGCCTAATTTATATTTAAAATTCAAAGCTCTATCTTAAGAGGAAACTGATATATGGGTATTATAAAACCGGGGAAATTGTTTTGTGTAAAGATATACTAATATTACAAGAGCTTTGTTCTTTACATTGCCGCGCCCTCAAATGTTAGTTTTTAACTTAAATAACTGCAGATAACAACATTTTTCGTTATGTTTTTATTAATGATGGGCATTTTCAAATATTTTAAACTATCAAATATTTTTATTATTCGAATATTTTTTGAATGACTATTGAATAGTTCGATAGTTATTATTCGATATTTTTCATCACTAGTTTTGATTTGTGTTTGAATATGACGAAGTTACTTACATTATATATATATATAATATATATATTCATCGTTAATTAAAACCAAAGTTTAACAGTTATAATAGGATAATAATCACTGTGAAATATTCAAATAAATGATTACAATCGGGACATATTTTCATTTCCATTTTTAACTTGTGCATGAAGTTCCTTAAACTTCCTGGAATAATTAATGCCTTATAAAAAATAAACTTCAAATGTCTTAATAAGAAAAACAATCACAGTTGCATTGTCGAGACAAGTATAGATGATATCTGACAATGATTAAAATTACTATCACAAAATACGCTTCGATGCGAATTCGTTAATTTTTTTGTTGACATAGTGTATTTTAAAGTCAAATAATTCATAGAAAAATTATCGTCCAGAAGTTTTTATTTTTGAACATAAAGTATTCTTAAAAATATTTAATTTGATATAGGTTACGGTTTGTCAGACATACAGGAAACATTTTCAAAAATTGAAATTAAAGTAATTTTTATGTAAAGATTGCGAATATTTTTACGTTGATAGCTAATTCTCAAATAGAGCAATTTTCGGACAAAAGTGTTTTTAATATTGTATATTTGTACACTTCAAAGGCTTTATATTTATATAGGTTAAAAATGGGTAGATTTTGGAAAAATTAAAAAATTTGTGTTAGAAATAAATTTTTTTTCTTGAGTGGATGGTTTTTTTAAATTATTTCTGTGTTTAGTTTTTTGTATTAGCTTTATATAAAAAGTATACCAAAAAAAAGCTTGTAATTTCTAGTATTTCATTTAAATTTCATTAAGATCAGTATTTTTAAAAAAGTTATGAAATTTTTAAAATATAGAAAATACCATTTTTAAGATAGCGTAATTTATAGACTTTTTTTTTTTATTTTTAAAATTGAAATTTTCGATTACAATTTGTTTAAATAAATGAAAAATTGAATCTTTTACGAATAGACTAACGATATCGCTGAGAATTTTTATGAACAAAAACAAACACACGCACCATCACAAAATCAATATTTTTTTTTAGCTTGGTATAAAAATTCAAATAAAATCTCATTCATATTTTAATTAAATAAGTTATTAATACAATATTGGCAAACTGAGAGGTTATATCCGATATCTCAGTGCCATTTCATTATAAACCAAACCACTTATTTCAATAACTAGTAATTTCATTAATCTACACAAATATTTTAAGCTTTACAATAAGAAATTAAATACTTATAAAATATTTAACAGATGATATAATTTCACTATTATCATTAATTTTTTTAATTTACCATACATATTCGTAATAGTATTTGAACAGATATTTAAATAGGACACTTACATTGTTTAATATTATAATTTAAAATAACAAATTAACTAAAAAAAAAAATAATAAATAGTAATCAATGCCAAAGTGTTCTCTATTGGATACGATCAAACGTGTATGGCATCGATATTAATTAAGTGTAAGTAATTTTCTATAATATGAAATTAAATATACAGAACGATGCATTTATCAAACCTCAATTAATCGTAAAGTAAATATAATATAAAAAAAAGAAATTTGAATTTTTTGTAGTTACTTATATTTCTTGAATTATCAGTTATTAATTACTTTTCAGAATTATCCCCTATAGGGATGTTAAATTATTTTTTGTAATGGTAACAGACGCATTTATAATTAATTTATAAAGTAGGAAATAATTTAATTAAAAAAATGTTTATAACAACTTTTGTACTTGTACTATGGAATTTATAAACATTTTTATGCTTTGGTGGAAGGAGTGCGGCTGAAAATTTTCTAATGATTGAAATATTCATATCCGCGCTTTTCTAGCAGTATAGATTTAAAAGTTGTTATTATTTCCGAAGTACTAGTCTGAAATTTGTTGACAATCCGCCATTTTTTTGATTGTCTATTTTTTAAGTTAGTTAAATATCAGAAATCAGTTCAGATCTTAGAAATATGGCTCTATCCGACTCGAAAATAAATTAAGCTTAATCCAATTTATTCAAAAAATAGATGCATACGATCTAATATTAATGACCCGATCAATTTTAAATTGGTCCAACGGCTCAACACATGTGATTAATATTATAAAATAGCACAAATTATTGACAGGGATAAATTCAGATTGGTTCGGATTAACCAGTCACGACTGATCTCTGTTAAATAAGTATATTACTATTAAAAATAATAAAGTTGACATCCCAATAAGTTGTAAAAGACATTGCTAAAAAGTAACTAATAACTGATAAATCAAGATATACAATATATAGTCTGATATAACATTTTTCTTAAATATTGTATTTATGTTACGTTTAATTAAGTGTGTCATAATAAAAGAATCATTCTGTATACAATTAATACAATAATAATAATAATAATAATACAATGAGTCACCATTCTAGTCATAGACAGGAAACAAAATAAATGTTCTATATTCTAGTTATAAATTCTTGAAATAAACTTGAGTTTAAAAACATATTATATAAAATGATCAGTAAGTAAAATATATTTATTAATTATTTATAATAAAATAAGTTTATTATTTATAGGTTTGTTGTAAACAAACCTAATACGTGGGACTTTGTTAAACCAGTTGATTTTTTTTGTATTTAATTAATAGTGTGTGAATTATAACATTGATTTATAATAAAAACAACTTTACTACTAATACAATCCAGAACGAATTTATACTCATTTACACAAAATTGAATATCTATGTAGATCCTGATTAAAGAGATAGGAGAGGAATACAGGTCATATAAATTTAAAGATCCAACTTAAAAGTTTACTAGCCTATCAAGATACATTTTTAATAAAAATTACGTTTATCACATTATCATAGAAGCAATATTTTATTGAAATGAAGGTTGATCACAAGCAAAGACTTATTATTCTTTTAAATAAACATATTTGAACTTGGTATGTTTTATGAGTTATACGTGACCAAATACATATATAGGATTATTGAATAGTATGCTAGTGGTAAATTTAACTACATGCAGGTCTCTTTCCTTAATAATTAATGATCGGGTGAACAAAAAGGGGATATGTTTATTACATGTTTACGATTTATTTATCATAAAATTAATACTATTTAAACTATGAAAAATTAAATCAATGTTACAATTATTACGAGTACTTAACATTCGACTGATGCGCTCATTTTGTACATTTTCAATTATGGCTACTAGTTCTAAATGCGATGTATTCTATAAAATGCTATCATACTCTAATATAAAACGCAATGAATTACAGTGTAATATTTTAATAATAGTTCATATTACGTTTTAGTAACGTTTAAACTATATTTCACCAATAAATTAAGACGGTTGTTGAACTGCTGAATTTATGAATTTTGAGAATAATAAAAGGCACAAATATCTTTCTTGAAGAACACCAGAAGCAGCAAAAACCTCAAAAGATTATGTATTTTTGATTTTAACTTGCTGTGTATTGTTTCATAAATAGGATTTAATCCAAGATAGTAAAGGATATTGAATATCATAAAATTTAAGCTTTTGTATTAGTAAATGTTATCATTAACTTTGTCAAATTATTTTTTCTAGTCAGAATAAATTACATATACTTTCATCAATTTTTTGGAATTTTTTCCAAAATAAATATCAGATCTGTTTTGTTTAAAATCTGTTTTATAGTCTCTCAAAATGTCCTCTGTCCATGGCATAATTTAGTTTAATATACACTTTAGTAGAACTTTTCAAGTAACTTTTAATAGAGCGATACCTTTGAGGTTATCATATAACTGCTTATTGTTCTTTTTTTTTGTATAGTATAAATCAGTGCTTTTCCTCGATCCTTTGGGAATACTTCTTTTACTTATATTCATTTTATTAGTTTAGTGACAAAATCTAACAAAAATTGGATACCATACTTTTAAGTAATTCTTAAGGTTATTTAGATTTTTTATTTGTTTCTAAATTTCTAGCTTTAATATCATAAACCAGGTTATTTCTTTCCCAATTGATTTTGATATAGCATTATATCATTTTCCACATCTGTTCCACTTCTTTACTGACATACTTTTTCGCATCACTCATAATTTTTCTTGTATATATTTTTGGAATCTTTAACTTCCACTGATTTTTTAAGGTTTTTATTATGTAGTAATGCATATAAGAATTGCTATTGTAAAACTTATAACTTAAAACTATAATCGATGTTAACAATTTTTTGATTACTGCAAAACCACTGTCGGCTCGTCTTCTTTCGTCACATACACTAAAAAATATCGTTGTATTACTCATTTGCATTGAACCCTATAATTAAATATTTATAGAAAATTAAATGTTATTTTAACCTTTAAAGAACAGCTTTTTAACACTATTGAATCTTTAAAATCAAAAAATACCATTTGAAAAACAATAAAATACATCTTAATAAATAATATTTACATACATACATTTCGTTTTTATTTAATTAAACTTTTTTATTTGAAAAATGTGATATTATTTTATGTAATCTTAATGTTCAATATTAATTGTTAAATTTTAATCTTTCATGTGCTCTATATTCAATTTTGAAATACACAGGACAACAAATTCTTTGGATTTTTAATTATGATTTTAAATTTGGTTTCAGATTTTTTTATCACATCTAATTTTTGAGATACTAATTAGTAATTAAGTAATAATTATAATTTATTAATTATAATTAAACAATTAAGTCATTATATAAAACTCAAAAATACATTGTTTTAATTTTTCTAATATACGTAGTTCAATGATTTAAAAAAGTTAGTATACATTTTGGGGCTTATCCGTTAAGTTCAAGCGTTTGTATAAACTAATGAATTAAGTTTGATAAACATTTTCCAGAAAAAAACTGAACATTCGATTATAATTATTTTTGGATAAATTTCATAATTATGGAATTGCTATCAATAGACAGATAATATTACAGGTATTTATATTTGTTAGTTCTACAAATTGGTAAATATTGTTCATTTATTGTAATACGTGTAGTGGATTTACAATTGTAATTCATATTCTTAAAAGTTGAATTTATTGTGATAGTTTTTAACTATGGGCCATAAGTAATTAGATCTGAGTTATCTCAAATGTCGAGTAGTATTTTGTCATTGTTTTGTAGTGCTGTGGGTATGCAAAATTATATTACATGACGATACTGCTAAAATTTAAATATCTGATGTTAATTATTAAAAATATATGCAAAGAGATAATAAAATACTTTTCAATTTTTATCTTTTTATTCAAAATTCATAATAATTAAGGGTTTTTATTTAAGGAACATTTATTGTTCGACAATTACACCAGTTACACTACAAAATTGTTATGAACTACTGTAATTTTTTGCTTACAATAATTTGAGTTTATCCATGCGTGTGATATGTGATTAATGGCGTTAACAAAGCATGCCCTAAACAAAGTATTAAATAGAATATTATGAAGGAAACTTTCAATATATCTTACATGTTGTTATATTTCTACAAAGAAAATAAAATAAAATTATGATATGCAATTCACATTAAATGCCAATAGCTTATTATTGTTTCAAACTTTTTTCATTTTTAAAATTATTTTATATTTTAGCTTCGATGCGAAGCTGAGAAGGTATTAATTCTACTATGATGTGTTTTTTTTTTTTTTTTTTTATGTCTGTTGCCACTTTTTCTCAGCTCTCACTGGACCGATTTCTTTCAAAAATACGTCAAAAGATCACAAATCGTATCTAGTTGGAGACATTACCCTTAAAATTTGAAAAAAATTCCCTCGTTTCCCGAAAATGGGGGAAAATCCAAAAAAATTACAAATTTAAAAATCGACAAATTTTGTCATTTTTTTCACTTTTTTTTCTTAAAACTTCCATAACTTTTTCAAAAATCAACAAATCAACATAATTTTTTTTTATACTAAATCCTTAGATATTTTCCTTTCGTTTGATATCATTTTTTTGAAAATCTATCACTTAACTTGCTCATTGGGAGGGATTTAAAATAGCAACTTTTTTACAAAAATTAACTTTTCAACTTAATTTTTGAAAATGTTCCGGAAATACTGCGTCCTTTAAACATATATCAAATTAAAGCTTATTTTATGTACTATAAAATGAAAAACAAAATTTGTCTCGACGACCTATCTTCTATGCGCAAAAGGCCACCGTATTCAAAAATATGCTATTTTAACAAATTTTTTTTTTATAAATTAAACACTATCTACAGATTTGCATCGAGGCGTTTTTTATGATAGTGATTTTAATCACTGTCAGATATCATCTATACTGGACCCAACTATGTCAAGACCCCACTGTGCTGGGTTTTTGTTGACATGATATCTTACTAATAAAATGTTTCACTGCTGACAAGAAATTTTATTTGATACTAAAATTGTCTGCTAAATAATTTTAAGAATAAAATCCTATTATTTTTTTATCCATTTAGTTAAACATTTTTTTTAATTAAAATTTTTTCTGAAAGACGACCATTAATCTAAAATTTTTAGATCTATAAAAAGGTTTAACTTGACGGACAAGCCCTTCATTTTACACAAATCTTTTTTGACGTCATCAAATTATAGAAGAAAAGTTAAAAATATATATTTTTTTCAGTTTTTATAATGATTTAATTCTTTAAATAATTATTAATTAATAATTATTTTAAATACTAGATGTGATAGAAAAAAACTGAAGTCAGATTCGAAATCGATGTCAGAATATACTTAAATACAATAGACTATGTAAAATGGCTATGTAATTATATAATCAAACCGTAGTCGAATTTTCTTAGTATTTTGTCGGTCGTCAGTACAATGATCACCAAACTATTGTACTGAGCGCAGTAGCACAGTGAGCAACATTGTGTTTGAATATCAGAGTTTAGAACCTTAGTTTTTTATAGATATATTCTTTCATAAAATTTAAATCCGGTTCTTAAAAATAAAGGTTCGAGCCCCAATTGATAAGAGTTAATATAATGGAATTCTTACAGGGGGTATATTGGAGATAGTACCCCGTGAAGAAAATAAATATATGGTAAAGAAACATTCAAGTGTGGTAAAAAATGTATGTTTTATATAGCCACCACGAAAAATTCTATGAACGTTTCTGACTAAGGATTATGTCTTAGAAAGGGTGAGTGATATATGTTAGACATTTTTTTTACTATTCTCTCAAAAACTTTACCATATATTTATTTTCATAATAGAGGAAGCTCTATTCCATATATATTTTTATAATAACATTCCCATCCAAAGTGTTTTATATGAAATTAATAAGGAAAGATGGAAAGAGGATTGTGCGCTCCTTTAAAATTAAAAAAAAAACATTTATATTAGTACTTAAAAATATTTTTTAAAGAGAACAGTAAATGAAATTTAACCTCAATAGACATTTTTTTTCTAGAAAGGGATGGTAAAAAAATTTAATGATACGATTCAAGTATTGTACGAATTGTTAAAAAAATGGTTTTGGTTGATTTTTCTGAAAATAAAAATATTTAGTCCAGATTTGTATGTAAGTACTAAAAAGATATTAGTTTAGAATCAAACAGTTTTTTAAGTTTTGTTCCAGTCTAAATAGTGATAAATATTTCTGTAAATACTGTTTTATTATTGTTTAGCTAGTACGAATACTAATTAACAAAAAATTCTTACGACAGCATAATAAATGATCTCTTCAATTTTTTTTATGACCAGAATCATTTTTTCTAATTATTACATTTTTTATATATGCAATATATATAAACAGTAGGTTCATTAAATACATTATTTGTAATAGTAAAAACTAAAAATAATAAATAAATTATATATATTCTATTATATACAGATTAAAAGTTTGATCAAATTGATTAAAGGACATAGATTATAAAACGTTATTTATTTTTAAAGTAGGTAAAATTGAATATAATAATTTTAAAATATCATATAAAACATTCAAACAATAAAAAAAAAGTAGAATATATATAAATACAATCTTATGGGGAGGATATGTATAAGGAAATTTTTCGTATATATATATTTTTTAATATTGTCTGAAATTGTGTGCTGGAATTTGATTTTAGCAATTTTAGGTCTACATAATAATTGTGACTATGTTATTTCGTTATGCCTAGCTCTATCTAGTGTGTTAATAGTGAAATGAAAAGAGAAAAATATTCGGGATGATTATAATCATTATTTACGTATTTTTCATCACCAGATTGTACCACAAAAAAACATATGATATTAATTAAAAGGATTTTTATGTTTAGTATCCTCTATCAATATAACATAGAAATAGGTGTAGATATTTAATATTAATAGTGGTGAATCTAGAGGTATATTACACCAATCGAGATCTTCCCTTAGAAAAATTTTACATGATAATTACAGCAGGGACATTGTAATAATTACATTTGTTTGGATTAATAACAATTAGCTATATCGTTTTCACCGTATCAAATACCAATTTTTTTACACATTCAGAAATTTAAAAAATAGGTCTCATAATTGCATACTGTGAAATGACCCTTTTTAAAAAGGTCAAGATCTATACTTGATAGTACAGTTTTATTTATGTAAAACTCATAAGGTTATTAGTAATTTAAATTAAAAATATTATTTAAAAAAATATTAATGCAAAACAAACAAATATTAAAAATACTTAATTCTAGAAGTTAAAAAAATATTTTAATATAGAGTGTATGCGTATTTTCGAACAATGTTATCATACTCAGCCCTAAACACATACTGAAAACCAATAATACTTTTTGTTAGTTAGTTATTTGTTTTAAAATTGTTTAAACTACATATTTTCATGACAACTATTTTTACCACAATAACTATAAAGTTTGTATAATCAAGTTATAGACATAATACTAAGTAACCCTCGATAAATTTCAGGTCCCTGCCGAACAAATTACACTGTTTAATGTCAATTGGGTCGCATTCTATGTCTAGACTTTTACAATGAGCCATAACCTTCTATGTAATCAATGTTTTAAAGTAAAAATTCTTGTGAGAAAATAAATCAGATAAGATACTTTGGCTATTGGACATCGCTGTTCGATTATTTATACTACACAAGTGAACAATAACCGATTACACAAGTAAAATGTAATGTAGTTACTTTAAGGTGTGCACTTAAATGTGAAAAGTAAAAAATATTTAGTAACATCACGTCGATTTTACTTTTTAAAAGCACTTGTAATTTTGGTTTACCCGTATAATAAAAAATTAAAATATACATAATATGTAGATATTAGTTGTTTTTTAAACCATTACTTATTCAATCTTTTTCAGATTTTAATGTTAACTAAAACATAAACTGAATTTAAAAAATAATATGAAAGAAAATATTTTACATTTCACTGTTGTATGAACAGTTATGCATTTATTATTATTTAAAATATGAGTGTAGATGTAAATATAAGAGTCAATGTTAACCGAGCTACAATATTCTTTGACTGTTGTCAAATGACAGAAAACATGTGTACATAATTATTTAGTAATAGGTTTTGCTCTAAAGAAATAAAGTTTCCAATATTTTTTTATAATTTTTATATATGATGTGTTGTAAATGCATTAATAAGTTTAATTATTTAAACAAATAAAACTAATCCCATTTTTAAAAAACGTGCGCCATTATGAAAAGTACAAAAAGCAAACAAATACAAGTCAAAACAACAAATTAAACATTTACTTTGAATTAAACATATTTTATTTCATATATATATTATCTATAACACATTTATATTATATTTTTGAAAACTTAGGTGTAATGGCTGTTAGAAAATCTGAAACTTAGGAAAAACTATGCTAGAAGACTGGAGATATCAAACCCAGATCTTTCGCTATCCAGGCGAAAGTTTTCCACTAAGCTACCCAGCGGTCATACCTAATCCTTAACTCCCGACCTTATTCAGTGGTTGATAACATATCTAAGATAAATTTTGTTTTTAACAAGCTCGTATAACTTAATGTTAGATTGTGGCAGATGACTTCTCGACTTCACCTATAAAAACATCCCAATTTTACAAAAATGTTATATTCACTTGTATCTAACATATACATTAATTCTGTTACTGTATTGAACATTGTAAATCATATACTAAATAGTATACAGTATTTACAATGTATAAAACTTGTATGGTATCAACATGCAGATTTCAGAGAGGAAATATTAATGATATATACCTCACGGGATGTGTTGCGATGTTTGTGTACAGGTACATAACGGCAGACAATGAGAATTATAATTATGATAATTATTAGTACAAAATAAAAGCCTAAAACTATTCAGTGATTTCCAAGGTGAATGATGATCTGAAAAGATATGCATATTCTAATAAAGTTTAAAACACTACGGGAGTACAACAAAAAAACTACATGAGATGGAAAGATTGCGTAACAAACTAGATAAGAGACAAATGAACTGACAGTTGGCTATATTAGCAGGTAATTAACCGTTAAAGTCCAAAAAGTTAGATAATCCCTAGGATAAAAAATAGTATTGTTACAATAACCAGGGTATCGTGTGCAAATTTACTAATTTTTCAAATGCGCTCTCTAATTTTCTTTTTACTAAATAATACAATAACAGTTCACAGAATGTACACGTATAGTCATTTAGTCGGTTACAATTTCTCTATTTTCATTTTTATGGTATTTCACGAAACAAAAGTATTGCTAGCATATGGCGCATGTAAATACTAATTACGTTATTTTAGTAATTTTTTAAAAGTGTTTAATAGAGATATTTACTTAAAATTAAATTGATAACCATAATTTAAAATTTTAGGGTGTATCTGTATCATTGATTTTGAAAATGAATTATCCGACGGCTATTAACAAGTGACACAAGTAATATGATTTATGTCTATACTCGAACGTGATCCAAATTGTCTGCAAGGAATAATAATTTATTCTTAGTCACAAAAGTATATTTTTAAGAAAATTAAATTGTCCTTATTTTATATTTACATTAGAGTTCATATATAAAAATTTGAATATTTCAAATAAATTAAATGTTTGTTGAGTATTTTATGAGAAAAAATTAATGTTTTTATCACCCCAATAAGCTTACTTTAATATTTAATTTTGTATTTCGAGTAATATTTTTCAGAGGATCTTTATTTTATCTTGAATTATTCGTTTTCTATTTGATTTTTCTTTTTGACATCATAAAACTTTCAAGTCAATTTAGTTTGGAGGCACTTGCCGAGTACATTATCAATCATTTTGGTTACTGCAGCACAATGCTATTTCATGTGTCCAGTCGGCTGTACTTGGGTACTTCTGAAAACCGTAATAATAATCGATTAGCGTAATACATATTTTTGGACAATCTCATAGCACTGACAAAAAACCAACAATCGGACGGAGTATCAGTCCTTCGTCGTCGATATCATTGTATTGAAAACAATAAACATAATTGACGTGTAAGGTCGCCGAGCGTTATACTTGGGGTTCCATTATCACATGTTTTTGGAGGGAAAACACGCCATCTTAGTTCTTGACCTCGGCAGTCTTACCAGTGTTTACTAGTGTTCAAAAACACGAGTGTATAAAAATACCTCCTCTCTCTTTTTCCCTTGGCAGTTAATTTGATGTACGAAATTCTAGGAGCTCGCGAGACGGTCGGAACGCCGCCACATAGATGACCTACAACGACAGCGACACAAACACGAACCTGTAGATAACGACCGAGAATATAATTTTATGATGATGTCGATGGTAATCGAACGACAAGTGCGGTGGCGGTGGCAGTTACCATATGTTCGTGTGGTATCTGCAGGAGTAGTGGTGGGATTGTCGAGTAGAAAACGCGGACCAACCGGTTGCGCGACGTTGCCGGGTCGTGCGCCCAGCGACGTTTTCGACCGTAACGCGTTTACCGGCGTGCCGGGGACGTCCTCCTACCCGTCCGGCACAGTGCGTGTGTGAAACGTTGTATCTCTCTCGTTCTCACTAACCACCGCCGCCGAAGTCTCTCGTCCTCCTCCACCGACAACATCACTGTGTTATTATTATGATACCTGTGTGCCGTGCGCGTTTGCCTGTTGCGGTGTGCGGAGAGCGTGCGCGCTCAGTACGGTAACGTGGCATCCCCGTGATAGGTACTCGCCGACCCGGTGCTCCGTCAGAGAAGTGTTTTGAATTTTTTTTTTGCTCCCCAACGGGTCAATTGTTATACACATCTCGTACGTCGTGCGGTGTTTTATTAGTGCAGTGCTCTGCCCGTTGGTAAATCGTTAAATAAATTTTTCGCTTTGGGTAAAGTGGTGGCATTAGTGCGGGCGAACGGTGTTATTTTGGCGCGTCGAGTGTGACATCAAGTGTTTTCCCCGTAGGAATTCGCTTACCTAGTGTCGTGGATCGTGTACCAAAGTACTGTGACGATGAAGAACCTTCAGTGTTGATAATATTATCAATATAGTGTTATTAAGAAGTATCACGCGTTACGCGCCGCATCGGTGTCAATAACCGACAAGTGGGACACCGGCCGCGCGCGTCGTCCAGCAAAGAAGTTTCTCCTTTTAAACGGATAACCGTCTCGGAGGAGAAAGACGCAGCTCACATTCTACGGACGCCGTTTGCGTGTACCGGTCTGCTAAACGGTCAGTTGAAACAAAATGTTTAATTGGTTTAACTGCTAGTTCGCAGAGCACCTGCAGCTTAACGAGGTATGACCCTGGGCCGGCGGTAGACCGGTAATTTCCCTTAAATTTGTCGACCACATTTTAAGAGATATCAATGACCGTCTGGCATGTCACCGATAACATCGTCATTTGTTAATACTTTTCATGGCTATAGAGAAATTCACTGACAATATTAAAGAAACGCCGAAAGAGTGTCCTATTATAGTTGGCGAAATATTTTCTACTGTAACCATAACTACCGCTTGCTTTATACATATTATGATATTGTGTGTGCACGTTTATATGAGAGGAGAGTATGTATACAATGACATTATTGTCACGATGTCATAGCGATGTAAAATTAGTCTTACTCTTCTAGAAAATAGTTGTATGAAATTCCATAGCGCTAGGTATCTGACAGACATTATCACAAGCGAATTTGTCTATCAAAAGAAATTCTAGAGATGAAATCTGTCAAATTACTAAAAATACTGCCGCATATTGTTTGGATATTTTGAGAAGTAGTTGAATTTATCGCTATCACCACTATCAGTCTGTCTGTTGAATTTTGTCAACTATAATTTCTTTGACGGTTATAATAATCGTTCTTTGGAATTATTAGTCTATTATTGGATTATCATATAGAATGTAATCGTTGATTAAGCTTATCTACTTATACTACTTGTTATTAGTCAATACAAAATTTTACTGACTTTTTTTTTTGTATCTTTTTTTTTACGATTTCAATATTTAGTGAAAAACATTACTATAATTCCATTAAAAACAGCTAAACACATTTTTTAGCAAATTTTTCTGTTCTTTAATCCATCTTAGGCTAGATTTTTGTGTCCGAGAAAAAAATGGTACATAATTAAAAAAAAATATAGGTTTTGAATATTAATCTAGTTACAAGATATCTACGATAGATAGTAGTGAATTCGCTGTATTGATGAATTAAACCGACATCGGAGTACGTATGTGTCATGACGTGTTTATGAAAAAATTAATTGTTGTGAAAATATTTTATTTGTAATGTAATTATTATTTGTATGACTCATACGGCTTTACGTTACCGCAGCTACCCTGACGCGGTTAGTGGTTTGTACCCATAACTATTATTATATACCTTTTTTTACAGTATGTACATAAAAACTTATGAAAAGGGTGACCGTTTTAGGTACTCAGTATAACCTTTACTGACCGAACGTTCAAATGCACGCACACAATCGTTTTTGTTGTCAATACACACAAAGAGAGTTCTTTTTTAACGGTTTTTTTTTCATTTCACTTTTTTTTTAACAATTTTTGCGTTCTCCAAAAGCTGAATCCATTGTCTTGTTCGCATATTGCGTAAGATTTTCTTTTGTGGGTAAATAACTGCTTGAACTTTATGCGGAGGTCTATAAGTATTTATTGTTTTCAGTGCTTTACGAAGGACCACTTTACCATGTTAGCTTTCAGAAGGTGACTATACCTGCAGAAAGCTAACATTTTTCAGAATAAAACAGCTTCTTCATATCAAACAGATAAATGCGATTTAGAGTTCGATGTTAATCTCTCGTTGCTATGAAGAAGTAATAATCTATTTCTTTCACGTCTCATATTTTCCCAGATAAATATTTCACGTTGTATTAACAACAGTTATATTCCACCGAAAAATGATATTTATGTATTACATTTCCATAATATTATTTGTTTAATTCTGATTTATGTTTAAAACTATTGTAACACCACATTGTACCCTTAAGACGTTTTTTTACTATTTAATCTTTTTCATCGGCTCACCTGTTTTGCTGCGTACCACCAACGTCTTTCATATGTTAATTTCGACTTATTACAACAAGGGTAGTCAATTACACAAGAAATTATTATCATATAACATAATAGTTTATATCTTTAGCGCTAATATATAACGCTTATTATTATATTTTTAAAAACATTTTTTTAGAATCCAGGGCGTGTCTCGAGTTTTTTAGCCCCTTTATTCGTGTTTGCGTGCCAGGAAGTCATCAACTCGTATTGATTGTGTCCATTGGGTTACCGCCACTAGTATTGAAGTTAACCTAAAATTTCTACATTCACCTCGATGTCCTCTGTTGAACACCCCTGTTATTTTTTGAGTAACCCGAGGGCGTAACACGCTTCATGAGTGGTTTTATATAATAATTCCCTGACCTTGTTTTTATAAATATTTTTAATTTGTTTTTGTCTTCATTTGCATTGTCTATAATCAAAAAAAAAAAAAAAAAAAAACGTCCTAAATAATGGACTCGATTGTGTAAGGTTATTTATACGTCAGATTTTTGCGTTTCATTCGCGTAAATGTTACCCCATTTTACAGTCTCCCCTTATCGAAGCCCATTATTACTAACCCCCTCTAAATAATGTATGTGATACGATCGGCAGTGTAGCACATGTACGATATACCTCAGGATGATTTACAGGTTGTGCTGTAATGCATATTATTGATATTATTATGGTAGCTAAACTATTAAGGTGTCTTAAATTCCGCCTACTGTCTATTATTATCTAATATATGTATCTCACCCCAAAGCTATAAATTAAATCGAATGCGTATTAACAATACGTTGTTAAACCAATTGTTGGTCGCATGCCACACGTCATGCTTACTCGATTATTTACATATATTTTTCAAATTGTGTAGAACTTATGTAAATTAATCGACACTAAATTTTTTCTCCGAATTCTTCTAGGAACGTGTAATTATAAAAGGCGCTCGTAGAAAGTAAAATGAATTTCTTATTTTTTTAAATGTTCACCAAAAACTTGTTTTAAAAATATGTCATATACGAGACGACTAGAAACCGCGTTCACAAAATGGCACCTACTTTTCATAATAAACTTATTTTTAATCCATTTATTTATTTTTAGTTGAACATATTATTACTTACATTGTACGACACGTTTGTTTCGTTAGAGAAGTATTTGATCACGAAAAATGTAATTTCCAGTCAGCCTAAAACTTGTTTACTTTTAATAAATATCATTATGAAGTTTTTATCTTAGCGAATTAGTCTTCACGACGCAGTTAAAATCAAGTTGCCAAGTTAATTTAATTGAAAAATATATTTTTCGTTGTACTCAGTACTTTTTAAATTATTGGTTTAACGAAAAATTACTATTAAATTACATCCGTCGTTAACTCATCGGTTTAAATTATTCTGGTCCAACTAGTGAAATATCAATGGTACTATTTTATCTGCGCTACAAAACACCATATTGATTTTTTATAAATAGACATGACTTGAATTTAACCACTGACCTGTAATACAAGGTACAGATATATTATACTTGGCGCACAAGGAATGTTATATAGTCGACTCCGAAAAAAAAAAAAATACAAATGAGTTAGTACGCTAACCAAGACTACTTTATTAAAAAAAAAATATAACTATAAAAATCACCTCGGGCTTCTCCTGTGCTAAAGCACCACACCAGACGGACACATACCGGCTTATCAATCATAGGCCAACTACGTAGGTTATCATAGATGTTGACATAACAGGAATTAATGAATGTTTGTTGGGATAAACATTTGAGTTCACAATTTTATACATTTTTTGCGCGTAGAATACAATGCCATAATAGCCAAGGTAAACATTTTTTACTTACATCCAGACAACTAAATAAAATTAAAAAACTTGATGTAACATACAAATTATGTATTATTTCATTGATGAGTGTGCCAAAGTTTTAATTATATATTATTACTTCCTGATTAACTGAGTTTTTTTATTTTTGCATGATTTTGGGCGTTATAAAAAAAATTAATCGTTGAATATTGCAAATTATGTTTTAACAAAATATTGTATTTGTGCCAATGATATACTTGATGATGATGCCTTACATTGAGAATGTCATGTTTTTCTATTCCTAGAGTGACACGTTCAGACCAAGAGTGCCATTCAGTTTACCTGTATTTTAAATTTGTTACAATATCAGTTTTGTTAGGGTTTGTTATAACTCAAAGTTTTACTTCAAATCGTTATCATGTGTCTCGAAAGAATTGGTAAAACTAGAAAAGTTTTTTCTGTTAGTTCTAATTTTCTTTATTGAATGTGTAACATAAACCTTTTTTTAAATTTATTTGTTTAACCTTTTTCTGTAGTGTTGTGTCTAGTGTGTATTTTATGTGTTACTTTCTGTCTACCCTATTTTCCCACACCATTCTGAGATTTTACTTATATATATATATACATATATTAGGGATAGTAACAATATTTGAAGATTGGTTAATTATACAATTATTTTGTCATAAAGAAACATGGAACAAAACCTTTTCTGGTGCAGTAATAGTTTCTTTACATTATTTTGTTATTCACAAAATATTTACATTTAAAATTATTTATGCTAAGTTTCTACAAATACTTTTAATGGTTAAAATAAACTTACTTACTTACGGATTTTTTGTTCATAATTAACTAAATTTATGTATCATTATTTAAAATAATAATAGTAATCGTTAATTTCTAATTTTAACTAACTACAAAAATACATATTTTTAAAAAATAATGAAATAAAATTAAACATCGTATTTAAAAATGAAATTTTTGTAAAATAAATATTACGATCAAACGTTTCTTAACTTATTTAATTGATGAAATGAGTGTATTGTAGTGTTTATGTTTTTATTTCCTTCAAGACGTGTTAGTAGTATATGATTTTTTTTTTTTTTTGCATGCTTGATTGGTAACCATGATTATTGATTAAATAGAATAACTGGTTTCTTTACATTGATTTTTTACGGTTCCTTTTTTTGTTCTCTCTTCAATTAAATAGCAACTATCTTAATATAATTCAGTTCGACATATTTTGTTTCTTTTATGATCTCACAATATTCAGTGTAAATGTTTAGTGATCCCATACCATGTTCTAGCTTATCTAATTGTTTTAATGTTTTACATTTCATTTTCTTCGATATTTTATCTTCAAAGACTTTAGTAGACATTTTGAAGTGTACCGTAAACTTGAAATAGTACATTGATGTAATTACTTAATGGACAAATCTGTAATGGGTTAACTTAAAATCACCTTAAACAAATCAACTTAAAATGATTTGTCACTGTTTTGTATCATGTTTGTTTGATGAACGAATTTTCTTCTTCGGCAGGGAAATAGTGTAGTAGATTTTTTTAAATATGGCTATTAATTTAGAAATACCAGTTGCGATTAATCGTTACGTTTAATGTTTTTGATTAGAGAATCGATTGCTGCTTTCATTGGTCGTTAGATTTTAATGAGAAGTTCGTTTTATCGAGAATCGTTATATTTGAGAGTAAAAATAATATGGTCATAGTAATAACAAACGAGTGACGACTGGTCATACACATAGGAATTCGCAGGGCTAAATAATAAATCATTTCGTGTACACAGTCACATGTATCATGTGTGTACATACTGTTACAGTACTTAAGGCATACACGTGTACATGTAGATACGAACGTGAATAATGATGGCCGCAAACGCGCGTGGGTGGACTTAGGAACGGTAGCAGTGTGTTAAGTTTTAAGGGAACAAATGTTGGAGAAAAACGACCTAGGTCGACGCGTGTCACTATCGCGTCAGATGTCAATGATTAGTATAAAAAATTGAATACCCATCCAATAATCTCATGTGTGAAAAATGTCGCGACTATTGTTGTTGTACTAACCCGTGTTGGTGCGACTGAAAACGCGTGCCATGCGTGTAAAAAACTAAAAAACCGTTGTTATATTTTCGTGAAACTCTTGTACGCGTAAACTATTTTTTACTGTGTAAAGAATCCAGTACGATTATCCGATTGGAGGCCACACTGTGTTCGCGATCGTGTAATCTATAGATTGTTTGTATTTCAATGACCACTATTTTCTGTATGTGTAAGAGGAGTGGAACTGTTGAATGTGAATTTCCAATCCTACTCTGTTAGAAGCCGCCTTGCCCGTTCGCTCTGTGTGTAATTGACATTCTCTACCGGTCGACCTTGGCATTTGCTGGGCCCCCGTCACATTTACTATTATTGTCTGCGGCCTCATTCCGCACGAAACTTTACCCGACTGAAATCATCGCCATGTATCCTCAGATTCTTCGGTGCTGACTTGTAGAGTTTGCGAGCCGTATTGGATACATAGCGTACTTGCATGGGGCCGAACTGGTTAATTAGTAATTTGACTAGACGTTCCTAGTACAACAACAACGACCGGTATCTCCTCGGTTGTTGTTAAGTGATTTATTTTAATGTGCCCACCATCGAGTTGTGTATACAACAAAGCTCCGATTTTATAATTTAATTCGAGTTTCTGGTACAATATGGACTGTATTAAACGCCTCATTAATTATTCGATAAGCTACCCACAAACATCATAATATGGTAATAACACACAGATAAATACATACACATATACATGTTATAACAATGTCCCATTATGTTTCCTGTACATATGTATTAGTGCTGCGTACAACCTACTGCTTGGTCTTCATTCATATTTTTTTATTTATTATCATTGCAGCACACGAGTAATCCTTTCAAAAATCGGTTAATACACATTTTTTGAAACCGCCAGATACGCACTGTATTGTTTCGGTCTGGTTTATAGTTATAACACGTGAACGAGTCGAATATAATGAAAAAAGTATGTAAATTTCTTATTAACAATGACAATTTTAGAATATAGTCCCAGATTAATGTTAATTTGAAATTTCCTGTAAAGTGTTTCACTATGCTTAATAAAACCTTGTCGCCATTTATATTCGAAACAAGTAAAAAAACTTTTACTTCAAATTTCAGTACGAAATTAAAACTTTTTTGGAAGGTATTTTAACTAGTTTCCGAATTAGTTGGAAAAAACAATATGCTTATTGAGCTAACAAAGCCCAACACTTTGTGAAAAAAAAAAAAAAGAAACATTTAACTTAAAGATTTAACACTTTCACTTTTCCTTTTGTTATTTTTCTCGGTAATCCCTTAGAATACCCCTCGGGAGACTCCGCTTTGCATCGAAAACGCTATTTCAGATTACTCACTGACCTTTGCCGTTAAGCTCTATTGTCATATAGTGTGCGCATTAAAAAAAACATGACTATACTCGATCAATTATTGCAGGACTCCAACGGTAGCTATGCCGTTATGTTTTTTCTACGCCGATCACGTGGGGCGTCAAGAATGTGATGACTTTGAAATGAAAATCGCGTTGCCGACAGATTATAAAAAACATGCGCTCTGTGCAGTTTGTACTCCGGATAGATTGTACTCGTATTTGCGCATTATTTAAACTAATCATTTATTATTCTTAACTCGTAACGCCACGTGTTTATTTTCAACGTTGTTTTGGTCTTTTCCATTTTTTTTTTTTTTTGGAAGATTTTTGAATTTGTCATGACGAAATTGTACGTGAGACAGTAAGCTGCATGTTCCACGTGGTCTTTAGCGATATCTTTTTCTCTATCGTTTCGGTCTTTTGTCATCACTCCGGCAACTGTTATATTTCTTGTTGAGATCTCCTTACTGGATACTATCTGACTTGGATCCAATTATTGACATTTATATATTTATCATTGCATATGTACAGGTCAATAAACAGAATGTTTGTCTATACCCAAATTTCTTTTTGTAATCCGTACAAAATTAAATTCAACCTTTATGAAGTACGCCCATGTAGTTCAAATGTCAATACACATCCATTTGCCTTTCTTAGATCGTATTATTCTTAATAACCTTTTTTCTTTTGTCTGGATGTTACTTTTGCGCTGAATTTATCTAAGAAAAATGTTTATTCACATGGATTAGAAATAATTGTTAACGAAAATTTTCAAACGCAATTTCGATGTACATTGAAAAAAAAAGTTCTCCTGAGAAATGTTAACCACAATGAAATCCTCATTGTGAATAAACAAATATCATACTACAGTTAGTGTCAGTATAAAAGATGTGTTGCAATTAAATAGAACAAGGTTGTTGTAGCACTTTGGCGCGAGACAATTATCAAAATCCGTCTGGATTCGTGAAAATTATCTCAACAATTCTACTATCTAGATTTTTTTTGCCGTTTAATAATAATTATTGTCATTATACACCAAGTTTAAACGTATAATAGCAAAATCATGATTCCGTGATTATTAGTTGCGTTATAAAACGTGTTCGTATAATGCATTTAAAAAAAATACGAGTGGTAACGATTGCTGACGCAGTCGTCGCTTATACCAAGTAAAAAATATAGATGTTTGATAAAAATATTAAAGCGGTGGTGGAATTAATGTAATGGATAATTTTAAGCCGTCCGCGGTATTAATGTCGATTCCGTTGAATGACGTCTCTGTTAAGGTTCTCTAAGGACACAGAGGTGAAATGGATTTTAAATCGTATTCGAATTAAATACTCACAAGTTGAATCTGTTTCAACGAAATTTTACTAGTCAGTAGTCGCGTCCTTAGTATTTATATTTAACTGAACATTTTCTTTAGAATTTCTAAACCTGCCACAGTACTGTCAGTTATTTTTACAAACGATTTGGCTTTTGTAATTACAGAATATCGAGCGCTGGGAAAAATTAACCTCTCGGATACGATTGAATGTAATGACACTAATTAGTTATCAACTCAACAAAGTGAATTCGTGTTTAAACATTTAAACCATAAATAGTTAATAGATTCCTATTTAATTATGTAATAATTTCATATTTGTCAATAAATTAAGATTATATTGCTCTAAATAATATTCGCTTGAAACATCTTATTAACTTTAAGGTTTTACATAAATTCAAATGGCGAATTCTCGAGAAGTCACGTTATTGTAATAAAACAATATCTGTTTAAAACAGATCAGAGATTCACTCATCTTCTAATTATTTTAGTTTCCCTTGTTCTTGGATGGTGTTTGGTTAGCTGATTAATTTTGTAGCTTTGAATTAGAATAATTAACTGTGTTCAATATTCTAGAATATTAAAAAATAGAATATATATTCATTCGATATTGTTACGTATCGTTAACAGATTAGAGTAAATAAATTACTACACAAATAAATAAAAGGTGTTAAACTTTTAACTATCTGAATTTCATCATTTTTAGAATAGTACTTTTTAGTAGTCGTTATTTAATTTTTATTTTTTGGTAATGAAATCCATTTTAGATTTTGGTTTCATAATTATACTTTGAGCAAAACATTCGAACAATAGCTTGACTTGGCCTTGACAACCTGTATAGATATTTGATGTTAGTAAAAGAAATAGAGTTAATGAGTCTACCTATAATCTAAGGTGAAATTATGCTTAATTGGTGTTCAACAAATAAATGGAATACGAGATCCTATTTAAATAATTGTGCTTTGCTTTTTTGTTTCTCAAGGTAATATAAAATTAATATGAAAATCCCTTCGTTAGTTATATTTTGTTTATTTCTCAATCTCTAGAGTATTGAAGTTGGTTAATGTTTTATCTTATTTGATAATTAAAAAAAAAACAGTTCGCCAATATCAAATTATATAATTATTCTATTACTTTTTCTGTAATTATTAAAAGTTAAACTAATGTTAAAATTAGGACCATTTTTTCAATAAATTAATAATCAACAAATAGAACTTGCTTAACTCATCTGCATCAGACAGTGTATCCGCTATTTAAACTTGTGTCGGTTTGGTTGATTAACATGAATATAGTTCTTTATTTACTACTATTTTATGGTGGCAATGAATAATATTTTGACTGCATTGCCATGTTTTTATTATAAATTATCAATGGCGATTAATTAAACCTGCGGGGCATTACAGAACACGTCGTCCAATTCCATTTTACTGCATCCAAACAATTAGCAGTCGTGATACGCATAAAGAAATTCCAAAAACAACTGTTTGATTTCACTTGTTGCACTAGAAATAATAAAAAAAAACTGTTAACGATGCTAATTGTTAATTTGTTTTTAGGGAGTAAGTTTACTCATTAAAACTATTTTACTGAATAATAGTAATATGTTTCGATTAGTGTTTTTTATTGTATTGTATGTTTATTATTATTATTATTATTATAATCGTCAGTGATTAACGCCGAGTTGTAAAATTAATTTTATTATTTAAATTCGTATTCATTGTTTGTTGTGTCTTTTTAAATGGTTAACACTACTTTAATATCTCAGCCGTTAGGCCTAAGTACTGTTCGAGTGCTTTTCAAAAGCACTTGAATAATAAAACAAAGAGTATTCAACAACAAAACAGTGTAAAATGTATAATTCTATTTCAATTATCTTTTATCGGTTTAAGAATTTAATCAAACTGTATGTAAATTAATCTATTAAACTTGACACATGACAGTATTCCAGCATAACATTGGTAAATGTATATTTTATTTGTTGAAGAATTTTCGTTATTCCAATATAGAAATGACTGAGTGCAGAGTACATATTTTTTTTTTTTATCTTGTAATCGTATTGATTTCTTGATATAGTTGTGTGTGTACATATTATATAGGTAATCGTGATGCCGAAACTTTAGAAATATGTGTCTGTTTGAGTGTTTTCCAATATAGTATATTGTTATGTATATTATACTTTAAGACAACATTTTATTTATGAAAGAATTGCCTTTTAGTCATATTTTATCATTCATATATTTTCTCTTATATTTTATAGAATGTAGAATGACACATACAGGTAATTCTTTTTAATTAATCAAAAAATGAAAATAATATTGAGATATTTTTTTTGTCTCTTTAGGTATATGTTATTTTTAATTTATCAATCATAAAGTATTTTTTATGTTTATCCTTTATACTTTATAAAGGTGTCAACTTTATTTTTTTAAACGACGACATACATTATTAACTAGCGTATTTAATAGATAATGATATAATTAAGAAAATTTCTGATCGATAACAGCTTTTGGACCAGCATTTCAGAAGTTTTTGACACATTAAACCGAAGTGGGACTAAGAGTACGGCCAGGAAACGACGAATAATGATAACAATAATAAAATAATAATGATAACAACACCTCGCGTCTTGCCGATCACATAAAATGTCAATAACTTGAACCGAAATACTAGTCCAAAAGTTATTGTCGACGACTATATATTATTTATATTTTTAGACATATTAAAAGGTAAATGATAAATTATTTGTATTCATAATAAATGAAATCATGGTGTATTATTGAATGATATTACTGTGTGGGTAGGTGATTTTAAACGTTAATAATTCATCGCAAATGTAATTTCTGAATGTAAAAAAAACGCAGCTACTAGTTTTTGAATTGATCAATTAAGCTAAAAAACACGAGAACGTAATTCGCTAAGATGCAGTTATTTAAATTTCATCATTATCATTTTAAACGTCTGTCTTAATATTCAAAATAACATAATATGATAATTGTTTTTGTTACGAGAAAATCAATTTTACAGCATGTTCAATTGCTTCTTATATATAGTTCAGCATTTTTTTAATTAAGACGTGATTTGTCAAGGATTTTCTGGCGATGAAATCATTTGTATTGACTTGATTGTTCGATAGAATTTCTTTTCTGTGAGAACGCCAAAGAAATGTTTTTTGATGTATGCCCTCTGGTCTTGTGGTTGCGCTCGTATTAAAAAATTATTTATTTTTTTGTACCCATAAGCTGCTAAAGAAACTATTCGACAGTGGTGATCTTGTAAACTCGTCATGTTAATTGTATAAACGTTAATGCTATTTTTGTACTAAAATTCTTTAATTCTCAACCAAAAGTAGTTTCTATCTGAAATGTCAAAGTTTTCGTTTTCATGACGCTAATACGCAAATTAACGAGCACTTTCAAAACTAACGAAACGCTCATTACATTTTATTGAATTATAACGGAGTGGTTAAAGTAACACCCAACAACAGTATGATGACGATTGTTGACCAACATTGTTATTTTTATTGGTTTTAGTCACGAGGTCGACGATTAATTGTCGTAACCTAAGCCTACGCGCTTGCCACGTACAGTGAGCATTGTGCTTCAGAAACTTTTTGTTTTTATTACTCTTAACAACTATATTAACAGGTACTTGACTTCTCGCTTTCTCTTTAATGCCTGCCGGATTTTTTTTTTTACTTTTATTTGTTCTCTGCCGAGTGTCTTCAATTATTTAGTTTGTCGGCGAGTACTGTGTAATTAATTATAATGTTATCGTAATGGCTAAGTAATCAAATAGCTGTTAAAGATTCCTCGGACCGTTTAGCCGGATAGTTTTTCGGCGTTGAGTGATTAGAAAGCAACGAAGGGTAACAGCGAAATGACAACCTAAGAGAAAAAAGTGAAAACTATTAGTAGGTCGTTTTTTATCGCTTTGTTTTTATCGATACCAATTTTATCAAGACTTGTGTGTAACCAATGACTAACATTATAATGAAATTATCATTTGTTTTTCGACCGATTCCCAGCCCAATTATTCATGCAGACATTTTTTTTAACAATATGAGATATCCGCTTTACCTGTTACCATATAATAACGAGCTAGTGATCATACGTGTCTTCCTATTCTCGTTTGTTCATTACCACCGAGTACGTGTCGTCGAGAGTTTAAAAAATATGAAACACATTTCCGGGTAATGACATAGTTTAATTGTTTCGATAATACTGCTGAAATTAGATTGCGCATAAAAAAACAATCTAACGATAATAAGGTTGTCTATGTTTGTTGTACACTGTCCGCGGCGGTAGTATTGCTCAGACTCTAAACGGCGTTGCAGATCGAGCAACGTGTAATTAACGTCCGAGAGTGTTAACTAATTATTATTATTGTTGTTAAGTACTTTGTGGGTGTCAACAGTTTGACGGCATTCGACACAACGCTAATTGGGTGTCCGCAGTAGGTTTTCCTTTTGCCACCTCTAGTTCCGCCTGACGATTTCTACACAATTTATTTTGCGTCCGGTACCGCCTCCCTCAGAATCAACTACAGGACTCGTTAATAATTTCATTGTTGTTATTATTCCATGGTAAAATATACGGGCCTTTGGCCAACTTGGCTCCGGTTCAGTACGTTTAATATTAATGTCATTTAACGACTTTGCCGTATAATAACGCATGTACATTGCACGGCGCTCACGATAAGGGGCGGTCAATCAATTTGGTTTATGACGCGTAAAAATAACAAGACCCGCTCTGTACTTTTTGAAAACATTTATATCGTGTGAAATAATCATTTTTTATCTGTTTCAGGAGTCATGAAGTGACAACACTCTCGGGCCTGAATGGAATGAAGGAATCCACAGGCTTATTCGGCGACCCGGTAAGTGTTTTACGATATTCATTTTCTATTCTCTGACGCCCAAATACATTTTATCACTTTTTCGGCATTTCCTGCGAGGCGGCAGTTAGATTTTGTTCAACTCCGGTAATCGCCATTAACAATGTTGAATCGCACTAAACTGGTTTTTCAGTTAAAATACTATAAAAAAAAAAAAAAAAAATACTCTCACAAAAAACTGGTTTATTAACATTATTTTCCCGCCAATACCTTTGATACACATATTATTTCAAACATGAGTGTGTGATGGTCCTGTCGTTTTTAAATTGGTCAATGTTTTGTTTTTTATCTTATACGCCTTTCACACCTATTAAGGTACGCGCATAATCTATAATCGTAGAGGTCCAACGATATAAGAGAAAAAAATCCCTAGTCCTGAAACTTTACGAATAAAATGTTTTTGAAATTTACTTCGAACACAGGAGTAGTTAAAAAAAAATAAATCATAGTAAAAGAGTGGAATGATAAGTAAAATGGCCTATTGACATTTTTCAAGCGTTGGGAAAATGTTGTCAACTACTTAGCATCTTTGATTTACCTATAAAATAAAACTTTAATTTGTATAAGTATATTTTTATCGACCCATGTAATTAAATATATAAAAGCAATAAAATGTCAAGTTTTAAATGGAACTTGCATCTATTCATTGACTTTGGTTTACCTGTAATTACTATATTTCAGTGGAATGATGTATTGATTTTACCCAGTAAAACAACGTGCGGTTATAAATAATATTTATGTAGTAAATTATGTTATTCACAGCGGCATTCCTATTAGTTGGCAGCTATTGAAATTGCTTCAGCAATCACAATGGCAATTAAAAAGCGAATTTCATCAGTGAGCACCGTAGACATTCGGTTCTACATGCAAATACGATTTTTTTAATTTAAAGGTTATCTCGAATTTTATTTAATTGGTCAACGTTGTGCGTATTGTTTTATTGGAGGTAAAAAAAAAACACGATAACGCAGAAACACGAGACATACCGTGTGAAATTCTACCGATGNGCAAATACGATTTTTTTAATTTAAAGGTTATCTCGAATTTTATTTAATTGGTCAACGTTGTGCGTATTGTTTTATTGGAGGTCAAAAAAAAACACGATAACGCAGAAACACGAGACATACCGTGTGAAATTCTACCGATGGCGGCGCCTATTTTTCTAATTTTTTACTCATCCGACCTAATTTTGGTGCACCGTTTTATTATTCACGTGAATACGGTTCATTTTTTTCGAAACCAACTGACGTGTTGCGTCTCGGACACAACTCTCTTTCCGTTGACTTGCCACTTGCTCTCCATGCGACACGCACGTTCACTTTTTGCCCCTCTTTGTCAACGTTCTACAAGGAAAAAAATGCACCTGCGTTGTGTTTCGCCGTTCAAACAATCATAATCAAGCGGTCGTTTTGTATTGGCAATAAATTCATCATCGCATTAATTTGGGCTGAACTCGACCGCGGTTCTGTTTCACATACCAGTGATTATCCGGTGTATTGTACAGGTATAGTTCGACTTCTTCCGAAGTACACGATCGTGCAGTCCGAATGAAACTCTGGTCGGTGTGTATTGTTTGGATACGTTTAATTCCGTCGGTGTTATTACCGAGAGGGGAAATTCGTGAACCGAATCAACGAACGCCGCGTGTGTGTTGTCTTCAACAATACCACCCCCACCGCCACCATCACCACACCGGAAAATAGACAATATCATCGCGGACCAAGCGTTAATTACTCCCCTTCCCCCTCCCCTATTACGATTAATTTACTCGTGCGCGCATCCTTGTTTCGTCGCTCCAAGGAAAAACCACCGCAAATACCAACACTCGAGTAAACATAATATTATAATTTGAAAAACAGTGTTCTCGGAGAAAACCGGCAATTACCCACGTCGTGGGTCAATCTCATTGGAATCGTTTGTATTACTAACTCGTAGTGCACGTTTCCCGAATCTCGTCTGCTGTGTACACCAGTTATAAAAAACACCGTCTCCCGGAAACCTACACGGAATATGATGTGTACAACGAGTTTTCGGGCAACCGTTCAAAACGTGCGTAGTTTATGTTACCTGAACACTGTTGGCGCATATTGTAGTGGAGAAAGATGAGTAGATACGACTTTTTCCTTAATCGCTCAGTATCCGTGTGAATTTCTTAATGGTCCAACTCTCGTTCAACACACAACGACTATTGTTTACTGTTAGTTTATACCTTTTATCTCGTAGTATCGCCTTGAAAATAACTTCGGGTGCCGCCGTTCGCGCCAAGACGAGTCTGTCGATAATAACGTTTTTTAATCGAAACAATGAATCGCGTGTCATCCGCCAACTAGTCGAAATCGCTCTTTTGTGCTCGGCACACTATGACAGCGTGTTGGCTGTGCCGGTAAGTTTCATTGTTTAGTAATTATCTATCGGAAACGTGACGTTTTGCAAAATAATCTGCCCATAATTTCCCCCCTCCCAAATATAAACAAACGATGATCTGTACTGGGTGTATGTTTTTAGATAATTGCGAAACGTTTCCGCGAAATCAAGAACATTTCCAAGACCATTCGTGATGGCAGTAGTAACATGTGTTTTTTTTTTTCGTTGTAATTGCCCTTGAACAATGGAAAAAGCGTACGCGAGGAGGGCGTTTAGTCGGCGGCCGACTCGGTGTTTTCAAGTGTTCCCAAACTTATATTTATTACTGTTGTGTGTTTAACCAGCGTCGCCGTATAACAATATAAATTGTATTGTGTTGGACAAATTGGACAGAAGAACGTGTACGGAGTAGTTTCGCTTTGTTTGGGCTAATTGAGTTTTTAACCGAAAAGTACATTGACCCCCCGCGTTTTTGTGCCCGTTCGCGTCTCTCGTGTAATATTTCATATGTCCTTATTGTTGCGCTTTTCGAATAATGTGTTTCAAAAAGCAATTATTAGGTAAATGGAAACGTGATGTACGCGCTTTGCTCTGTATCGGAAGACTTGTCCTCCCACGCGGCGCTGTTCGACCTGACAAGTCGGGCCACGACAGTCATAAATCATTTGTCGATACGAACGCCGTTAATTGTGATTTATCGCAAAAACATACATAATATATTTGAAAAAATTATAATAAACACAATAAGTCGTGTGCCAATTTAACGGGTTGACCGATGATTTTTTTTGTTTATTCGCTGGGCGATTGTGTTTTTTAACGAGGGGTGGTCACCCAACAGCCTAAAACACAATACACACGGCGATGCGAGTGGACCGCATTACGAAAACGAGTTAAAAACGTCCGTGGCCTTGGATAATGATAATATATATATATATAGGGTGTTGAGTAAGTTAGGAAACAGTTAAATTGTTACAAACAATGAGTACAATAGAAATTCGTTTCCTTATTTACTGAACACTCTGTATATACACACACCATTTGCATGTTATCCGACCAAAGAAGCGAAATCAAGAATGGGATTGTTGTGACGAAATTATTAACGAATTTACCGATTTCGTATAGTTTTTTTTAAGTATAAACAACTCGATGAAATAGTTTGCCGGTGAGTGTTGGACGTGGAAAAAATAAATAAATAGTCGTCGCCAGGAACCAGTATTTTATTGGTATATGAATGACTCGCCGGTAGTCACGAAATTCACTATGCATAGCCGTCGGTGGTTTTGCCCGTTTTTTAATGTGTTTTTCTGGTGGATTTCCGAGAATAATATATTTTTATTATGGTAGATTTTTATTTCTAGACTGCCGCCTCCGAGTTTGACAGGAATATTAGGAGTGAATGTAATATTTCATATTGGAAACTTTTTATGGCGGTTGGTTTCGGTGTTGGGGGCCCCTATGGAGAATCCGTCAAACGAAGAAATCCATAGAGTCGTTCTCTCGGTAACTGGGCTGTTTCGAAAGAAATAATTAATCGCTGCGGTTTTGCCAAGTCGAAAGTCCACACGATCTGTTGTGTATGGAAAAATAACAATAAAACAGTCGTTGAACTTGCGACAAGCCGGTGGCGTTTGATTTATAATGCCAACAGGCAATGATAATAATTATAATAGACGCGTTTGAATGAATTACACGGTCGTCAGGTGTGTGACGACCTCTCCTCCGGTAACCGTAACAGTTCATACGGTTGTCGAAGAGGAGAGACGCACCGCAGTCTATGGTATTTGTCGTTTTTGCTTAATTTCCTACCGTTTGCTGGTTCGGTCGTGTTGCGGCTCTCAGCAATAATAACGTCGTGTACGTCGAGGTCCGACTCCGCCCAAATGTGTGTCGATTAAATGATTTTCGTTGATTTTTTACCCGGCGCTACGGCGGTTTCTCGTCAGTAAAAAAACATCTTTACACCCAACTCATTATCATAAACAGCGGACGAGGCGCCTTGTCCGTTGTGATTCCGTGTAGTATTTGCACAGTGCCTTCTGTGTTTTCCGTCGGGCGCGTTCAATTATCGGATTCCGTGCACACTAATAGCGTTTAGATGTTTTTTTAGGAATCGGTGCATCCAAATCACAGTGATCGAGTCGTTTTTAACTCTCCAAATAACGTCTCGTGTGTCCAGTGCCGCTCGAGCAACGCGACGGCGTTGTAAATTTGCAATATTTTACTGTAATCGGCGCAAGACAACAAGTTACTGTACAATTCTAATAAATTGCCGACTACGCAAATTATCGCCACGTGTTGTTCGATATTTTTTTTTTACAAAATCATGTCGGTACTCGGTGAAATTTTACAGAAAATCGTACGTTGTGTCGAGGCGCTCGGTATTGCCGTGGAAAATGTTTTTTTTATTGAAAAAGTATAGTCTTGAAATAAAATTAAAAGAGTTCTATGAGGTCAAGGCCGTGTCGAACACGTTTTTTTGTTTTCGTGAAATCGCTACTCCGTTCCACAGGCACCGCAATAACAACAGGCGGTTAAAAAATAACTATTATCTTTTAGTTGTCTTAACACGGTTATTATTGATACGGACGTTATTTTATCACTCGCTGGAGTGTCCAGTGCTGTTCGGTTAATTTTACCAGACAGCGTAAGTGACCATTAAACACACTTTTCGGCCAATAATTACATAGAAACACACACAGTCCATTGAAACGGCCTAACGGATCTTTACTCGCTAATCAAATGGTTAACGAGCACATCAGACAGGTCGCGGTACTGTTACGAAAAGCCGCCGATAGGTTCTCATGCGTCACAATGGTTTCGCCCGCACAGATTTCGGTCGGTGCGATACTTCTGACGCATAGTATTTTTCTACGCTTTTACCGGTGCAACGAATTGCCGGCCGTTATGATCTCCAGTACGGGTCGCCGCATTGCCGAGGAAATGTAGGTAACCAAAGTACACGGTGGCCATGGCGATGTCCTCTGAGCGGACCGGTAGGACGCGCGAAAAGGGTAGAACCGGTTGTGGGGTAATCTGTTATGTATACAAACAGTACACCGTCGCGTTGGACGCGGTGCGGCCGTCGACTAGCCATTCGCGTCCTCCAACCTTGCTCTACAGATGACCCTCGTCCGCGCGCGCACATTCTTGCCGGATTATTGGAATTCCACACACCTGTACGCCCTACCCGTCGTAATACGCGGCGGTGGTGGGGAGTAACTCAGTCTGTTCTCCGTCCGCCGTCGCGGTCGTGGTCGTCGTCATCGTCGGCGGGAATTTTCGAAGCGGTGGTGGTGGCGGCGGCGGCGGCAGCAACGTACACGGCGGACAGTACAATCCATAGTCGTGCGTCGCGTACCGGTTATCCGACGTGCGCGTGTGTGTGTGTGTTCATTCGTATGTGTTTTTGCGCGCGTTCGTTTTGCTCGGTGGTCTCAGCAAAATCATATTTTTAAATATTATCGAGTACGTGACTTGATGACACCGCTGTGTGGTTTACGACGCGTCGAACGTGTTTTTGAAAAGTGATTTTCGCGTGTGTGTGTTTGAATGCCGTCGCCGCCGACGGTCGTCCGTCGACGGTTAGCGGTCAGTGCGTACCGCGAACCGCCGCCGTCGATACCGCTGTTCGGTTCAAAAGTCCGGCGATGGGCATATTCCGCTGTCCGTTGATCAGGTTCAGCCAACGTCGATCAGGCGGCGGTGGTGACGGCAGACGTTCGTCGCGACAACAGCTGCCGGAGGTAAGCACGACCGTGCGGACACAACCGTCGTCTCCGTCACCGCCGCTGAACCTGTCGCATCAACGGCCACAGACGTCGCCGACAGTGGCGCAGAGCGTCGCGTCTAATCAGCAACATCACGTTTGCCGCACCTTCGGACGGATCGCGCCAAAAGTCAGTATTTTTTTTTAATATTTCTAGAGGCTAAATAAGTCCAAACTCAATACGTGATTAGCATTGACGCGTTCGTATCAGTAAACCCTAAAAAATTGTACACGGCCCGGGTAGGATTTGACGTCGTAAGTAATATAACATTCGAAAACGGATTTCTAATAAACATGGACGACATAAACGAGTGAAAAAGCGTTTTTTTTTCTTTTTCCGTCGACCATAAAGAAGTTCTTTCAACGGGGTAATCCTCGTAGGAACATAAGACGCGGTAAAAAAACATTACAACGAATCTCATTGATATGCGTTTTTATATCAACACACCGAATACTTCCGGGTGTGGCCTCTGATGATAATAGTTGTCGTTCGATGAGAATCGCTGATTTTCCCGGAGCGCTACTCAAGTAATAAATAATTGATCGAACGCAGTCATTATTGGCACACACAGTTACGGTCATAAGATTTCGCGTAACGCGTTAGTTTTGGTGCGAAAAGAAGAAGGGGAGGGTCAGAACGCATGGAGTGCATTCTTATTAAATATTCGGAGAAATATAAAACACATTAAGTGTTTTGTACGGGCGATTGGTCGCGGCCACGTTTTTGGAATTCGAATGTGTTTTACGGGGCTTGTAATTGGAATTCGGGTGGACGTTTTATTTTTTTTATGACCGGAGCACTTAACGTGGGCTACCGGGAGAGGGTTGACGCGCATATAAAAATGGTGCAAAAATAAATTCCACGTAAAATACACGCAGCCAATTATCTTTTAATATCTGTTAATAATTCAATTTTATTCAAATTTATTCTCGAAAAAAATAACAACAGGTTATTATGTGCGACACAGTGAAATTTTAATCCGATCGAAAAAATCTATAATGGAAATTTCAAGTAAAAATTTACTTGTCAGCCTTATGCTTTAGGCGGAGCGGCGGTGACACATGAACCGCATTCGTTTTGGGCGTCGGAAAAAAAATCATTATTTTGATAATATCAAACGCATTCGAGTTATCTCAGCGGTTAGGTATTTCGGGCACCGGTTGTGATTACATTTGTTCTATTTGCAATGAATAATTAACGTTATTCAAGGCGATCCGAGTACAAACTGAGTGACGATTGTTTTTTTTTTCGCTCGGCTAACAACATCTCGTACACTAACTACTACTATTATTATTATTATTATTATTATTATTAAATAAGGCGGTGTGTTTACCTGTGCGCACAACACGCACTAGGATTGGAATTTCACGTTACTCTCCAGCACCTCCACCTGATACCGGCGGGTCTTGCCCACCCCGTGCCGCGGTCCGTTTAAATAATATCCCACACAATGTACTTGGGCCCTAAACCTGTTTCAACACGTGGTCTCTTAGCCGGCGACCATATGAGCCGCCTTTCCGTAGCGGTTATTTTTCCACTGAATCGCGCGACCGACCTTTTTATTTCCCCTACTACTCTACTCTCGGGATTCGATTTTTTTTTTTTTTCACCGATTTTGGCGCCACCACCCGACCCACCGGAACCGTTTTCTCCATTATGAAATAGCCAACCGATCCGAACACTCGGCGCGTTGCTGCGACGCCGCCGGAAACAGATTTATTGTTTTCATTTTACAGTTGTTCACACGACCCGGTGGGCTTTGGAAATTCAAATATATCATTATACGCAGTCACCGGCCATGACCGTTTAACGTCAGTGTTGTGCTTGCATTGCGTCATTGTAATGTATCATTTAAAAGTATCATTCATAATTCGTTCATGAAATGTCACCGTGTACTGGTTTTCTGTGGTGTAGATAATGGAAAAACAGGTAGCCAGTTTCTTATGTTGGTCGACCGAGAAATGTTACCTGAACTATACCAATTAGAATGTAACGTATAATACACATTAGCACTGTAAATAGATGCGTTTGTTTTTTCAGAACTACAAGCCAACCGAATTTTTACCGCTCAACAATTAGCACTAAAAGAGCGTGTGTCCTATTCTATTGTCGTGTTTTCTGTCGGAATAAATATTGTCACAATTGTATTTCGTAGTTATCTCTTGTTAAACCTCTTTCTTTTCACCTCCCCATAACGAAGGCGATTAGAAAATATTGCTTGTACTTTTTTCCCTTTTGATAACCGATTTCACCGGAAGTGACTGTATTATTTGAAAATGAATAAATCAATGCTATTTGATATTTATACGTACAATATTGCCACAAGTACACGCGGCCTTAGGATCTAGAAAAGAAAGCGCGACTCGTATTCATCTTCGCATACGATTAGTTTTTGCTATTGTTCTCTTTGTAAGCGTTTTCGTTTTGACGACCACTGCGATTATAAAGCGCTAACAGGCAGGACGACACCTAATGGTTTCCAACGCATGTTCTCGGAAATTGTGTGTACATACTTAATTGCCAACGTTAATTTTGTACTGCAAAACATATGTGTTTGCGCACGTCACGAGGCTCATCAAAGGCCAAATTAGTTGGCGTTTTCGAAATCATCGCCGTTCATTAAACCAACGTGGAGTCCAGTCGATTTCTTAGAAATTCTTCAAGAGCACTCGTATGATATAATTTTATTTGAGTTCAAATGTTTTTACATTTTTTTTTTTTTTTGTCTTCTCATCCATTTGTTTTCAGTTGAATAAATCGGTTTTTTTTTTTTTTTTTTTACAACAGTCGACATTAATCGAATTGTGAACTTTGAAGTCTCGACCCGAAAAAATGTATTGACAAAATAACCAAACATTGTTTTATAATAAAATAAAACGATCGGTTGGGCAGAAAGGATTGTCGCCATTTGAGTTGCAATTTTTTTGGCTGCCCAACAATTTTTTTAATTGGTTTTTCCACTTCCTTCCTTTTCGTGCACCGTTGTTCCGTTTAAACAATAAACAACACGGTCGTCTGTCACGGGGCACTTCCGGTTACAATGCAGTCCGAAATATCGGTCGGTCATTAATCAGACCGGAAACAGTTTTCACACCCGGCGAATTGACCAAATGAGCCGATCCACAACGAAACGAAATCGTTCGGAGGACGAGTCTTGAAATTGAAACTTAAAAACTTGAAAATTAGCCTTTTAGTGAACGAAAAGTCATTGGAATGCGTTTTTATTTTTTTTTTTTTGATGTTTTAGAATAATAAACAACTGTCGTTCATGTGCTATAAAACGTAAGCGACTTGAATAAAGTCGAAACGAACGATTTCAGAAAACATTTAGAACAATATTAAACGGCCATGTCGCCTAGTTAAGTTCAATTTGTATTCGGTGAAAAAAAAAACGGTTACTAGGGAAAAGTAGAGGAGCAACGATCACACCCATAACTGCAGTCGTGCACAGTTTGTGCTGCTCTGGGAATATTAATTCTTAATCAATCGCATAGTTTGAATAAAACATAAGCACTCGACGGTATTGGTCACGACCGACGTGCACACGAGTGTTGGTTTGTCTAATTTTTCACGTGTGTCTTGGTGGGCCATCTCGCAGTAATCGTCATTCCGTTTTCCGTAATTAATTACAACATGTTGTGAGTAACATGTTTTCTTCCCGGCAACGTCGTCTGTGCAGCCTCACGAGTTACTTCCGGCAGTCGCCTCTACTTTTTAACGCCAATTAACATTAGATATACCGAGCGCGGATTTCCATCACGTTCGGTCGAATTAATTAGCGATTTCTCCTAACGGCGGAGAAAATCGTGTCAAAGCCAAATCTGAGCTCGTCTCCGAGCCGACGGCCGAATCGTTCGTTTTTAATTACTTGTTACGATTTTCAGCTCGTAAATTATCTCCTCTGCGACTGCACAGCGCCGAGCCGTTTAATCCGACCCGGAGCTTAGCCGATGGAAAATATATAAAAAAAAAATCGTTCGCTCGTAATCCGAGTGGAACGTCGAAATGTATTGAGATATTAATATTCCGACGAGAGCGATTGCCGCCGCCGTCTACGTGAAACGACGGGGCTCCTTGAGGCGGTCATTTTTTAAATGTGCTAATTAATTAGATTAATTAATTTCAATAGGGAGCGATCGTCAACGCGGATGACGTTGGGACAGTGCACGGAAAGCATATTAATGAAACGGAGTGGCGCTTATTTTTAGTGTCGTCGTTGTGAGCGGAGGTGGTGTTGTTGACATTTACAAGTGGACAAAATTAGACGCGCCGCCTTCGTGCCCTCCATACTTATGATTAGCTCTTCTTCGAGGCAGCATCACTTGCACAGTGTATCTTTCCGTCGTAAGCGACCCGTCGGTGCCCACCAAGTTTTTTATCCGCTCCGTTTGCGAGATAGCGCATTGTCAACTCGTCTCTTTGAAACGCCTTTAATTTATTTCCGCGTAAAACACAAGACTTACTACGGTCCGAGTTTACAATTTATCATTACCGGTGTTCTGTAATCCCTTTTGAACGGCTTTTTAAATCCCTGCCCCGGTTTGGTGAACGCTGCCTGTTGTATATCGTCGTCATGGCCGGCTAGGAAGTTGTCCATTGTTCAATATATATATATATATATTTTCCATTATATTAGTTTAAATTGTAAAACAAAAGAGAGTATTTTATTTCAAAACTATTATGTCCCATGGTCTGTGTCTGCCGGATACATGAGATTACCAACTACAGCCGACGAGCGTTATACATTTTTTTAATTCTCTCGGGACCAGATAACGTTCGGCATATTTGTTGTGTCGATGTTCAATGTTTTTAGCGGCACTCGTCTACCATTGCGTTTTTTATTATCGATTATAGATCTTTGAATAAATCCCAACAGTTACTCTGTTGTTCGAGGCTTTAGGCACAGACAGACGCCCACTCGAAATCCAATGGCACGGACTAAGTATCAATAACAATTAAATTTTTCTAATGGACTCGTAGCGATATTTTCCAGCAACCGTGTTATTAGTTTTTTTAATGTAAATACGACTGGACCGTTTGTAATAAGTGCGGACAAAAGTCTCTGCCCGTTCGATTGGGTTTTTTAATTGAACGGCACGGCGGTCGAATTATCGATAGGTTTTCATCGTTGGCGCCATCAAAATGTCGTGTGCGGCAATGGCTGAATCGCTGGCAGCAGAAGTCGGTCGGATGAAGCGCACGCTGAAATGGTCCGGTTACAAACACGTGAGTTACTCGACAAACGGTAAAAAAAGGGACTGGAAAAACTGGGTAGAAGATTAATTTATTGTCGAGAAAGTTTATGACACGGACATAATGAATTTTTATGGTGGCGAAACATCGGCCAGGCGGCAATTGGTTTTGCTTTGCCTAATTATTTACGACGACGACGGTGGCAATTACTTTTTTGTTGTTGTGTGCAACTTCCACTCGGTTTTCTTTTCGAGTTTATTAATTTTGAATAACAGCGCTCGGAAAACTACCATGCCGGGCAAGCACATTATCATCCGATGGACCGGCCGGCGCTAGTCGCACAAACAAAAAACGATTAGCAATAAAAATAAACGACCTTTTATGATAATCGCCGCTAACGTGTGTCGTTTCCGTTTGTCGCACTAGTAATAACGCCGGCGTAATTAATTAATTATTTTATTCATTGCGCTCGCAAATTAATTATTAATAAGCGGACATTTGACGGTATCCGAACTGCGGATATTCTTTTTGTCAAAGGTCGCAACGCGCGTCACGTTGTTTAATGAACGTGGGGCCGAATCGAGCTCAGCCCGTCGAGGTCGTTTTGGTGTTATTTTATTCATCGACCGTGTAATTTTTATTTTTCGTATTGTGCGTTACCGGACGGGTTATTTTTGTTTGCACAAAAACGTCGTTTTCATAGTTCGTGTTTTACGGTCGTTCGGTCGTTGCGTTTATTTATTTTTTAATTACCGCGCGCGTATGATGAGAGCGCGTTGCCAACGTTTTGTACACATGTCTCGTCAGTTAATCTTGTATTTTTTTCATCGTAAAACCCAACCGATAATATTTCGCTACTGCTGTTTGTCGTCGTTATTGGCAATAGTTATTTTCAACGCGCTCATAAAAATCTGTCTCGTTTTACCAACTCCGTGTAAACTGACCTGCATATCAAAAAGTGCAACTTTACTCATTCCGTTAAATCACCGCACTCTTAAACTCACATCAGTTTTCCGGTACTCGACGTTTATCTTCGCTGGCAGCTGTTGACTTGCAACGCCTTCGGAAGAAAAACCGTTCCCATTGTGGTGTCGTTCATAAGTCAGTTTAAACACTACTCGGCGCCCGTTAAATAGATAATGACATTGTCGTTAGGTTATTATGTGAGACATAAATTCAATCGGTCTGATTTGAACTTCTGAACTTCTTTAGCAGCTTAAGAGCGCCGATTGAGAGTCTTATGCAAATAAAACCGAGTTGCCAGTAATTAATGATTATTATTCCATTTTTATTAAATACTCTATAGCGAGCTCGCCTTTTCGGCAAGTAATTCACCAGAAAGTTTAAATGCGGCCGAGGAAAATCGACGAATAATGGAAAAAAGTAAACTTTTTTTTTTTTTTCGGACACTTACCGTCGAGTATCATCTCGACTCGTGATGAAACGGAATTATGACGAAATTGCAGTCGGCCCGTCACGGTTGACAATTTTTATCGCGTGTACTGCTCAGTTTTGAGTGCGTACGACGAATTTTCGAGCACGCAAAGTGTGTTTTTTTTTATGAATTTTCATACCGCCCCTTACGGCAACGATAGGCCCACGGGAAGCGGAGGTCATACGCGGCTAAGCGGATTAATTGATAATGCTATTGCCGTGTGTCTGGATAAAAAACACGAGACCGTGAAACGAATAGGCCGTTTGCGCAGAGAAGACGGTCGGGGGCTAGACGTTCGATAAGCTTACTCGCATCTGTAATAACAATAATAATAAGAGCGTAGGCAATTGAACGGGGTCATAGTTTAATTTGTTATTAGGTTTCAAGTGGGGAGCCGGTTAAAAAGAACACGAAACCGCCATTAGATGTACTGGAAACGGATTTCGCAATGAACTTAAAACGAAAAATCCGGCGGCCAGGTTTCGAAAAATATATTCTCTTGTTTTTTTATCGTCGTGTAGTGATTTGAAATTGCAGTTACCAATATATTACAAGATGTTTTTATGTGCCGCCATAACTCACGAACGACTTTAATGGAGACGCTACGACTTTATGCCGACCGTATCTAACCTGAAATAAAAGTTTATACTCGCGCTGCCAACCAACGCGATTGCTCGAAGCATTTTTTTGTCACTCGTAACGCGCGGCAGACGTCACGTACGCGACGGTCGGCATTTTTTTCATGTAAAGTATACCCCAAAGGCAGGCGGCCACTATTAGTGTCAACACACAAACTCATAAGTGTTGATGCGCATCGGCAATGTTGCCGACGACTAGGATTGAGTTTTTTTCCGGTTTCATAAATGCCTGTCGCCTTCTGTGTAGCGTTGCATAACCCTTTCTAGGATTGCGACATGACAATGTCGTGTAGCATATGAGCTTGTGGGTGCGCCGCCGTCATCGTTGATTTCTGCTGAAGCCAAACGTGCGTTGCCCTCATCTCCTACGCGTCTAGTGTGACACATGCACCGTACAACAGATATTCCATTACAATATACAATGGACATTAAAAAAAATGCCGGATACAATTCCGTAGCAACCCGAGTAGGTTTGTTTGTTTGGAATTCATCGGGCGCACGCCCTAACACATAAACATTTCATGTCTGTTTTTTTATTCATCTCTTCTCATGCACACCGGACGAATCTTTGATGTTGTTATTGTGTCAGTGTTCCACCGATATTTACATGTTGTCGGTGACGTTATTAACGTTCAACCGATTCCGTTTCCAGATGACTTCTATAGACTGAACTGTTTCTAAACGATACAAATGACTTACACGAATAGAGTAAAAAATACAAGACAATTAGCCGGTTCTAGAGATTTTGATTTTATTATGTTTCTGTCGCATATTGAGTCCAAATAGTCTCCCGGAGTTGGGCTGTACTTTTAAGTATTGTTTGAAAGAGTTTGCCCGTGACAATTTTCCCGCGTTCAGTGCATTTTCAATGGAATTCGCTCTTATGCACTTTTAAAAATAACTTTGTTTTGCGCTGACAACGTCTGTCGTTTTAAATGTTTTCCCGTGTAATATTGTTATAATTCATTTTAGGCGTCGTTTGAGAATGTCTTCGCATAGAACACCTCTCACGCTGCTTTGTGGTGCCGGATGTTGGGCAGAAACTTCCTCCGAGTTGGAAATGGAATTTACCGTACAGCCGATGGGATTAATGACAATTTAAGTCGGCGGCTCAGCTAAATGCAATAAAATTCATTTGTTAGTTTTTGCATAGACCGTTTCATCTTCACTCGTGTTGCGAACTTACCCCACTCTCGCTATACGCAGGCATCTCGTGTTTTTAATTGTTTTGTCAATTACATCATAATCGTCCGTATTTTTATTTTATTTGTACAATGTTTTTAATTGCTGTAAAGTGAATCTACAATTGTTGTGGCCGTATGATACAGGGCAATTGTGGTGTTTTTTAGTATCGTGTAATAGGTATTTATCTAACGGCAACATTATCTTTTAATTACTTTTTGTTGTTTATGAATTTTAAAGTCGTTAAAAACGTATATCCATGTTACGTTTGGTTGATTATTTTAATTACCAAATACTCGAACGAAAATTAATGACATGGCAGTACCTTTGGTATTTGATGATTTATGTACGACCCTTCATTTATCTTTATTAGCTGCCAAAGTTTAAATCGGATAAACTCGCTCATAAACGATGTGTTCTCTGCGTCGCCGTTTGATATTTTATGGTTTACTTAAAAATAAGAACACGGCGTTTTTACTGTTATTAAATATTGTTACACGTCCTACTTGTAGAAGAGAAACCGACTGATGATGAATACACATTACTACATACTTACAGTTCATTGATGGGAACATGTCTTGTGCACCCAGAGCCGAAAACATTCACAATTGTAGGACGTTATTAGTTGGCATGACAGAATTCCACCTTGGGGCTAACAATTGATTACTCACACATGACATAATATACTTGTCTTTTATGTTTTCACAGTCAGAACAATCACTTTCGATCTTGAGCATTCTCCCAATACCGCATTTTCACTGAGTTTACTGTGATTAGTCGAATATATAAATTTCAAAATAAAACACTTTATACAATTCGAACTGTTGTTTTATACGCGGCCGCCATTCTCATTTGGTATTCTTTTTGGCCGGCCCAAATATTTTAATCTCGGTTTGTTCTTCTGCGTAGATATGTTATAAATTACACTCCCAATGGGTAATAAAATTTAATTAAAACCCGTGTAGCATCTATGACGGACAAATATAGATGAGACGAGCCGTAGGTGTAGGATGTTTGGCGAATTCCTAAGTCAAATAATGCGCGTAGGAACTGAACGGGGTATATAAAATGTCGTAGAGACGGAAAAACAATGAGAAAATTCCAGTGAAACAAAATATCATGTATAACGTGTCATGCAGGGAAGAAAAAGTACAGAAATGTCGCATTTATTAATTAATTGCAGAGTATTAATGGGAGACGTTAAACGTTTTGCCATACTGAATAAATTTTATTCGGTCGTACAACTATTATCATTTATTACTAAAAACTTTTTTGGGTATTGAAACTTAATAGTATGTTATCGCACAATATCTTGAAATATTTAAATAGATATGTGTCCATATACTAATATGTTTTATTTCGATTGTTTTTCAGGTATGTATTATCATTGTGAAGTTTATATATAATCGAGCAATATCGGAAATCCGTAAGTTGTTAGTTTTAAGTGAATTCGATCCATGAAAATCATTTTTATATAAACAACTACTATAAAAAAAAAAAAAACGAGCAAAACCGCAACAATTTATATATTTGACATATTGTTATTGGCATTTAATTGTAAAAGGCACGTGCACATATGTGACTGGCGGTCAGCACTCGCGTTGGCACCTCATTTTCGTTCGAGTCCCTCTTCGGCGATTGCGTAATAAATGCCTGTTATTCTTTTCCAATACACGCCATGTTGTGTATTGAGTTACACGGTATTATGCCTCCCCCTTTTGCACCACCCCTAAGGAAACCATATCGAACTTTGTTATCACGTGTCGTCTCTCGTGAGCTTTTGTCACGGCACTACGTTTATAGAAACTCGTTAGGTTTCCGTCATGATTAGCGTTGGTCGCCTATTGTTTATGGTCTTAATTTAATTGTCAGTCGTTTGCGTCGTGTACGTTTAATAGGCAAAGGTCAAAAAGCCGTGTCGTCGTTTCTGCACTTGCACATTATTGGCGCCGCCTACGTTACACATTTTACTCTGCAACACGTCCCGAATAGTTGGTTTTTTTAAATCATAATTGATTTTAATTAGTAACCGTACAGTGACGTGCTGCGAGGACGTTGCACCCGCGTAATATGATGCTGTTGTGCGCCTGTGTTCTACTCATACGAGTTATGTTTTAATGGAGAAACGTGACTCGATGGCAATTGTACTTTTTTACTCGGTGCCTCTGACGCACTGTACAATAGCGTCGTACGTTTTGACGATTTTTAGCGCTTCAGCGATCTGCTCACCGAGGAGAGCGTATGAAACTGTCGTTGTTGTTCGCCGATCCAATCCCGTTAAACTTTAATAAGACCTCCTTTGTCCATTGTTTTGCGCGTTTGTTTTTTGAAGAAACTTTCAGCTCCGGGAAAACTCTCCTCCTGTCGATGGCAGTCTTGTCTCACCTGCCGCCTGTGCGTTTCTATTCGGCGCACGTGGTACATCAATTAATCTGCCGTGCCGTGTCAAAACGTGTAACGTGCCGCCCTTATTAATTGGCCAGTGCACGCACATAAATTATTATTGTTCTCATCGAGTAAAACAACGTTTGTCCGACCGCCTGAGATACCATTAATTGTATGGGGCCGAATGGGATTTAGTACATTGGCTTCCGTCGTTCATGTTCACGGTAAACGAGTAAAAATTGAAGCGAAATGGATAGTAAGAATGTGCTGTTATTCTGCACGACGAAACAATGCAGCAATCAAAAACAACGGTGGCATTGCGTTTGATTTAATTTGTTAATAATGCCTACTGCTGGGGGAGGGGAGAGGGATATAAAAAAACTCGTTACCATAATATTGTTTTGTCGTTAACTTCGATATTGTCGATAAACGCTATTGCCAGCGGTAATAACAATAACAATTAAACACATTGTGCTAATGTCGATATTTTCTGAAATGGCGATAAGTATATTATTACGGTCTGATAAGAATGGAAGGAGGTTTGTTGTGAACCGTTGAGTATTTCGGTGGTGCATAATTTCTACACGTCGCTTGTGTATTATTGTTGTGCGTATCGGTTTCCACAATCGTTTTAATATTATTACTATTATGTTTGCTCAAAGATAAACGTCGAACACATCATTACCATAACACGGTCGGTTAAGTTTTATGGTATTCATGAGTAGTGTAATGGCATCATCATTTATGCGATTCCTCTGCGTTTGCTGCCTTACCATAATGAATAAACGAACGACTTTTTTTTTTCTACAGTAGGACTGCGTATGAAATTCACTTATGACACTATGAAAAAAATACTCGACAATTAACCGATTGCTCGAAAAACTGTTATCGCTAAAGACGCGTATGACTTGGTGAGCGGCGGCCGTTTATTTGACCGCATCGACCGATTGGTAATAATTCTGTTGTGTTTTGGGTAGAGTAGATAAAAAGAAATTGTTTTTCAATGGGACTCACCAAAAATGATTACACATACATAGAAAAACGGGGCGTATTAATTTTGCACGTTAAATAATGTAACTATAAGTGTTTTTTTTTTGTTACAATCTACACTAGAGTCGAGTAACGAAATTTTTTATCGATTTGTGTGTTATTCTCCAGTGACTTTTGACAGTGTGTAATTTCTCTTGAAATGCGTGTGACTTCGGACGGAAGTTGAACGCACGTGCACATGGAGATAGTACCTACGGGCTAAGGTCGTTAGTTATTCTGTCGAAAAAATAATGTGACGTCTACATAAAAAGAGACTCGAGGGAAGAAATTGTGGCTTAAGCGTCGGGAACAATCAGTTTAAGGGTGACGTTTTCTGGACTGTTGTCTGTGTGTGTGTGTGTGTCGATAAGTACGTTTTAAGGATGTATAGGGAAGCGACCGCGGAGATAAGAAGAAGAAGATAAATGATAATGATGGCGACGTATATAAGCGTAAAAAGAGTATAGTCTACCAGTGGGAGAGGGGGACGCTGAAATTTATTTTCTATCGACATACGTTCTATGTCCACTTGTCTAGTTTGCCCGTTGAACTTTTTTTTATGTAACAGTGTTATAATCTCGAGAATAGAGTCGTGAAGATTTGGCTTGTCACAATAGACGTAAATTAACGATTTAGAAAATGGCATTAGACCGGAGAAATTAATGTATTTACGGCCGTGTTCACAATAGAATTATTTAGAAAATTCCAATTGAAATGTATTCTATAAACTCTCGCTGACTATCTATTACCAGATTTTCCCAACAGATTAATGAATTATAGAGAAAATAGGTCGTCCCGAGTTTTCTACGAAACTACACAACTGTTGTTGTTATGTATGAAATCATTTTTATTTCTATTTGTACCGGCGGATTGTGAATTATTGATGTTGTTGTTATACCTTGTTTGGACAAATTGCACCGAGATGATTTAAGTTGGGTCATATTTTATTCTCATTATTTATTCAGTACAATTTTATTATTTTTCATGTTTCTTTCAGAGTAAACCATTAATTGAGAATATTTATAGTTATGTCCGACGTTTGGAATATTTCCAAATTCCACGTACGACTGGTGATGACAACTTTAGTCTTGAAGTGTTGAATAATGTTTATAGGTTTAAAACGTCATTGATTGCAAGCGAAAACAAAAATAAACACACGTTTTATAGATAATACATTATTAACTCTTTACATTGTTATGTTTAAGTTTTCATTCGGAAGTTTGCTCATCCGATTTGTCGAGGAGTTAAAAGCGTTTTGGTTTTTCATCTGTTTTAATAATAGTAATACTATTAGATTAAAGTGTACGTTATTAACATTAACTAAAAAAAAAACTGAAACCGTTCTGGAACCATGCTTACTTAAAATTTAAATATCGTTTTCTCTTTTTTTTTTCAAAAAAAAAACAATAGACTCTCAATGAGTATCAATGATATCCTCGCAGTTCAATTACGTTTGCTTGTATCGATATTGTATGTAAAATCGACTGTTGTGCAACTATAACTGGTACTCTAAACTGAATTCTGTTAGATTTTACGGTTCCATGAACACTGAGAATATGTTAAAAAGCCGTTCGTTTTCCGTTATTTTCTTTTGCGGCTAATTGAGATGCATGTTTAATGTACTGGGTAGAGAATCTGGACTGGTGTTATCCGTAAGGTTAAATGGGCTTCCTGATGAACGACCCCGGTGAGTGTTCTTATCTAGTCGCCGACTGTGTACATTGGGTCGTGTTTTCTAGACGTACAACTGTCGTCATTACTGTTGTTATTAGCAGGCGTGTATAATATTTTTTACTCTGGGGAAACACTGTCTTACGTCATGAACTATGCAATATCATATAAACGCTCGACTAACCCTTAGACCACGTTGAGAACGCGCCGACGGCGGCAGTGGTAGCGACTAACGTCAAGCACTGTCAGTGTCGCGCCGACCGTATACACGAGAGCAAGCGGTCCGCCATCCAAACACTTTTTGCTCCGCAACGTCCGAACATCGTGATTTTTTTTTTTTACGTTCGTTAAGTGCTGTGTATTGTTCTCGTGTGCATCTCGAAATGGGAAAAATCGCATGCAACCGCAACCGATCGGTTTCTACGGTCCGGCAGTCTGGTCACTATGCAGCCCTCACTCGGTCTGAGATATTGACGCGTATCACGAAAATGGTTGGCATTTATTATTGATATTAATTTTTTTTATCGGCTCGACCATATGTATATGTTCGAGTCAAAAAATATACACTTTAAATGTGTTAAGCAATCGGATTCATAACTTTGTTATAGGATTAACCGGTTATCACAAAGAAATCTGTGGAAAATGCGCCTGCTCGAATTGTAAATTAAATTTTCATCGTTATGATTCGTGTCGCATTAAAAAAACGAGTAGTTTTTCTACCGTAAATCATAAATTTTCATTCCGGTGCGCGTGACGTTAAGTCGACTTAAATTGGATTACTTTGTAATAATGAATCGTGTTTCGGATGGCCATTAAATTTTATCTTTTATAATAAAAACGGTTTTCTTTTTATGCTGTTGTCGTAGTGCGCGTTGGACAAAACAAATTTTAATTAGATCTTCATTGGCCCGCCGGGTGCTATTGTAAATTTAGTAAAAACACTTTCGAGAGCACTTTTTCTTTAGACAAGTTGACGGGATTGGAATGACGTTATAAATTTGCCACGATGGGATTTCGGCGAGTGTACGCCTAGAGATTTGCCCGAGTTCATAGCACGTAGTAGTTTCGTATCGCTTTGCAAACGACTTTTTTTCGGTGTTCCGGTGGTTTTCGGCTCAAAACTTTTGCCCCTCTTGTCGCGCCTAGTCTACGTACGTGTTTTGCCCGACCTGTCCAATTTACCGGCACACATTCGATCGAAAACGGACCGAACGTGTACTACCTCAGCAACACAACAAATCTCCTATTTTCCGTAAACGTATTGCCGCCGCCGCCGCCGTTTTTATTTACGCACTCTCCTCTCGGTCAGATTTTTCTTGCTAACAGAAAATAAAGTAGCTGCCATTTAACTCCTCCAAAGCGTTCGCCTATTCAATAATAGATAATAATCGATACGCGGTGATAAAACGAATAGACGGATAGGTCTCCTCCGAAACCTTAGAGTACTACACACTGTTTGGTGTTGTACACCGTATCGCGTTTGGAAGCGCATAAAAAATCGGTCCGCCACAAAGTCGCCGTGCGCATATTAACATTTGAACTATGCCGTTGGACAATTTGTGAGATAGTTTGCGTCCAAAGATGACTCCCACATGGACGGAATTACAATAATAATGAACTGCGTTGTGCTAGACCGACTACAAGTGCGAGAGACAAAAACACGACTTGGAGAGTCGGTTTTTAACAAGGCGTTTTTCGATAGGCAATTCCGGTACACTCCGGTATTTGTTCGTCGGCAAGTTTGTATATACTCGGCTGAATTTTGTTTTTCATATAATCAATCGATCCTTACTTTGACCTTGTGCCGCCGACGTTTTTAATTAACCACCTGTTATTGTTCTTCGTCGGGCGCTGGAAAAGTTTCCCCCCAAGTTTTGATTGACATAAGATATGTGCAATCGATTTTGTGCGTCAAAAGTAGAACGATTTTTTTCATTTACCAACAACGCGGTTACACGATGCCGTTATGTAAAATTATCCCGAAAGGAAATTTAAAACACCCAGATGGTTACCCAATCTGGTGATTTTCCCGTCTTTACGAGATTGACCGTAACTGGAACAAATAATGTCGACGGCGGCGGCCGAAGTGACTAATTCACCATTGGCATTCTCGACAAGAACGTTTCCCTGTCGACGATTTCCACGGTTTTTTTCTTGCACAACCAGCTCACTTCCCCCGGCCCACATTCTTATTGTGTATTCGGCTTAATTAAAAATCTTTTTCGACTCATCGCCGTCGTGCTTTTCAAATGTAAACTGACGCTCACATACACAGACGTTGAAAGTGCCGTATAATTTATTTCCGCTCTATCCCGCGAGTGCTTCCCCTCGAGTACTCACGGCGCCGTTTACTAAGAATCGAAAACCTTTTCGCAGTCGGCTGCCCCGAAATAATATATACGTGTGCCTTCTCCAGTTTCGGAGAGAGAGAGAGAGAGGTAATCAACTGCTGCGAGAAAATACTTATACTTTTCTGCAAACTGAATTTTCGAGGGACAAGAAAATCCGCTAAATTTTTTTTTCAATAGTTACAATGGGAAAATTTGCCCATCGTCTCGGTATTTTTATAATTTTTTATTCTCTCTTTGACTTTTGGCAAAATGATTTCGATATTACGATAAAGCGGCAAGTTGTCAAATGTAATGTTAAATCCTCCAGGCCGCCCTCGGTAAACGATATATTTTTTCTCATTGGAGTATTGTGACTGCGTTAACAGATTTTAAACAAAAAGTGCGTCCACCGACACCACCTTTCCTGGGGCCTCGCATATTTAATACTAATGACGCGTTGAAATATTACAGTGTCGATTACATTTTTTACAAATGGAAGTTACCTACGGCTATATTAATTTTTCTGTCTCGGTACGATGACAGATGACGTCTGCGTTCAAACGCCTCATTAGGCATCGCTAATTATCCATTCATTGAATTGTATTGCAATTGTGTATTAAATTGCTATAGTTAGTTTTAATAAAGTGATAAATACGCTGCATAAACGTGAAATTTTTTGTTCATTCATATGGGAATTTAAGTAATTTTCGTTTATTCTCTAAAGTTTGGCCTCGACATGGCTTGAATACGTTTAAATTATCGATCTATTCAATGATAAGACACGCCTATACTGCTGTCTAATAATATCGTTCCCTTTACTTGTCGCCTTATTCTCTATATAAGAGAATAGAATAAAAAATGTGTTCGTGTAGGTCGATTTATTTTTTTGTTTCCGACCTTTAAGATACTGTCGTGAGCAATAAGTTAGTAGACAATTTTTATAGTTAATGTTCAACGGATATTGCCGATGAAAAGACGCCTATACCGCTATAGAAATGCATTATTTTAGAACGCCATAGAAACGAATGGTAAAACAAAACGTTACCATCTTTTCTACCGTTTACTTTTATTTGTCTATACGTTCTAATATCAGTATATAACAATCATTTCTAGTACAAAATGTATACTTATTTTTTTATATGGCTATCTCGCGATTGCTTTATATGCCGAGTGTATGTATAGTAAGTATTCATTTTCACGTCACTCGGGTGGCCAATTGGAAACAACTTTGAGCTATTCGCCAAAAATGGATCCATACGACTCCATTGAAACTCAAAAAATAAACCGTTTATTTAAAAAAAAAAGTAATCGGAATCATAACACAATTCAAATGGTCTTATAAACGTTATGTAGACAATTTTCCTTTATTTCTGTTTGTAGTTTCAGAAGAATATAAATGAGAACGAATGTTTTCAATTAATGCTCTAGAAATATGCAAAGTCAATTTAGTAATGATGTCCATACAAGATAAAACCACTTTTAAATCTGATGCTTACTATTGTCTGTGTAAACAACTTGTACATTATTCAAGAGTCAGAAGTGTAGGTTGCCATTGCGAGTGTTGGGATCACGGAGAATATTAATCGCACCCGGAAAGCATCTCGCCTTACTATCTGATTAATAACGGGCTGAGTCCGATTGAATTTTCCGGATTGTTAACAAGAACCACTGAATCGGAATCGTAGTGTTTTGCCCCTTCGGCCGAAATCGTTTTCATTGAATGATTCGCCATATTTATTCGTTTTTTCTCCGATAGCTTCAGTTTTTCGGGCAAACGATTCAATTGATTATTTTCGTCGCGTTTGGTCTCTCGTAAAGAGGACTTGTGTTGTAAAATGTGAACCGACGCAAAAGAAATCGCTCGAGAGGCATAAGCAATAGTAGTTTTCAACGACCTATGGTCACGACTGTAAACGGAAGATAATAACCGTATGCGTTGGTCAGTGAAAAAAAACCATGTGATGTAAAACGGCGTGTGTGGTAAATGGGACTGCGACGTCGAGCTTATGAAAAAAGTCGGTCGACATCGAAACAATAATAATACGCTGCCCCGAAAACCTTTAGCTTCAGACTCAGTTCGACATTAGTAATTGAGGAATTGTGTTTTTCTACCTCGTGTTTTCCAAGTTTGTCGTTTATCGATTTCTCAAGTTTCTTCCAAGTAGACATTAATCCTATGGAGGGGTACTAATTCGGGATTGACACAGCATCCGTTTGTTTGAAAAACTCATTGGTAATTTGAAATAGGTTTTTTTAAGATTTAACTCCAAAAAATTACTACCATACGACATTGAACTGAATAATAATAAGGAGAACTTCCATATTATTGTTATTAAAGAGTAAAACGGTATCGTTTGTAAAACTTATTACCTAAAGTATTAAGATTGATAAATCTATTAAAGTGTGTATTGAATAGTAAAGGTCTTCAGATGGATAACATTTTGAGGTATGGCGGAAATAAATTATTATTTATTTTACTCTATACATAATTAATTCTTATGTTCTATCACTTAAGTACGACTCGGTTAATTTTAAAGAAATTACCGCATAATGTAATTTAATTATTGAAACGTTAATCATTACAAAATCAAGTTGTTTTAATTTTAAGACTATTTCTGTTTAGTGACTTATAATTAAAATAAATTGGACTGGAATACAATGATGTTCCGCCAAGACTAGACTGTTAAATATTCTTGAGAGTTCCATACGTCACTAAAAAATCCATTAACCGCACTGGATTATGTTCAGATGATACTTAACGATTCACAAGGCTGTCCTTATCATAACAATAGCGTTATTTTAGATTTGGTTTTACCTACTGCAGTATATCTATTGGCAAAACGTCCAATGTCTCTTGTTATTCCACGTTCAAAATCGTTTCGAAAATATCTTAAACTTAATTGCTTTTTCTGACTTGGTTGTTTTCTCAATAAACGTGGTTTTGTTTATTTTTCTTGAATACTGGCCACGCCAGTGATCGTGTTTTGACTGCTTAACAAGACGAAAAAACGGTAAATCCCATACATGAATTTCCATCTGCTTATAAAAGCCCATTTTTTTCTAATAATCAATCGCAGACCTACAAAAACAATACGAGTTTTGGGTATTGAAATATTGCTGGAAAAAGATTTCTTTCTAAATAATGAAAATTAACACACAATAAAAATCATGTTATCGTTTGAAATCTATTTTGATAGGTTGTCTGTGTCATTCACAGTGATCGACTCCCCGTCGATTAGTTCTATTGGTTGCAATAAGTAACAACGACGATTTTTTTACTTTCATTCGACATGACAAATAAGTCATACGTCGATTGTTGTATTAATGAAATTACTATTGACTTACTACGGAAATTCGACCACTTTGATTTGTACTGTAATTTCCTTTAAAATTCAATTACTATTTGGCAATCAATAGCAAACGTCAGCACAAGTAATTGGAAAAATAATAATAATAATAACTAACGAATTTCTACTAGTTTTTATAGAGTTATTAATTTTTGTTGTTACTTGGGATATCCGCAAAAGTCGGTCGCTGTACCGAACTGGATAAGAACTCGCCGTTTTTATCATTTAATCAGTGTCGGTTGCTGACGGGCAGGATAAGGAGATCGAAATCTATGACTACTAGGCCTCGGGGAAAAGACTGATAGTTTTTTGTTGACACGTTCCTGTACGCTCGTCTGTGTGGGTTTGTTTAACTCTCTCGAGTCGTAAACATTTGCCCTCTGTTTTACGATCGAGTCGTTTAGTTCAGTACTCATAATATATATTACTGTGAAATGCTACCGCTTGGTTTTACACAGTGGAGGTACTATTGCGTTTGGGTTAATTGTGTGTGTGGGCCAACTGTTACTTTGCCATCTTTGTCGTCCAGTTAATCTAGTCCGGCAATAATTGTTTTATCGTTTCCCTTTGCCGCCGACGGATGTGTTTAATTTTTGCAGCCCATTCGGTTATTGCTGTCCGGCGTTAGTAATTCTCACGGCTACATCTTCACACACGACCACCGTGCAAACGTTATTTAATTAGTTCTGTTGAAATTCTACCGAAAGTGTAAGCACCGAGCGGACAGATAAAACGAATTTCATCGTTTTTATTATCCGCGCGCAACAGCTCGGCCGCCTTTTTTCTACATAAAGACAAATATGATATTTTTTGTTCGAGGCGAGAGTTACACAAAATCATTGTTATTTTTCTACTTGTACGCTAAATAATTAACTTTTTCCCCGACGTTATTTTTAATAGAGCAACACTCGCGTATGGGGCGAGTTGGTTTTATTAAAAAATTAATCTCCTTGTTTATTTCACGCGGCTCTCGATTTTTAATAAGCTACCACTGGGACAAATGGTACAGCCGCTCTGCTACGGGCGAGGTTCGCATATCCGTACAGCCTGCGGTAGGGTCATCGTGTTAACGTCATCAAGCGAATGAAAAACGAATTTATCATTGAGTTATAGAACTACTTTGAGTGTTCTAGAAGGTTACCGAAAACATACATTATTCATTTTACATATTTTTACGATAAAAAATTCAAATGACATTTTTACTTTGTTTTTCTGTTCGACACCTGACTGAAATCCGATTTTTTTCATGCGTTTCATTATCGCGATGCTGCTTCTGATGACTGTTTAATTATTCTGCTTAATTAGTTCGGCCAACAAATTTGTTAACAATCTGCGCATTCGCAGTTCGAGTATTTTTTTTTTAATTTTATTTTAGATTACCGTGTGTTTTCAACACGCGCGCGCCTATTATAATTGATAGGTTATTTATTATATTCTAAGAAATCAATAATTTAGTTGATTTCTTAGGTGGAATCCGTTTCAAGCTTTTAAATTATACTTATACGCCCAAAACGGCCGTATAAATATGATTTAACATTTGTTGTGACAAAGTCTGTTCATTGCAAACGCACATAAAATACACACCTATAACCTTTGATGTTGAATATTTTTACATCGAATACAAAAACGTTAGTATTTACTTTAACGATTGATTTTTACAGTTTTTATATAACACGTGTATCATGTTGTTTTATATTGTTTACATATTTTTTTAATTAAATAAACACAAATGTTTTAAGTGAGCGAAAATAGCTCTGTTTTTTTAGCTAATACGTTTGTATTAGCTAAAATTATTTCTCATTGTAATCAGGAATCTTATAGAACTGAATTAAAAATATATTCTCCTTCACAATAGTAGTGTTTTATTTATAAATTACGTATCTCATAGTACTACTAATTGACATTCTCAATTAGTACTTAGGATATAAATAATAATATTTTAAATAAATTAATATAGCTCTTTTTTTTTAATAAAACTTAAGCGTTCACTTTTTTACTATAAAAATTTGATTCAACATAAATGTTGATTCCAACGGTTGTGCTTTAAATTACAATCGCTAAATAAGTATGAAAATAAAAATTAAAACGCTAAAAAAAATTGAGGTAAAATCCTGTCAGTTGATATTAAAATTTGCTAGCGTATTTTTTTACTTTAGATGTTTAAGATGTGTATATATATATATATTTAGGTGCATTCTATACATTTTTTAAGCGCAGAAAAATACCGAGATAATACAAGATTATTCATATTGCTCTATCGAATGTATTGTAAGAGTATTATGTAATTTTGTAATCTTTCTTTTCGACGAGAAATATTTTTTAACTCAATGAAAAATGTATGCATTACTTGGGAAAGTCTGTGACGAGAAATGTGTTGTGCATCAACACGCTCTTTTTTTTTTTTTTTTGTTCAGGTTTTAAGAATTATCTCTCCGTTATTTCCACCTCAGAATATTGATCGTTCTTTTAGCTTTATCGCTCCAGTTAGTTTACCGTCTTCTCCGCAGATTCCATTTTCCCTGTGAGCTATGGCGGCTCGCCGTCAAAAGTGCCATGAAGGTTTTATATGGATTTATTATTTGCCACATTTCTGTGTACTAAACTATTACACTGACCAAATGACATAGGAAAATGATGAAGCCTAATGCTCGTCTCTTACATTACAGACAATTTGTTGTAATGTTCCTGGAGTTTTTAGTATCCTCTTTTACGTTTTACCTTTTTACATTACTGCTGTCATTGTTAGTCTGTTTTTTTTTTGAGGTTTTAAATTTGGACGCTCAGACTTGGTACTCGTACACATTTTGTTAGGATATATTTATACTATGAGTCATTGCTTCAATAAGTATTATTTTTTTCTTATTAACATTGTTATCACTCTGTGGGTTATAAAAAAATCAATGGCTTGAATTCTCGAACCTTATAAACGATAGTTACTACTTGAAGGTGTACTAAGTACTTTTATTGAGCATCTATTGTTTAAGCGAATAAGATATTCACTTTTAAATATATACGTAATTTATACTTTGCATACCATCCAAGTTACGTATTTCGACTTTGACGTTTTATGAGCAATAACTTTTTTTTTTTTTTTTTTTTTGGAAGCAAAGTTGATAAAAATGATCAACAATAACAAAAGTCTAAAAGTGTTATGATTTTAACGCTTAAGTTGAACATTCCATTTTTGAACATTGCATTATATCACATTACTTATCATAAATTTTCGACTACTTTATTGCTACAAGTCTCATAAAATGGATTGAAAAATTTGTACCATAAAGTTTTCATTTCAACGGAAATATCCGTGGGAGGATTATTTCTAAATGTGGATCAGATATAAAATGTGAATGAGTAATGTGAATCTGTGATGAAATTCGCACCAAAACGAACTACTCCTTTCGGATTATTATGAAGGTAAAAGACGGTAGTGAGCAGATAAAACAAATTGAAAATTAAAATAAGAAATTCCGCTTCAAGGGGAAACAAGTTTTTTAATCATTTCTGTTTATTTTTATTTGTTTCAGGCTTAACGTGTAATTAGGGTTATTATTTCCGTTGCTTCAACACCGAAAGGTGTGTTTAGTAAAATTTAATTTGATTTACAACGTTACACACACACTCAGTTAAACTTTCGTTCAAGCCATTGGTTCACACGTGATTTGTCTGAGAACTGTTTTATATGAATAAAATATTAGCTTAAGGCACTTGCTTTACTGTAAAGAAGATAACGCATTTTTGTAGTAGTTGACAAATTCTGTCGTTTGTACATTTCCGTGAAACCTTTGAACAGTAAACTGTACAACAAATTTAATTTGCGAGTCATACAAAAGAGTATTTTTTAAATATGAATAACAATTTTATTAGTAAATCACTTTTTCCTCAAATAAATAACGATTTATTTAGAACTTGATGCTGAGAAGAAAAAAAAAGTAAAGACTATTAGCTGTCGTACAATATTACGTTTGTATTGCGCGAAATGATTTCGAGTTGTAAACATTTCATGGAAAATTATGTTGAAAGTTGAGTTTTATTTCCTAACTCGATCGTTTTTTTTTTCGATGTCCAATCGCCTTAGAAGGTATCGATAAATTGATTTTTTTTATATTTGAAATAACGTTGAAGTGTATGACTTGGGTAAAATCGAAAATTCTAATGGAAACTAATGTGTTTGAAAATAATTGTATGGAATAGTATTGGAAATGAAAGTATTTTTAGTAACGTATAAACGCGATATTTGTAAAGTTTAAATTTGGGAAAATCTCTAGATAATTGTTATGATTTTACTGAAGCATTAATTATTCTATCGAAAAATTTTGCTAGCCTATTATGTATGACAGTTTTAAATGAGAAAACCCTGTAACGGTCGTAGGTAAAGAAGAAAAGAGCACTGTAAAAATAGTTAATTGTTTATTGCTAGTTGAAACATTTTCTAACAGAATAAACTGTGTGGGCGTATCAAACGTTTATTTTAATCGAATGAATATCTCCGGTAAAAACTCTCATTTTCCTGTATACATCAACTGTTTTTCGAGGAAATTAAATTATACATATATACTTAGTTCATTAACTAGCTGTGGGGTCTTTTTATTCGACGTCACCAACTTGGTTCAGTTCGCTTTCCCTTTTACCTCGTAATCAGACCGTGAAAAGCGCGAACGCGATCTACGGCCGACATTAATCAATCACACTACTTAAAACCCCATGACGTCTATACAGACAACATTTCCAAAAACCTGTCATTTGTGAGGTGGCCGGTCATTAATGCTTAACCACTTTGGCACAGGTGTTTACTTCCGTTTTCCTCTATAAATGTATTGCGTATAAAAAAAAAAAATAAAACTCTCATTTAATTTACTCTCATCATGTGAAAACAGTGTTGGTTGTTTCTTAAATGTACTATTTAGATAAATTAAATCAAATGAATATTAAGAAAATAAATATTGGACAGAAGGGGCATATTTTCATTATTTGTTTTAGGTAACATTTAATGCTCTTCTCAAGTTTTAGAAAATTGTCTCGACCTAGTCAATTTTTATTCGTTTCACGCAATGAACAATTTCTCTCAATTAAACTTAGTTGTTTTTTATGGATTTTTGAGTCCGGCTAAATTAAACAGATTGAGAATAATTTTCAAACCTTTTGTAGAGTTCAGGTGACACACTAACTTTGTGTATATCATGAATCAAGTTTTTGCCTTTATTTTGTTTAACGATACCAAATAGCAATTATACTTTTTAATTTTACTGCGATGCAAATTTTCTGCTTTTATACACCTACTCAAACAATCTTTATTTTTTGCTTTTATGAATGAAGTTTTTTTTTTCGCTTTATTAAAATACTATCTCTCGAACCGATCTCTGAAAAAGATACTTTAATTACTGTCGAGATTTTTCCAACATCAAAATCATATAGTCTTTCAAAACTGATAAGTGCGGTAAACGTAAATAACAGCGCAGTAGGAGTTCTTTAATTTACCACTCGAACGTCCTCGCTAAAAAACAAGTTTAGATACAAAGTCGCAAAAATTACTGAATACACAATCGTAATGTATTTTTTTTTTTTTGATACGCTTCAATTTCGTATGCTTAGTTTCTACCGAGTGTTATGTTGTTGGCGAGTTTTGATAATTATGTATAGTTCACCGTGTTGACATTAACGTAGTATTCAATTTAATCACTGCGTCTGAATTATTCAGGTCAAATAGACTTGATTTTTTTTTTGTTTTTGAAACCCGTTTTTCAAAGTTGTTTGCAATTCTACAATAGTCATTGTCAAAGTGAGCGACCATCCAATAAAGTTTGGGGGGTCGCCCATTCAAATTCGTTTAGAACTACTAATGTTTAGTTAAATAAAATATTAGATATAATTGAAATATTTTAGAAATAACTTGTATGATTTTTTTTAAGCGTTTATTAATTTTATATTTTTAATTTCAGTTACCGACGTCCGGGGAAGGTACAGAGCTGACGGTCCGGGAGCTGGAAGAGATGGCGTGTCGACAACAGCACCAGATCGAATCTCAGAGACAATTACTAGCAGCCAAAGAACAAAGGCTGAGGTACCTAAAACAACATGACACCAAACATCATCAGGTGGCGGCAGAACACGAGCGTCTCCGGCGGCTAAGGGACAGAGTCGAAGCACAAGAGCAGAAACTCCGAAAGCTTCGAGCTCTTAGGGGTCAAGTCGATCAGACGAAACTCAACAACGTCACGCTTAGTAAGTAGTATAAATAATAATAAGTTTTATTACATTAAGTGTGCTGTACTGGTGTTTTTTAATTATTCGACTGTGGTTAGAAGGAGGGACTACGTGTAAAAGTTATATTTAGCCGTATTGTTATTACACAGAGAATGTTGATTGGCTGTTCAACTTTACAGTTTTTAATCTAAAACCCTTTTCATTATGAAATTGAAAACATTATTTGAATCGCCCAACTTTATTAAACTCATCCTTTCTATTCATTTAATAATCCCTTTTCAAACAAAAGGTTAAAATTGAGTTTATATATTTTCTGGGATTAAAACTGTATTGATTATAAATGTTCTTAGTTAGGCGCACACAAGTATAATTTATATACAATAATTGTTTTTCAATCCTCTTAGTAGATAATAACATGTTTTGTACCGTCCTTGTTTGTCGCATACAATTCTAATTGTATTTGAATAGTTTTCTCTAAAAAAAAAAAAAACGGTAAATTTTATCAACGTCATTCTTCATTAAATTATGGGCGTTGAGTGGTGAGTATCTAATAATAGTATACGTCCTAACATGACCTCAAAGTGAAATTACTGAATAAAACAGTTGATCAACTGATGATACTAAGCACAACATACAAAGAACACAATGTGATTAAATTTCTTGATTTTTGTGTACATGCTTAGCGAACATTACTCTCATTGTAATATTTGCCGCACAGATAGAATGTGTTTATTTTGATATTGGAGATTCTCAATTTTCTATTAAAGACTTTCTAAGATTTCGGCGTATTGATTGAAATGCCAGTACAGCTAATTTGATACAGACATTGTATAAAACATCGTAACAAGCTGCTCATGTCTCAGATGTATCTATAAACAATTTTCTTCTGTTTTGAAGAGAGAACTTATTGCGCACAAACAGTGTACACGTTTTGTTCAACTCTTTATGAAACATTGACCGATTCCCAATAAAATTTATCCTCAGAAATGTTTGCCCTTCTCGAATACTTCCACAGGTCTTACTAAATTGTTAGTCCTCCGGTCAATGGGTTCCGTCTTCTCGTGTCACAAAATAACAGTTGTTTTTTCCTTTCGGAGAAAATATTAAATTAAACTACCGCAAAAACTAAGTTCGATCACACGTTACTTCGGAACATGTACGCGTAACTCCCAAGAGGCCGAGATTTTCTCCTAGACATAATGTGATATCATTCTTTCTATCCTTTGTTTTGAAAACCTATCGGTTCCATTTCCCTTGGCAACTCGCGACGCCCACGCGGAAATTTCGTACACATAATGTCTGGCCCCTACAGTGGATCATTAGTATTAGTGTTTGAAAATAGCTTTTGCGTGATGTACTGTTATTGTTAACCCTTTGCATGCTATCAAAATTCGACGGAAAAGTTAAACCGACCCGACTTGTAAAACGATCGCGTGACGTAATTTTAATGTATTTGTGCTGATTCGAGTGCGGTAAAAATTCTAAAAACTGTTTTGCGGTAACGTCTAAAACAATACATCCCTAAAGTTTCCATTTTGCAGAGCATATTCACAGCCGTGTGCAAATTAACAGTGTTATACCAACTTTTCTATGTAACGTGTAGGCGAGTGTGTATAATATGATTGTCGGAAAACCTCTCGCCTTTTTGTAAGACGTGTCACTGTCAAATCGGAATCTGAATTTCGTTGCCTTTTGTTGTGGCGAGTTTCGGATAAAAGTTCTCTCTTGTGTTGTTGCCGAATCTACTGCAACAACAATAAACTCCAAAAACAAACACGACCGATAACACACATGACGAAAACCGTTTTTATGGGATTCCTTTTGAATTCGTATTACCAATCATTACAACACCTTCTATTTGTAGACCTTTCGGCAAAACGATATTTTAATAATATTTACACTTAAAGTCTCGAAAACGTCAAAAAAAAACCGCGTATTTAGCACAACATTAATTAGACATGCGATTGACTACATGTTATTGTTACTAACACCAGACCCTTTTTAATTTTAACATTATTTAATGAGTAACAATTTATGTCTTTGCATAACAATTATCATATTGAAAAGTTTATAAATTTGCTTTATCCACATTTGTCACATTAATGTACACATACTAGTATATGTATATATTTTTTTTATTTCTATTTCTCATTTGTTTTTTTAATCTAAATAGGTATACATTTTTAATTAATCTTGAAGTTGTTAATTATTTACTATTTCCATAGTTGGTATTCAACATTAATGGTGAAAATATTCACTGACATTTTCTTGTGTTGCATATTAAAGAATTCATGTTTTTTATTTAGTCTTCTTTTTTGTGTTTACCATAAAATAGGGTTACTCTGTACCCTTAAATTTCGCCATAACGTTTCACTAAAATATAAGTGTCTACTGTAGTGTAAGTAACAAACTACGAGAGAAGTTTTTGGTATAAAATTACTAGGCATAATTTGTGAAAAGTTTGCAATGACAAATCAAAGCGTCTATTCTCCACATTTTTTATACTACGCGCTTTTTTCTTGGTACAATGTCATATTTAAGGTGTAAAGCAGCCTATTTTACGGTAGTAAGCATTACTGTCATTTTATAATATTTACTTTGAAATTTATTATTTGTCGTTTCGAGCATTATTGTGCATCTGATCTTTAATAATCCATGTGGTTACCGTTATTTTTGTTTCATAACAAACACGACGTGACTCAAACAAAAAATGATAGCACTAGTATGTCTTCTATAATGCGTATAATAATCCTTATAACACGTATAAAATATCACAAACTTATCGTTTTTTAGAACTTTTTTACTTGTATACAAGATGATTCTGTTATTATAGATCACTTAATCGAAAAATTAAAAATAATATTTTTTTTAGTTACATATATTTCTCGATTTATCAATCATGAAGTATTTATCAAGTTCATCCCGTATCACTTGTAAGGGTGTCAACTGTAATTTTTTTTTTTTTAATAGGATCATGTATAAATAACTAGTTTATTTATTAGCCAATAATATAATTAAGAAAATGATTGGTCAATAACAACGTTTGGATTAGTATTTCAGAAGTTATTGACGTTTTTATACTTTGGCGGGGGGAGAAGTAGGGCCGAGAAATGTTTAGAAAAGACTTCCGACTCGCTCGGTACAGTTAGTGTAGTATCATTACAATTTTTTTTTTATTTGAAAATAATTCACTTATGTATTATTATTCAAATATTGATGTACATAAGTTGTGTAATATAAATAAAATTTTGCTAGCGATTTCCTATGTTAATTTCTTATTGAAAAGATACTGATAGCGTCGTATGTATAGAATAAAAGTTAATTTTTTAATTATACAAAATATATAAATAGTGATCATATACTATATTATTATTTAACAAGACTTGAAATGATTATGAATAATCAATTATTTTGTATAACGCTTTGACATTTTTATAATTTCTCATATCACCGCTTCATCGTTCTAATAAATTATTATTTAATAATTTAATTACTAAATTATTACTTAATTAGGTTTTGAATAAAATCAGACTTGTAAAATGAATGAAAATTCATCTTTGTCTCAGCTAAGTCTATTTAAAACTGAGTGAATTTTGATTTTTTGAATAACAGAATTATGATATCTCATGTGTGTATTATACAGTGTTATTGTATGGCGGTGTTTTATTATTGTAGAAGATGTTTTTTTTTCTAATAGACTTTGCGGTACCCAAAAGAGTACTCGTCCAGAGGGTTAAATAAATGCGGTGGAAGACAGCTATTCGTAGTATTGAGCACGTTCTCCGTGACTAAACCATATTTTTACGGTCCTCTTTTTTTCGCCCTTCTTCGGAAATGGTTTTGGATCTGAAAAAAATACGTGTGTGCGCGAAAAGAACGCAGCAAATCCACTTGATAGAAATAGGCAACGAAAGCACTTATATCAACCTTACATCAGGAAATGGCAAAATGCACAAAAAAAAGTCATTCTCGGCATTTCGACCGTTTTCAAAAATACGCGTACCGTACTGAGAAATTACAAAACAACTTTTATAGGTCAACATAAGACAAAATAATATCTGTTTCTAACTTTCTGCTTAAATTGTTTTTAATTGCTGTTATTTGTTTATATAGACGTACTTTCATATAATTATTTTATATCGCTTTAAATCTTGTATGCAGTATAAATTAAAAAATGTACCCCGTGTACTTTGCCGGCGCAAAAATACCGCTAAACATTATTTATTCAGACTTTACACGGGAAACTCCCCCGCTTGTTTATCGTTTCGACATTAAACGGAGTCTGTTAGATTGCCGCTAAGAGAAAATTAAGACGTCTTAACGGTTCTTTAGGAATAGGGAAGAACGACTTAAAATTTGTATACAGTCTTACGGGTTAATCTTATTAGAATAAATTATTCATTAAAATAATTAGTCCAAAATAACACTTATTTTTCATTTATTTACAAAATTAATTAAAACATATATGCTCTTGACGTTAATTTTTACTCGAGTTTAATATGAAAATTATCATCAACTCAAACACAACGAAGAAGCCTGACATAGGCCGCCTTGCTATTAGTAGTTGAAAATATCCTCCGGAATTTTTATGAAACAAACGACGACTGCATATTTGAATGGTAAAAATATTTTCATGTTTTTAAACGTTTAAAGAATTCTCGTGCCATCGTCATTAACCTATTTTTATCTTTGCCGTATTGCAATTAACAACTTAAAGAAAGGGCCGATTTAATATTAACAGGTATTTTTCAGACGGTCGCACATAGAATAATTAATCAAAATTAATGATCCCAGTTTTGTTGTGTGGCTTGGTCATTTATAAATTACTAACTGTTAAAAGCAGACCTGTAAACTTTGCAAAGTAATATAAATAGGTTCAAATACTTAACAGTTGTGTGTACTATTTCTTGCATGTCATAACAAACTCATCAAAAGATTTTATAAGTCATGTAATGATTCCTAAAAACTTTCTAACATGTAATCATTAAAGCTGTAATAAGTGTAGTTGTAATTATTTATATCTTTTAAGACATTGTTGTCTTTCTCTTCGCTAATACTTGTACTATTAATTTTTTACGCCATCTAAAATGGATAATGTTTCCAAGATATTAATGTTTAGTTTACTAACTACATAGAAAATATTTTTTTAAGTTATTGTTAATATAGAGAAAAGATAATTATACGGCCTGATTGATATATTGTTGACCACTAGATTTCTTTTAAAATAATACAAATTTTAAGGATTTTTTTTTTATATTACTTAAAATAAGAAACATCACTCTGGCGCGTTTATTTCACACACAAGTAAAAAAAACGCCCATTAATCCAAAATACCGGTTCAAATATTGTTTTCGACTAGTCATTTTCTTAGTTTGATCATTTTATTATATTTAAACTAGTAAAATATGTTTGTGATCATTCAAAAGAATGTAGTCCTTACCCTTGTGAGGGATGGACCTAAAAGTATTTTATACAAAATAATTCATTTTATAAATTGAGCAAAAAAGTGTACTATACGAAGCAAACAAAATTATGCATAATTGTTTTAGAAGAATTTAACAATAAATCACTCTGAATAATTAATAGAACTATTTTATATAGTTGGCCCGATTATAAAATCGTCTGGAATTACTAAATAAATGTAGTTTTTTCTTTTTGCGTATAACGATTAAAATATTTAATTATAAATTAAATAAATAAATAATAATTTTTTCTGTCATAGTTCAAAATAAAAACCCACGTATGGAGAACCAAATAGGTGATTATATTCGTGTTTGATTTTCAAAGCGCTTTTTTAACCAGAATTGAGGCGGGCGTGTGTTATTATATACTAAAATATATACACTCCAGTTGACAAGTGTTTATCATAAGTACGTCGGGGTATGATACCACTGTTGAATAAATGAACATCTAAAAAAACAACCACGTGACGATGTTACTACTAAGAACGATTTTTCGGTTTACGTGGCCCGTATAATTTTTTGCTAGAAGGTAATTCTCACTTAAGAAGAAATGGGGCAAACAAATTTAATTCCCATAACGACAGCGTTGCGTGACACTTCAGTTTTTAGGCCTTAGCTATGATTTATCATACTCTTACGGGTTTGTTTTTAAGTCAGTAAAACATACGCTAAAATAATTTGTTTACTTTAAGAATTTGGATTCAAGTTGAATAATTTTTTTAATGTAAATTTATTTTGAACTTTTCGTAGCGTAGCATATTTTTCAAAGAAAACCTCTCAGATCTAACCTTCTAAAATCCTGACTGCTGCTTGTACAAGCGATAATGTTTATTTACAAATGTCTTCAGCCATCTATGGTAGTTTTTATATATTTTAAGCAGGATTAAGTTTGTTTTCTTTATAGCTATATTCATTTATCGTTGGATATAAGACCTTTCCGAGATTTGATAGCGGACAAAATTTTCCGCGACCTAGTTAAATGTTATTTACTCTTTACACCTTTATAGAAGGTCCATCACACAGAAAAACCTCCCAAAACAAAAGCATAAATGAATAATTATTAGTGGTAGTGTTATAACTTAACACAGCAGACCCATAAAAGGTCATGATTTATTCATTTGAATATAAAGCAAGTAACTTTTTTGTTTGACCAACTTAATTAAAATGTATGCTCATTTAAAATTATGTGTCTTCATTTTATTTTTATTTTATTATTATAGATAACAATGAGGGTTTATTTTATTATTATGTATAATTCATTGTGTCCCTTAATAGTACGGGTGTTAGAAATTAGAGATCCCTATACCCTTATAATGAAGTTAAAAGGCTCTGTGCAGGACACTGGTTATTTGTGTAAGACTAATGAATTTGTATAAGAATATAATAGACATGAAATAATACAAATCCACGTTTTAAAAAGTTTATCTATTTGTAAGATATTATAAACTAAACTCAGATTTATCATCTCTGTCATTTGATATTCTAACTAGCAGCTCATCTAATATTTTATGTATTCCAATTCATTGTTTTGTAAAATAAAAATAAAACGAATTTTAAGAGCATTTATATTTTATGTCTTTGTTCTGCAATAGCCAGTTTTATCATATATGAAATTTCTTGAATAGGAAATGTATACCTGTGAAATTACAACTTTCGGTATATAACAGGATTTTTGTTTGCGATTCATTATTTATCAAAAGCAACATTTTTACAGAAAATTTGAATGTACTTACACTTTTTGAAAGCATATATAAATATATATATTACGTTACAACTAATGGTCTTTGTCTTCACAAATGTTAAATGATTGTTTCCGACTAGTGTCCAGGGGTATTATCCTTAAACCATAGTACTGGGACCTATTTGAAAATAACAAACTCTTGGGAATGATTTGGAGAATCGTCATAAATAATCGGATACCATATATTAGTGTACGTATATATATATATATATATATATATATAATATGTCTATAATTCATCATGGGAATATTGTGTTCCATCATGAAGAATATTACACGCCATTTGAACATGATATCCAAACAATGCGTTTCTCATAAAAATGCAATGCGAATCCTGTACTTTTTCGTTTTAAAATAACGCTTTATGCTTATTGGAAAACTTTAAGAGATAGAGAATACTGAAAAATTCTTATTTAACGCTCCGGCGATCCCGAGTATTTAAACGGATTTTTTAACGTATATAAAAACCTATCCCATATTTTACATTGTCAAGTATTATGTCACGATCCATTTGGCCTTAAACATAATTGATTGTCAATAATGGATGCACGAATAAATACAAATTATAGAATAGGTCGTTTAATTTAACATTTATATGATGTGTAAAAAATATATCTACTTATAAGTATTTTAAAATTCAATTTTTTTTTTAAATATTTTTCATATTGTTATTTCAACGATAACTGTAATGATAACAATTTTAATCCGGAGCAGTTAGTTTGAATCTCGAACTATCTATTAAATGTTTTGATGCGTATAAATTCTTAGAAAATAATTTTTTGTAAAAAAAAATAACGGTTATTAATATTTGACCTCGTTTTATGATATTTTACACCACCTTATTTTTCTCTTGTATTTTCATCGTCCGTTGAGTAGTTTTCTATGGAGAAAACAACGCAATATTCATCTTGTATTAGTTTGTTGAACTGTAATTTCTATAATTTATTATAAATTTTCATTCTGCATTCTAAACAAAATTATTCACTAAGTTAAGACAAACCGAACATTAACACATTACTTTAACAATAACATCGTTGAGCCTTCTTGTAGTGAAATGTTACACTAACAATTTATAACTGTCGTTCAAAGTTTAGGTTTATAAAGCTTATTCAAAATTATTTTAACGCTATTAAGCTTAAAACACTAATAATTTGTAATATTTTGTGCGATATCATAATTAAATTAAATATAATGAATAAATAAAAAGTACTAATAACGAGTGTCGAATGTTTGTTTCATATTGTCTTTTAATAAAAAAATAAATTTTGCTTTTTATTCAATTATTTCCCGCGCGATGTAAATTCCATTCACAAATTTCATTAGCTGTAATTTAGTTATTTCATTATTAATATGACAAGATGGCAATTATTTGTGAAAAATTAAATTATCAATAATTGTTTTACTAACCAAGTAGTAAAAACAAGAATTACTACATTGTCATGTAAAATATAAACAAGCTGATGTTATATTTTCATGTTTTCAATATTTTTATTTTCCACGGTGTTTTATCAATTTAATTTCTGTAATTAATATCTAGCTTCAAGAGATTTAATCCTTTCAAAATCCTTAATAGACTTATACGTACCACGTATCGGCTGTCATCAATATTGCCGACTGACAACGATACCATTATAATGTTCATCATTAACCCATTTGCTTAATTGGTAACTCCGCGAAACTCGCTGTATTTCTCTTAATAATAATCCTTTATATTACAACCTGTATTATGCTTTTAATGCGCCAAGTTTCACCGGAAGTAGAAAAATGTATATTTTATCTTTTAAGTGTAATCATTAATCATTCTCAATTTAAACTTTTTCGTACTGAGGAGAAACAATTAACTGTTGTACCCTAAAGGACTTTAACGAAAAATACAATTTTTTTTTGCTGTTCATTGTACATAAATGGAATTTTAGTTTCGTGCAAATTTCTGTTTGTTAATTAGAGAATTCCGGTATTTAGTAAACACCAAATAAACTATTTTGAACACCGCCGCTATTTTAATCAATATTATCCCTAGCTGTCGTCTGCTATGCAGTAGGCCAAACGCAATTTGTTAAGCTACGTCATGTACTGAATTTATAGCCGTTTTTTTGACAACGTTCTTGCAACTATGGAAATCATTTTCTAACGGAATTAGTTTCATTATATATTCTGTAAGATACTGCGATTTTTCGCCTTTGTTAATATTTTTACTGTAAGCATGAGTTTGTTTACATGAATGTATGTTTCTACGGTGTAACAGTGTGTTGTATTAGATAGCAGGAATCCCAAATGATAATTTAACTCTATGGAATTGTTTCTCTAAAAAATATTATTCATCTATAAAAACGCCTATTAAATTATTTTACCGACTAAAATATAATAGTGTACGATAATAATTTTAGATATTTTTATTTTTTAGCTTCTGATTTAGAATCTATTCGAGCACTGTTCAATGAAAAAGAAAAAGAACTGACCGTAGCTGTAGCTAAAGTAGATGAGTTAACTAGGCAGCTGGAAGATGTACAAAAAGGTCGTGGAGGGCAGTCTCAACAAACGTCACCAGCTTCCATGGAGCTGGACAAACTTAGAGCCGAGTTGTTGGTAAGTTCAAATTTGATGTACTGAATGTTGAAAAAGACATTAAAAAAAATCTTGTGTTTTTAGTATCGAAATAAATTGGGTGAACAGCAAACAGCTAGACTGGTTCAACAACGAGAAGTCTTATCCAAAAGACAAGAGGAAATGGCATCGATTGACCGAAGGATATCGGAATTGCAAGCTAGATTACACAGGAAGAGATTACTTAACCAACAGTTAGCCAATCAAATCCAAGCAAACAAACCTGCACATAATAATAGGTCAGTAGTAATGTAGATCACTAGTAGCGATATTAATGGGGTATAATTTAATTCTGGGTACGTGGAGAATACTGAACGTTTAATGAATATTGATGCGTCTTACAAACATACCTCTCCAATTGTCAATAGCAGTCTAATTTCTCGTTAATTTTAATGTATATTCAACATCCGAGTTCCTTTGATTTTTAATAGACTCTGTACTTTGTAAACAACACATCTGAACTCTAATGTTTCTAAATTAGCTTGAATTTTAATCGAACTAATGGATTATGAACTGATATGTGTTATTTTAGTATTAATTAATTGTACAGTAATTATGATATTTAAACGACATTATTCTAAAAAAGATTAAGTCATATTTTCAAATAAATTTTTTGAATTTTTATTAAATTATGTGTTATTTTCGAAACGAAAATATGACTTAATTTAAAATTATTATAATTAACTTTTTTCACGATTTCAAGAACGCCATAATTTATAAAAATAATTATTATAATTGCCATATTTATTAAACAAAATGTAATTTTTTAGAAATAATTTTTTCAACTATATTTTATGTTCACCTTTATATAGATAAATAATATTTAATATCTCTTTATATTTATTAATTTTTTATTGATAATTAATAGATCCCTGGGTGGAAAGCAGATGATGCCGCTGTGCGATGGAAAAATTAGTGGTGGTAACGTTGCAGCTGTTGAGCCTTTTAATCATGTACCGGGCCCCTTAAACAAGAACTCTCAACTTCGAAAGTCCGAAGACAATATTCTAAGTCATGCGACGGGTTATCCAGGTGTAGCTAGACCTGAACAAAAGCCATTGTCTCAACAACCGTTACCCGTTCTCAAGCAAGGTCCTGAACCCTATCAACAATATCAGTCTAAACCGGCACACGAAGTGTATAAAATTGAACAACAAACAATTAATGGCAATCAAAGCGATCCAATGTACTTTGGTAAGTTTGATCCCAAGTACCAAACATTACCATACAACACAAAGTTCTCACCGTTAGCAAATTACAATGGTAACAACCAACCAATGCAGCCGCAACAGCATTATCAACAACAACAACAACAATATCATTATCAACAGCAGCAGCAATGGTACGGTCAGCATAATGACGAAATGTCAGATGAAAATAGAGACCTAGTCAATAATAACGGTTACGGAGACCAAAAAGTCAACGGCACCGCCCATAATAAAAAATCTCCAGTTATATCTGGTCAAGTCATGACCAACTTGGGACAAAATTTGCAAATGCAAAGTTCTAGCCGACCTATCAATGCTCAAGTTTACCACACAAAACCTCTATCGTCAACCAATCTAGTGGCGGCACCTAGGTAATGTATTACTTTTATATTTCTAATACTTTGAAAATTCTTTGTAAAAAAAAAAGTTATCTAATGTATGTATAATTTTTTTTTAAGGCCTCCAAACTACTCGATGCATCCTCAAGTTTTGAACTCTAGAAGCCAACCTGTGGGTGGATCAAACTTAAATAATCATCAGGTACGGTAGATCTTTAAGTTATACGAGTAATATTTTCATTATTAAGAAATATACTATTTTTAGTATTATTTTTTGTTGTATACAAATGTTTAATTTTATTTAGTGCTTTTAGTATATTTTTTTTTAATGCACATAGTGGCTGTTGAGTATTTTTTTTCTAATTAGAGTAATAAACACTTTTAGAAACCAACTAGTAGTGTGTCACCTATTTATCAAACCTCTTCAACCAAGGTACAACCGGTGCAGCCTCAAGTAATGAACTCGATGGGTGCTAATCAAACGACGGTCAGAGAACTGAAGTCAATTGAATCCAATAACGATCGACCACCCAGTCCATCGACGATCGGTAAGCCCGCATTGCCTCCCAAACCTCCACCGCCATCTGTTGGAATCAAAACGTCCACCCCTCCCCCGCCGCCTAGGCAGAGTGCTTATCAACTACACCAGCAGCAACCACAGTACCATCAACCGGTAACGGATAACAACCAACCGATACTGACAACAGTAGATGAAGGTCGGTCATACTTTACGGCGGACTCCTCTAGTGGTAAACCACTAAATTTAATATCCAAAGATCTGACTTCACCACCATCACGGATACCCAATGGAGTAATCAAATCTGGTTTTGGAAATTCTGTTGACTCTTCCGAGTCGGATAACTCCTCTAGTTCAGCCTCTGTGAAATCGTCTAATTTTAGTAACATCAAGTAAGTTAAGCGGTGAGAACCCATTAGTCATTCATCGTTTTTAATTTTTTTGTTTTTTTATCATAGGAATGGCAATCATCTCTTAGACAGCGTGCGGCAGATGAATATATCGTCGAAATCGTCACCTCCGCCTTCTGCGGCATCCACAATCATCACTGATGTAAATAGCAACAAAGAACAATTACCAGCCCTTACTGATAAACTGCGGTTGCCTTTGCTCAACGGTCGTACTTCAGCCTATCCGATATCATCAACCGACATTATAAACGGCAATGTGGACATCAAAAACAAACCGTCACCAACGTCAAGTACTCTTGAAAATAATAACCAAAAGAACATCGACGAAACCGATAGAGTGGCAGTAAGTGTAGCCCAACGAATCGACGAATTAGAGACTCGATTCGGCGGTGGAAATGGAGGAGGTCTAAACAATTGCGGAGGTGGATCTTCTTCGACCGACGACAACAGTACCAGTAATCACAGTTCCTCGTCACCTGATTCAGGGCAAGACTCTGGCAGGGATGATGTCATCTCTTGTGAGTAGATTCCAATGTACTTACATTAATATCAAACAAATGTTTTAATAACAATATTTATAAGCGTCATTTTAACTTGTTTAAAACTAAAAACAGTAGGTTTTTGACGTATTTCATTGTTTTCTATATAGATTATCGATTACATTTTTTCTTGAAAATTTAATCAACACAGTGAACTTATATATTTTTCAAATTCAATTACTGAAAACGATTATTAGGAAATATGGCACGGCTTAAATGAAACGCCGTTTAAATTGTGTCAATTCTAAAGGAAGATTTGATAATAAAAACCGCAGTTTTCCCTTTAATGGGACCCCTTAACTATGTATAGTTTTTACTTCCTTTGAAATCTCATTTAAAGCACATAAAAATAAAAAAAAAAACCCAATGGCGGCGTTACTTGACTTAGAATTCGTATTTTTTTTTTTTGACTTTCGAAAAGCCAATTCAAAACTTATTTAAGTGTTATGTGAACGAAAAGAATAATCAAAAACTATGTTGTGTGTTTAGTCGAACTAAACACAAGTGAAATAGATAAGAGTTATTCTGTGCCTCTAATGGAATTACATTTTGTTTTATTCAGTGCATGTCTTTTACGAAGTTTTCTATTTCTATTAAATCAAATCAAAGTAAATACTTTTACCGATTGGAAATGTTCCTTTGATCTTCTTTTATTTAATCAATAAATTCAATATTAATTAATAATCAATGCTGTTGAAACAATAATGTCGTCGCGTTACAAACTTGAGTTTAATTGACGTGGTGGTGTATCTTAGAAATTCATTAGACTAGGAAAATCTCTTTGTAGTCGAAACGACGGGGTAAGGTGTTGCAACAATGTGATATATTGTTCAACTTTTCGACAATAACAAAACTGACTAATGTACCGCACAAGAAAAAGTTAAATATAACATAAAAGTTTTGACGGAATAACCGAACAAATAGAGTTGTTAATAATAATAATAATTGAGATGGCGCGACGCCGGTAGTAGTAATTCCTAACTTAATTGTAATTTGTGCACATTTTCCGGCCAAATAAAGTTCACTTGTCAAACGAAGTTAATTGTTTTCGTTTGTTTGTTTTTACAGTGGAATGCAGGAACAGGTTAGTGATGCGGAAAAAGGGTAACCTAAAGGAATCGGGTGGCAGCGTAGGCCATAAGCGGAGAGTGTCGTTTGATCCGTTGGCATTACTGTTGGACGCTTCGCTTGAAGGTGAACTCGAACTGGTCATGCGAACGGCCGAACAAGTATGGGCGAAAACTTTTCAAAGGCACTAAAGCAAAAAAAAAAAAAAACAATAATAAAAATCATTTGTTTTATTGCAGGTGGGAAATCCCAGTGCGGCAAATGACGAAGGAATAACTGCGCTACACAATGCCATATGCGCCGGCCATATAGACATTGTTAAGTTTTTAGTTAAGTTTGGCTGTGATGTAAATGCTCAAGACTCAGACGGATGGTGAGTATTGTTTTCCCGTTGAAATGTTTTTCGTGATTTTTTTCATCTTAAAAAATAACAATTTGATTCAGATGAGCGTGTTAATCTATCATTAGATTGTGATTTTTATTTTCATTTACATTCAATCAATTTTCTGTCCATGTCGTTTATTTTCTATTAATATGTAAATTAAATAACGAAAAATGTTAATATTAAGGAGAGACAGAGATAACTGTTGTTCGGTTTTTTTTTTTTTAATTTTATCGCAATTCAAAAACGTCGTCGCCCCAAATGCTGCATAACGTTAGGCATAAATTTCTTAACTTGAAATGATTTGCGGTACAATCGTTTTGTAGATTATCGTTTTACATTTGTATTAATTTCCATTTCGTCTGTAGACGCTTTTTTATTCGAATTGATTTCGTTCGTAATAAATAAAATATACGAGTCTACTAAGCGGTGCTTATAATCGCGTTAGAGTTTTGACTTACCTTGGGCGATCATAATGTGATTTTACACTTTGTCAATTTTTTTTTATTTATTATTCGCGCACTCGAAAAATCAGTAGCTAGAAAAACTACCGAGATTTTCTATCTCGCGCGAATTTAAAAAAGTATCGATTTGAAACAAAACAGCGTTCAAGTGAAAAAGCGACAAAATTACAAGGGCCGGGGGGGGGGGACACCAACAGCGCCGAACACACAAATAGTTGATAATTGTCCGTTTTTTTTTTNCGTTTTTTTTTTTTTTTTTTTAGGACTCCGTTGCACTGCGCCGCCAGTTGTAATAACCTGTCGATGGTTCGTTTCTTGGTGGAACACGGCGCCTGTATATTTGCTACCACGTTGTCCGATCAGGAGACGGCAGCGGAAAAGTGCGAAGAGGACGAAGAGGGTTTTGACGGGTGTTCCGAATTTCTGTACAGTGCGTATGACACGGACGGTGTCCTCGGAGAGTAGACATTTCACGTTTTCCTTTGTTTTCCATTAGGTGTTCAAGAAAAACTGGGCATAATGAACAACGGCGTGGTGTATGCCGTTTTCGGGTACGAGGCCCACAACCAAGACGAACTGTCGTTCGGCGACGGCGACCGGATTGTCGTGTTGCGCAAAGGTGACGACAACGAACGGGAGTGGTGGTGGTCGAGGATCGACGACCGCGAAGGATACGTGCCCCGAAACCTTCTGGGGGTAAGTAGTAGTGTTGTAGTGTATTAACGTTAATTAAAAAACGAACAAATTCGTTTTGTGTGTGTTTAATTACTCAAACTCTGGTTGCGTTTCAGCAGACCGCGTCTTTTTCGGCTTTCAAGATCAACAGAGTACGATTTGTTTGCTAAACGACAGATAATGTTTCTCACTCGGCGGGGGGCTCGTTTTTTGTCTGATGCACATCGCGGCGTTCATTTCATCATTTTCCAAACATTTCTCCCCACACTCTATTACATTTCGATATTCTATGAAAAATAACCCGCTAGTGTATTGCACTTGTATTCGCGCTCTCTTTTTATCGCGTCTTGGGTTCACAGTATTTACACTGACTCGATACGTCGAGAACGTATTATATGTTAATAAAAACCTTTTATTTTCATCCCTTAATAAAACCCATGTTTGTTGTTCAATCTGCCGACTGTACTCGACATTCCACTGTTCGTACACGGTTTCTCTATACAGCTCATAACTAATCACATTAACTGTCTTTTTCGTTCGGTTGGAAATGTTCAGTGAATCGTGTGTAATTTGCACGAGAAAAAAAGTTCATTTTAGTTTTTTAACCGAAACAAATTATTACCATTCGTTTTATATACAGAGCGATCGGTTTATCATCAGCAAAGTGAAAAATAATTATCATTTCTTTTAGTTGCCCATTTATTATTTGATTCATCGGCTAATAATTACTTTTTAGAACTTAAAACTTACAGAGGTACCGAGTTAATTTGTTTAAATGGCAACGTGTACATATTTAACTAGCTTATAATATAGGAAATAATCTAATCAAGAAAATTATTGGTCGACAACAACGTGTTTTACATTAAAATTTCAGAACGTACAGTTGACGTTTTATATTTTGGCGGGACGAACAGTGAGGTGGTGAGATGGCTAGTAGTGATAAAAAAAAAAACCACACCCCCTTCTCACCTCCAGTCTATAATTTAAATTGTTGTTAACTTCTGATGTACTGACCAACCAGTCATTTTCTTGTTTACATTATATATTTGCTCTAAGAAAACTCAAAATATTCGCTTCCCTCTCATCAAAACATTTATTTCTACAGTGTGTTATCTATTTAGTGAAACCCTTCGGATACAATTATGTATTTGTCGTTGTTCTAAATCAGAGACTAGAGCCACAGTTTTTTATATTTATTGTACGAACCGTGGAAAACCTTTACTTTTAAACATTCTGTTCCATTACTGATATTTTTGAAAACAAAAATTCCCATTCCGGATCGGCTTTTAAATATAAAAAGGGTTCCGATTCGAGAATCAGTTTTTTAAGTTCTATTCCAGTCCCCGTCACCGATGTATTTTTCATTTATTTTGAAATGCAAAGAAAGCAATTGGAAATCTATTAATTTTACTTTACGTCGTCGTCGTTATTATTTATTAAAAAAGTTTACTCGTGATCATTATACTCTTGAAATTACTTTCATTATTATTCTGTTGTATATCGCGGTGTTTGATGTTCATAGAATTCTTGTGAATAAAAATATTAGTTTTTGTTGGCGTCACGAGTTTTAAATATTTCATCCTTAAACTTAAAGTGCTTAACTTTCATTTGTTATTTTGTTGTTATTAATTTAAATATTTTTTTGCCTTCGGAGTAATGACCGAGATAAAATAATAAATGGTATGTTTTATAGTTGGCGAGAAACTTTTTTTTTTTTTTTTTTTAAACTTGTAAAAAACTATTCTAATTATTGAACTACTGTAATATATATATATTATTAAATCTGTCACGAACTACTTGATCTATTTTAAAATACTGTATTGTTTTTTCAGTTGTATCCCAGGGTGATCAGTGGTAAAAAATCAACAGTATCAACGGTGGCAGAATGACAATCCATCGACGGTTGGACGACAGTGATAACAGCGCTGGGACTAAGGAAAGACTTGATTGATCATTTTTCGTTGACCCAAGTCGCAACGACCTCATCAGCATATCACCAGATATCATTATTATCTTTCTTTTTTTAATGCTAGACTTTTTCTCATATCTACTTTTCATTTTGAACTATTGTTTAAAATTTTTTGAAAATTCATTTATTTATTTATTTATTTCTCAATATGAATATTATTTTTGTTGTAATTAAGACCAAAGTTTATTTATGCGTTTTTGACCATGACAAATTTTATGATTAAATTATCGCGCGTCTTTATAAGAGATTTTTATTTTACATTAACAGTTAAGTGCACGCGAAAAATATGTTTCGCATCGGTACATAGTTTTTAAAACGAATAATACGGCAAAAAAATGCTTTGTCCAATTTAGGGCAAAACAAGACCCTTTGAGACACAAAAAATTGTATTTTTATCTAAGCGTTTCTACATTTGTACTTGTAAACATTCACACACACACACACATGTATACATATTCTTAAAAGACATCATCATTGTACCATAACGTTTTAACTTGAAGAGATTATCGTTTTCTTAGAATGAAAAAATGTGATGTATAAAAATAGTGTAAAACGTACATTTCTTTTCTTTGTTGTTTATCCAATATTATTGTTATTAAAATAAATTTTTATTATTTTACTCTGTCTCGGGTTCATTAATCGCAGCCCAAAAATTGCCAATACACGACTATTGATTATCTGTCGAGGTAAGTCGTTCGAGTTAAGTTTGCAGCCGGCGAATAACTATAAAATAACTTATTGTTTTCTCGACGTTTGACATACGAGAGATTACGAAATAAGCAAAAACAATTTGCCGGTATTAAATCCATGTGGAGTACTTGAAGTTGAATTATTTATTTTTGCATCTGATAGCAGAGAGCGTTCGGATGTTTTGTTACCTTAAAAATATACTCTTGGGGTTACACGAGACGTCGTGTCTCGCTACATAGTTACTTTTATTTTGAAACATAAACGGTGGGAATTTCACACAGGAGCCACGACCATATCGTATAATAACATATTCGAGTAGATACGCCGAAAGGAATTTGTGTGCAGCAAACATTGTGTGGCGGCGACGTACCGTTTAAGTAACACACAACAGGAGAAAAAATTGACATACCTCAACGATCCTTAAGTACGACGACCATCAGAAGATATTGCGACCCTAAATATTGTCGCTGTTTTGGTCTTATTGTTGTACTGCTTGTATAAAAAGAGAGTTATTATTATGCACGAAGACGAACAGCTACCGATAACCGAGAATGGGGTTGCACCGTGTTGGGTTTTATGACCAACAATGGTTGCGTTTTTTTTTTAATGCGTGTCTATCAATTTTTTTATGTTCTACAAAAATACGGCGGCGTTGCTGCTCCTAAAGCAATTTTTTAATACGCGTTTTCTTGCTGTAGACAGACTGTTGAACAAAATAAATACAAATATCTTCATTACATTATTTAAAAGTTGTTCAAAAACAGGTCGATATTATTCATTATGAACACCGACAAGAAAATAGTTAAAAATAATCACTACCCGAAAAGAGATTTTATATCATCCAAGTAGTTGTTTCAGATGAATAATGACTGAAAATTCCGTTTGAACAAAGACTATTAAAGTCAAAATATTATTTTACGAAAAGAAATATTTGTACCTATTTTATTGTTGCACTTTAAACAATCCTCCGAAACATGATTTAGTTCCTTTTTCCGCCGTACTGCTAAAAAGCAACGCAATACGACATCCAATTTAAAAAAATCACTTGTAAAATTGTCATTCATTTGAGAAATGCGAACGTCGACTTAAAACAAATACGAATTATATTAAATTAGCACAATTGGTTGTCTGAAATTGTTCCAAAGATTTTCTTAAGAAATTATAAATGCCTTTACACTTCATTTACTTAGAAATAATGTCTTCCGTTTCTCTTGCAGTCTTATACCTATAAAATGTATTATGTTCTCAACATTCATTTTTCAATTACTTTATGTTATATAAATGACTAATGAGAATAGAGTTCAGATAATCTTATTATCAGATTTAGTCGTTGACGATTTGTTTCTTAAATTATATTGTAAGTTTATACAGATAATATCAAACTTGAATTTCATAAAAAAATCTTATTATAAAAAGTATGAAAATACGACGCCACGTCGGATTTATAAATACATGTTTTCCAATAACTTTATTTCAATAATAATAATAATAATAAGCAGGACTCGTATGTTTTGTATTTACATGTTTTTTTGCTACATAGATAAACAAACATGCTAACAAATATTTTCTACAACAACAGTAATAAAACGGTTTATATTGCAATTTTTTGCTTATTATTGGCGTATGGCGCAACTTATTTATATATTTGAGTTAATCGCGTATATTATTTTCTATAAACTCGGTAAAATCGACAGGTGTCAGAGAATCTATACAAATGATAATGTAATTAAAGGCCTTATAATTTATTGAATTCTTTTCTGAAAATATTTACAAGTTCTTAGTATACTCGTGTTTGACTGTAAAGAATACATGAGTAATAAAATGAAAATAACGTTATGGCACAATTGCTACCGCTAAAATATCGATGCATATTTTTTATTCCAAAAAAAAACATGAATATTTCCATCATACAAATTTTAATGCAAATTTCTGAAATTTTTTATTAACATTTTGTCAATTTTTAGTGCACGAGTCCTAATAATAAGTGTCATATTATTATGATTTCATTGTATAATTTTTGTACTTAAAGCTCGAGGACAGCAAAGAAAAGTTATAGTTTTTAGACAACAAACAAAATGGTAAATTTGTCTTTTAAGTTTTTTACTTTCACTAAATTTAAAAAAAATACCTTCATATACCTTAGGACATACATTTTTATACAATACAGTGGCTGATAAATAGTATACCATTTATTTAAAAAAAATATTTATATTTAAATAACTATTTATAAAATAATTTACCACCCAGCGGTAATATTTTGTAAAGAAATTATTTTTCAACATTTTATACTTATGATTTAATAATTTTCACCTTTTTTTTCTCCTAAATCTCCTATTCGTTTATAACAGTTTTTTTTTTAATGCAAAATTTAGCATTCTACATTGTGTTTTGTTTAGGTACATTTGATACCCAACTTTAATAGTCTACGTTATGTTTGTAGAAAAAATACGCTACATGAACTTTGAGAAAGCCCCTCCTCATCAACTTCATGGTAAGTGGATTGTAACCGGACACAGGATAGTCACGAATTTGACAAGGGTTATAAACGATACCAAATATTTTGTACATTTATGTCATAAAAATAAAACAATAAAAACTGTAAGAATTTTCACATTAGTCATTTCACTTACTTTACAACTGCGTCGCACGTGTATTACATTAACGCCGCGCATTATACGAAATACTCAATAGATTCTACGAGATAAATCAGTGGGACTATTTAGTTTAAAAAAACACAGTTGTCTCGGAGATATAATATATCTCCGAGACAACTGTGTTTTGCAACACGATGTGGCAATACATTTTAATTTATCTGATTGTAAATTAAGAATCCAAAATAAAAAAACACATCTATACAATTAAAATATTTCATTTAAATAAATACATTGAACAGTTTTCGATAAATGGATATTTATTTGGCGAATTTAAATTTCACTTACATGATGTGAAAAGTATCCTGAATTGGATTAATTTCAAAAAATAGTTTAATCCCAAATGGGTAATTCTATCGAAAACTTTGGAGCCGATTACGTTATTTTATAAGGGCATAACAAATATTTGTAGGTTCGCAGACTTTATTGAACTAATTAATTATTGAATTGTACACACGCATTTATAAGAAACACTAAATTTCCATTTAAATGATAATATTTATTAGTTTGTTGCTTTTGTAAATAAACTATTAGCAGTTGATTAGCTAAATAAAAATGATTTTTCACTCGATTGGGCAGATTATAAAAGATAGAAAGAGGCTCACGACTTCCTAACCTCGTTTTTTTTTATTCGATAAAGCGTTTAACTAGCTGAATTTGGGACAATCAAGATCAAAACTGGCAACGCGTCGTTATTTTATCAAACTGACATTTTCCATTACATTCAGTGTTTTTAAATATAACATTTCTGTTGGGAATTGAATGGTTGAACAAGTATTTAACTTCATTTGCATTCCTTTCTTTTGAAATGTAAAATGTACGAGAAGAATTTATACAAAGGTAATGTTAAAAAGGCTTGATATATTGGATTTCTAGTTTCATCCAGGACTTCGTTTGTTGAAAGGTAGTTAATCAGGAATTCAAAAAGTCTACATTACAAAATACTGACTAATGTTTGTATATTTCTCATACGATAGAAAATTTTAGATTATATGAAGTTTGGATCGTCAGTTTTTTTTCCGAGATCCATCACACTTCGTATTCTAACTAGTGTAAAAATGATCTCAACGAAAATGTAGACTGTAATACCTAACAACTCAAAGTTAAAATTAGATTGTTATATTTTTAATGAAAATCATTGACCATTATCAAAAATTATTATAAATATCAAAAATAAAGAGCAATCCACCACAATTGGTAGAGTTGGGACAAGTATAAATGATATCCAACAATGATTAACATCACTATCATAATACGCTTCTGTGTGGATCTGTTAAAATTCACTATAATTTATATATTTGTAATTTTACAATGTGCAAACTTTGCCTTAAATATAACAGAAAACTTGTTAAAAATTTTTTAAATAATACATCAAGAAACTCATTACTATATAGTAGTATTTAAATAGGAGTGCGATATTGCTAAATTCATAATATAATTAAAATATTGGTATGGTTTATTAAAGTCCATTATTGCCAAATTAATTACGCAAACTATTTATCAAAAATTAACCATATGAATACTACAAAGTGATAAACAATATCAATAACTTATGGAAATTTCTGCTTCAGCGATCATTTTCTTACAATAGATAATATATAATACATAAATCATTGAAACGATTTTTTTTTCTCAAAATAACTTACGTTTAAAACATTTTTAGGTTTTAGTGTTCCTGACATAGCAGAACATTTTCAAAAATTCAAATTTAAGTATTACAGAGAATTTTTATGGAAAGACATAAAAAAAAACGTACCATATAATATCAATACCTTCTCAGTTTTGAAGCTAAAAATATTTAGCAAAAATATCATCAACAAATTCACACAAACTTGAGTCCAATAAAAGTGATTTAAAAAAAATTATAATTGCATATAAAATTACAATCTACTTAAGTTAATACGTAAATTATGCTAAATAACTTAGAATGATTGGATTTTCATTTTTTTTTTCTAACGTAAATACTTAATATTATTTAAGACACAATAATTATTTTCCAAGATGAGGCAAATATTTTTATTTCAATGCGAACATTTTAAAATTTTAAGTAAAATGATCATAAAAAACATCTTCTTTAATTAGGCTACAGCATTTATACATATGGAATATTATATGTAATATTTTATTGAATTACACACATTGAATGTAACACTCTATATATATATATAAAATTCTACTGTGTTTTTACTTATGATATGCTTCTATATTAAAATGCACTTATCAAACAACTATATTACTTCAAGTTTGTACTTATCGATAATTTATATAAAAAATCGATTTCCAGAAACTAACCATTAATTATAAACGGTAAAAGTGAATAAAAGTTAATAAAAATTAACAAAATTTCAATGAAAACTTATCTATAAAGTTATCAGTTTTGCTGAACTAAATTTCTTGATTATTACTTTATATAATAACAAAATAATGCTAGTTAAATACGTTATCTTCAAAATTTGGAAATAATATTCTCTTACTAACTACTAATATGGTAATCTAAGAACAACACTAAAAAATTGAACACTTCATCGTATAAATAAATTGAATCCTTAGAAGAATATTCTAATTTTTCATGAAGGTTTTTTGATAACTGTATAAATACATAAATATTGAAGTTCCTTATTTTAATAGAATTACTTTAAATCGATTCAATGAAAATAGTTGTTGAGTACTTGTAAGTATTTATTTTATCTAGCTCAGATATTTGAAGTCCTCTATTTTATATATTATCAATAATTGTGAAATACTATTTGTAATAAGTACCTCATGCTTATTCAAGGTCAATAATCATAACTATATATAATAACAACACTTTTCATAAAATAAGTCAAATAAAATAATTTGATTTACTAGTAGAAAGTAACAAAACATTTTAATATTGACAAAGCTAAACTTAAGAAAATTTCGTTAATTTTATGTAAGTAAAAATAGTAATAGTGTAAATGAACTCCGAGGATATATAAATTTTTTTTGAGTTCTGAGAAGATCTAACACCTCAATTAAAAAAAAAAATAGAAATATTTTCGTAGTTGATCATTTTATATAAACAACAAATGCTTGAATTTTAAAGAAAGTTAGAAGATATTCTTATACAGTAAAAGTCATTTTTATTTTTCATTTTATTTATCGACAGAGATCCTTATTTCTATTATAACGTTTAAGGCCATTTATATTCAAAGTGTATTCATATTTATTATCACCTTACTATGAATATTTTCGATCGGACAGTTTCTATTATCATAAATGCATCAATCGTTTTTATCTATACAAAGACCCATTAAAATTCAAATACTTTTGGTTGCTTATTAAACGCAGTCTATATTGAAAAATATGTATCACCAGATCAAACATCGATGTGATAAGTAATGTGTTTTTAATTTATTGATGTTAATAACAAACTGTGCTAAATTCAACAAATATTAATTTAATAAAATCAATATTTTCAACTATGAAACTAATATCCTTTTCAAACAAATGACTGATATAAAAATAGTTTATCGTATTTGGTTGTGTTTATTTATAAAACCAATACATGAAAAATACATCACAATAACTATAGAAAAAATAATTTCAACCAACATTAAAAAAGTTATATACAAAATCATAACAAGAAAGCATTATACGATTTAGACTTTGTATCAAAATGCTTTTAATATAATACTTAATAATAATTTCAGATAAAACTAAACCCAAATCAAATTTGTAAATCAAATGATGACAAAATCAAAGTTAGGTACTAAAATTAAAATACAAGGATGATTAAAAACCCGATTAAATCATACATAAAAATCGTTGAAAGTTAAAATGTTTTGATGGAAACAGCTGCCGTCCTAAGATAAAGTATACTTTTGTTGAGCTTAATACAGCACCGCCGTCGCCTTATTTCAAGAAGAGTTTATCTTATTATTTATCATATTCGCATCAGTCAAAAGATAATGTTATTATAGTATAATTATGTATATTATACAGAACATACTATAAAATAATTGTATCACTAATACACGGACACTACAGTAAAAATTTGGCCTTAATAAAACAATATTTATATAGTAATGACTTATAATAATTTTTTTTTCTATAAATAATGATAACAATGATGTAGGTCCATTGATATGTGATAATGATGTGTGCTGAAAAATCCATCGATGGTTAAAATCTAATTTTCCATCCGATGAAGTTCAATAGAAACACACAAAAAATAAAAGAAAGTTCAGGAAGACTGTAAAAAAATAAAAAAACATTAAATCGCATCTAGATTTTAGATGTAAAACAAATGTTAATCATTTTTATGACACTTGCCATCATATTTGAGAACCTGCATTGGTAAATGTGATCAAATACAAAATAACAGCACCCGTTAATATTCCAATATTCTGTAACAGTAATCCTAAGTACGCGGAATTTTTACTCTCTGTCAGATTCTCGTCAATCATACTCTTCATTTCAGGAGTCTGTAAAATTCAACAAAAATTAAATATGCTGATGTTACACATTCTTATAATACAATAAGCATAATGATTGTTAAGATTATTTTTATTGTAACGCTGCAAGTTCACAGATTTGTACAAAGAAATAATTAAACTCGGTACAGATACACTGCCAGGCGTTGATCATATTCAGTCTCAATCTATTTACCAATATTTCTAGAACCTTTAAATTGCATCGATAAATCTCCGCTTCTATTTTTTCCAAAAATTATAACACATAAATCTAAGCAAACCCTTAAAAATATATTTTTTATTATGTTGAGTTCTGATAACTTAATATAATATAAGTCAATTGACGTCTAATAGAATTAAAAGTAACCTATTTACTAGATTAATTTTGTTTAAATTTGTTTAAAGTAATTTTTAACAAAATAAAAATATATTTTTCAATTTCCTAATAATAATACTAATAACAATAACTAAAATAAATAACCCTTATTTATTTTTATTACAATCTATCTGACTGTAACAGCTTTACACTACTTTTTTTTTTAATATAATTCGTAGTAATGAATTTGTTAAGAATTCGTTTATTTGTCAACATTTTATTTCAATAAGGAGTTTTGTTGTTAGACGAATAGAAATTAAGTAGAAATTGCTCTTGTTACTATTCTTTAATACATTTTCTACTTTTGTAATGACCCTATAAAAAAGACTAATAGATACTAAACGCTTAAATAGCTACAGCACTGAAATCGAAAATAATATTATTTCTAAATAAGCTAACTATACAGGATGATTGAATTTTCTTTGGCTTATCTAAGTAGTATATATTTCTCGAATTATAAATTGTTAAATGCTTTTCCGTCCAAGTTCTTTCATAAGGTTACCAATTTAATTGTTTAAATGGTCACATATATCTTTAACTAGTTCATGTAATAGAAAATGATCTCATTATAAGCAAATGACTGTTCTTTAACAACTATTGAACCAATATTTCATGATTTATAAATATTTTATACCTGAGCGGAATGAGATCACGGAATAGAATTGCTTGAAATGGTAAAAATAACTAACTCGCTCCTTTCCCCCAGTCTAAATTCAAAATGTTAATAATATTTCTATTGTATGAACTAGTATGTTGACATTAAAAACATTTAAGTTGGTATCTATTATAAGAAATAAACCTCAAAAATATTTAGTCACTTATAAATCAATAAATAAATAATACTATACAAAATAAAATAAAATTTTTATTATTTTAGGAGAAATTTAGAGATCAGCGATAAATTAATCACCTTGTATAGTCATAAGCTATATTCATTAAATACAATACATTTATTATAAACCTTTAGCTATTGTTTTTAATGATAATATTAAAATTAGTTGTCGATTCCTAATTTTTTTACCTCAGAGAGAAATGACTTAGATCAATTTTACAGAAAGGGAAATTTGACGTTTAATGTAGGTAACATAGTTGTCATTGAATAAATGAGGTTTATATATGAATTTTTTTAATTTATTAAATTTTTCTTCTGAATGGTCGATCATAAACCCATCCACTCCCCGTATCAACAATAAAAAAATAAGATATCACATTTCAAGATCATTTAAAAAATTGCCTTAAATAAATCTGCATTAAGTATATTAATATTTATTTTATAACCCTCGTGAAAGAATAAACGTATAAACGTAAAAAAAAAAAACATGAACAAATGTATTTTATAACAAATACAAACACTTAGCTAACTTAATGTGACAGAATGAAAGCGGAAAATGATTTTGATATTAAGCTATTAAGCTAAGAAGAAGATGAGATAAATAAAAAAACATTACTTAGAGGTAAATTATGGAGAGTATAGTGACTATAAAAATTGTTGCACAGATTAAGGAGTTGAGAATAAAAAAAAGTCATCTCGCATACGTTATACATAATTTTTTTGTAATTAAATATGTAAACTAGTACATAAAAACTTATCGTAGACAACTTTAAAAAGATTTATTTTGAAATCAAAATAATCAATTTTTAAATTGGTTTATATTTAGTTGAGTTGAATTTGAGTTTTATTGTAGAAGTTTATATGTGTAGAAAAAAAATATGTCGAAAATTGTTAGGAAAAACTTGCAAGTTAAAAATTTCCAAAGAAGTATTTCAACAAAACTATTCTAAAAAGCACGTCTAGTATAATCTGAGATAATAATGGAAATTTACATTTTAAAAATCAATATTATAAAATAATAATAAAATTGTAGAATCTCTTATATACACGTTTCGGTATAAAATTGTTGAGAAATGAGAAAAGTATTTTTCGTGCTTATAAGTAATTATTATTCATAATATATTCAAAATTATTATTGACCATAAATATATAAATGAAATTATTACCAAAAACAGTCATTATAACCGAAACTCTGTTTTATAATCTAAATAGCATAGTTGTTAAGTTCAAAGTACAATTTATTAAAAAATGAAATAATAAACAAATGTCTTATGTAAGATAAATTCTATATTATCAAGTGTCAATTGATTTTTTAATCTATGCCATCACGACAACACGTCTGTCCATCCATTATTCTTTGAGTTTTAATAACATAAAAGCTCGCTATTGAAAGTGTTAACAATGATATTTAAGTTTGGTATAATAATTACACGAGGGAATAAACGAATGTTGATTATTTTTTAATAACAAAGCCGGGGGGGGGGTTTTGTTATTAACCACCACACATAGATAATTATTTCAATGTCATTAAATAGTTTATATTTTTAATGCGTACGCCTTAGTAATTTATTATAATAAAGAGTAATTACATTAATACAACTTTTTATTGGATATCGGATGTGTTAATTTTTCTTTGAAACATTATTTTATTTTGAAATTAATTCAAATTAAAATAACCATTTTCAATGATATTGTACGCATATTCTTATGGTTTTAATGCTACTAGTTCTTCATTATTAACGGGTTAATGCAACACTTATTAGAATATAAAGAGGCTATTTACCTCATTTGTATTATAATTATCGTAAATTATTGGCAGGGTTGACTTCTGTGTTATCACTTAAGAAACTCTACACACATACGCGAAGAAGCCATTCGACTAACAGAATGATGTAAACGGGTACAAATTAGTTTTGCGTACAAGCTATTTACATTTTATACGATGCAATTTATTCAAGAACGTTTATGTGCGTTATTACGAACACGGCTTTGTTATTGTTTAGTAAGCAAACCATCGAGAAGGAAAATCAGCCGCTTTTATATTTGTAAAAAACCTCTCATATTATACCGTATTCTTGTGTTAATGCAAAGTGTTGAAGTATTGCACGCTGCTTTTTATTGTGCTTACATAACACAACACGGGCTCTTACGCAACGGGTTAAATTAATTTTATGAATCTTGTTGGCTTCGAAAGCGTCGAGAGCAAGTAATTAGAAAATTAAAAGAAAAAATTATTACGCATGCATTTCTTATCTTAAATTTATATAGACTATAAATAATTTATTCAGTAAAAACTTTGTTAAATTCAATTGATATTTATTTGAATTTAACGATGGGCAAGTATTAAGTAATAGTAATTTTTTCGTGTTTAATATTACAAAAGTAAACAATATTGATTTTTATTTTAATATTTAGGAGTTTTCTACTCGGAAACATTTCAATCAAATTATAATAATAATTACACAATTTATATTTATGAAGTTTATATGAATCACTGGAGCGGAAACTGTCGTATAATAATCATAAAAAAAACAAATACTGAGAATTATAGTGCAGATTCAATTTTTCATTTTAATTTGTTTTTATTTCAATTGAAATATGTCTGAAATACATCAATTGCTAAACCCGCAACAACTATTGATATCGGATAAAATTATAGAAGTTAAAATGTAATAATGAACGACTACAATTTTCAATGTTTATATAGCGATTTAAAAGATAAAGATAATAATATTTACAAAAGATAAAATTAAAAGCAGTCCATGAATTTCTAAGTAAACTTAAACCTTATTATTGATATTTAAAAAAAAAAAAGCACAGTGGGATGCCGCATAGTTGGGACAGGTATGGATGATATCTGACAGTGATTTAAAATCAGTATCATAAAAAACGCTTCGATGCAAATCTGTAGATAGTAATTCATTTTTAGAATGGATTATTTAATTACTTTAAATACAACATGAACTCCTATTTCCTTATCTATATCCTGATTATATGATAGGTCGTCAGAATAATTTTTTTTTTAATTATAGTTTATAACATAGGCTTTAATTTAACATATGTTTACAGAACGCAGTATTTCCGGAACATTTTATAAAAGTTTAGTTGAAAAAATTTGTTATTTTGAATTCCTTATGGCCAGGTAAATTGTCAGATTTTCATTAATAAAAATAAATTATATTGACTTGGTCATTTTGAAAAAAGTAATGACAGTTATAAGTAAAAAAAATTGACAAAATGTCGAAAATTAGCGATTTTTAAAATTGTATTTGTTTTGGATGTTTCTCCCATTTACAAGTAACGAGGGAAATTTTTTCAATTTTTAAGAGCGATATCTTCAACTAGATACGATTTGTAAACTTTAAACATATCATTGATAAAAATCGGTCAGGTGAGAGCTGATAAATAATGTGACAGGTAAAAAAAAAAAATCTTATCAGTTCCTAATACCTTCTCAGCTTTGCATCGAAGCTAAAAATTAAGAATAGATAAATTGTACCAATGTTTTAAGAATATGCTAAAATAACGACGCATCACAATTTAATGATTTTTAGTAAGTAGAAGTGTCAAGATAACTCGATATGGAACAAAAAGAAACTCCAATTAAATTATTTTAGAGTCATATTAACCTAAACAATGATTAGATTTTTATTTCCATTTATTTGAGTATGTCTTATTAATGTAAGAATAAATGCCTTGTATTTAAGACTATGTACAAAAAATTTAACAGATATAACAAATGTTTCTTCGTTGAAAATATTTGAATTATAGTGTATATCTTATAAAATACAATTCAATCCCGAATATATGGACATAAAATCTATAATAGGTTAAAATCAAATCAAGAGAATACTAAACTAAAAGGCAGTTAAAAGAAATAACGTCAAAACATTAAATCTCAAAACCTCATATAGACAAGTTGTTAGGGGGAAGTAGGGATTTACATTAAAATCTTTACCTGCATCCTTTTTTATCTGAAAACGGATCAGATAGTGTTTTGTTTATTTCAAAACATTAGTTTCTATTCAGCGAACTTTTATTCGAATTAAAGCTTTCGATTTTTACCCACATCTACTTATTATAATAGGATTTTGGAGCATACCAAAAAAAATCATCATAATAAAAATAATGATAATAAAATCAATCCAATAGGAAAATAATAAACTTTTCTAAGGCTTAGTTGATGTTTTCAAGTATCTACTGAAATGATCTTACACAACTTTTAGGAGAATTTTAGGGAAAACTTGTTAAATTACAATGAAAAGTTCTTGAGCAACGATTATTAATTTCACTTGCATTGTTTTAACTGTTTTTATGAAGTTGAGATTGAAAACATTTGGAGTTATTTCAATAATATTTACAAAAAAATATATTCCAATAGTATTGTAAATAATTCCGGTTTACGAATTTAAATATTAATTAAAATCACGAGAATTTACTGTACTGTTAATACAATAAGTATAATTGACCTTTTAGTATATCTATTTGCAGCACAATAAAAGAGATAATAATTTATTTTTAATTTAAAAATGCTAATATTTAAAAAAAAAATTATCTATCTTAAGAATAACGCTTGATAGAACAATTTATTTAGTCAAGTTAAAATTATCAATAAGTTCACACCGATTAACTTGACATTACTAAAGAAATTTGTACATAAGAAAACAAACTCGAAAGCTTTGGTTTATTATTTAATAGTTAAAAATTATTTAAATCATCTTTTTGAGATGTTATTATTCCGTTTGATCTTTTATATTGAAAAACTTCCGTTAAAATTGCATCTATAAAATCAATAACTTAGATTTATGTTCATTCGAGTCATAATATAACAATCTCTACACTGGCACTAAATTATATAATATATTCATAATTTAATATTCATTATAAACTATTTTTTTTTTTTTTGCAGTAATAATTTTTGTAGAGGTTTTCGTTATAAATACCTATTAAACAGCAAAACTCCAGGAATATTAAATATCGCTTAATGATACAAAACAGTTTTTTTATACCAAAAAAACTGCATTATAAATCCATTACAAACTCATTTTCATTTTTATTAAAATCTTTTTTTAATAAATGACTAGTTAATACATAACTTTATAGTAGCGTTATTCTAGTTTCATTCTAAGTTTTTATTTAATTTAGATAAAAAATGAAAAAAGCCAACTTAACACTAAAAATTTATCAAATTATAGAAGAAGTTAAACGGCTCTGTTTACATGCGATTTCAATTGTTTTGTTATTCACTTCATATCTACGCATTTCCGTATGCATGTATGTATCTAATTGTTTTTTAATAAAGTCGATATTTGTTTTGAAATTATTTCCATTAATACATATCATCACGTAGAATAATATAGTAGGTGACATAATCTGTGTGCTCTTCAATGTCAAATGTGTAACTACTTCCAAACGATAGTAGAATATAATAAGCTAACAAAATGTTATTGAGAAAACAAACATATTGGTTTGGTTCACATTTTCTTCGCTGCGTACAACGTAGACATAAAAAATCTTAAGTATATAGTAAAACGTATTTAATACTTAAATATTCTTTATTCAAAATTTACTTCAGATAATAAATAAATTAATGAATATTTCAATAAATACTATTCGTTTAGCTTCTATCGTACATTATATCAAAAGTAATTAATGCACTAGATTACCTTTTAATTACCAATAACAAATATACAACTAATATTTTTAATTAATAAATAATAATAAAAATATTTTTATATATTAGCCTTATCTCATTAAAAAAATAGTGGCTACGCTACTGACCCTTAAACTAAATCAATCTCAATCAATCAGCTTTTACGTAAAAAACATAATTGATTTTACAAAAATACTGGGTTTAATTACAACTTCAAGATAAATACTACAAGCATAATTATTATTGTTATTATAAGCGTGATAATAAAATAGATATGTACCACTAGTGATACATCTCGTATTGGTATACACTCCACTATTTAATATATTTAGTGAATTAGTAGCGCCATTCACTAAATATATTAAAATTGTCGTCCTTAATAATTACTTATCCTAATTTATTATTAACTCATCAAAATATTTTGTACAAAAATCCTAAAAATGGCTATTTTCAAATTAAAAAAAAAAAATTACTGTGAAATGATTATTTGATCAAAATATAATGGACTTGTCATATCTTCATGACTTATTCTGTATTATATTTTTTTAACTGTAACGTGTTAAATGATGAGATTAAAATTAACAATAATGTGCACGCAGATGATAAATTTGTATGTAACAAGTTGGTTTTATTATTAGTTTAATTACCTTATCAATCACTTTTACGCAGCCTTTTACGTTAAAAAAAAATAACATAACAATATTGACTTATTATGAAATGACACTAACCAGATGTGATAAAGTAATGAACAGGAACAATCCACCGGCAAAAGAGAACACAAAACCCGAATATTCCATGTTGCCTAAGGATATACCAATAACCATTCCGACAAAAGCTGTACATGCAGACAAGAAATTGAAACATAGTGCGCGCCGAAACGACAAACCAGACTGAATGAGTATAGCAAAATCTCCTTATGATATCAATAACAAAATATAATTAATTTTAATTTTAGTGAAACAAAAAATGTTGTGACACCTATTCTTACCTATTTCGTGGGGAAATTCCTCACAAGCTATTGCCATTGATATAGATATACCGGTTAACACATTTTCTGAAAAAGCTGCTCCTATTGACATTCCATCTATTATATTATGTAGACTGTCACCAAATAACACCAGTAGAGCCAAAGGCGATATTGGCAATTTGTCATCCTAAAAATAATTGTTTGTTCCAAAAAGAGTTGATAATTTTTTTTTTTTAAGGAATTAAAAATGTTTGCATTTACAATCGTTTTGATCATTTTATGACTGTGACCGTGACCATGGTTGTGTGTTGTTAACATTTTTATTTCGGTTACAGTACCACCATTGGCGATCGGAACATGGGTTCCCATTTCATCGTCTGCCACCTATAAAAATATTCTATTCATGTTGATGTAAATACTACAGAGCATTATTGACAATTTTTTTTGAGAAACCATAAATTACCTTTTGGTTATCTTTGTGGAAAAAAATTGATGCCAATATTTCCAGATTATACAACCCCCAAAAGCTAATCCACATTATCACAGCAGTTATTCGAAAATGAGGAAAAGAATCTGAAATTTTGAATGCCTAAAAATAATAACTATGATGAAACAACTTTTTGTTCAAGTACCTCATAAAATAAAAACTTCATTCTAATAGCTGATAAGATTAAACAATTTTCCATTATTTTATTGAATAATGATTAATATTCTAAGTTTGACTATGTAAATAAAATAAGGTTATTTAAATGTTAAATATTACAGACAGAAGTCTTAATCACAAAAAGTTAACGTTAGAAAAAAAAAAGTTTACTTAATGGTGGACAAAACTTATATCAGCAATCAAATAAGTCCGATGAGGGCTATTTTTTTTTTTTTTTGAAAAAACAATTTTTTATAACATTTAGATAGATAAAAAAATAGAACTAATATTACTAGAGCCCAAAACTGTCGGAACCTAAGTGAGAAACATGCATAATTGAAACTAGTAAAAATTTATATTTGACAGTAGTTCAAATAGCTTTAATAAAACGCTTCGATGCAAATGTTCATGAATATACTTTTGAGAAATTGAAAGGGGTTTAGTAATGGACTAAGCCACAGGTAGTAGGAAAAATACCCGGTAAGCTATTACTTGTGTTTTTATATACTATAAGTATATCAGTGCATGAACCTTAATTTTGAGGTCCGGTCCAATTATCTATAGAAAAACCTTGGATCTGCTTGACCAAAAACATTGACAATGTTTGGCTTATTCCCCAAATCCAGCTTATTAGTTAGCTCATTTTTAGCTTTAACCCTCTACGTCCTCGCATTTCTTTTAAGCAACATTAGAAAAAAGTTGTTTTTATCGTTGTAATGAATTAAATACTATACTACAATTTACACTAAATATTTATTTATACTAATATTATTGAACAGTGGTACCAACACTAAAATACGTAGCGCAAATAGCATAACAAAACTGGGATGAAAATAATTTTTAAAAATATTTTAGAAAAAAATTGAAACAAACTAATAAAATTATTATTGCTGATTATTTACACTAGGAAAAGTTATATTTAAAAGATTTTTTTTTCTGCAATATTTCTCTAACAATATCCAATCATAATTCGGGACTTGCCCATGGAATTTTCAGGAGACTAAATCTAATTATATCACCCCTTAAAAATGTTTTGATAAAAATATTGCTTTTCTTAATTTTTGGGTGGGCTAAATTCTAAACTAGGGAGAAAGTTTATTTTCCCAAGCCATTTCTCTACGTATATTACATACATATATACATATATATAGAGTGACTTAGAGTATAGATTTTCGTCGTATTTGCCTCTAGTTCGCCGCTGGTAAGATTGTATTAAATTTAGAGAGAGGTTTGAATTTTTTAAATATGCCATAATTTACATATTGATTATATTTTACTTAATGAAATAATGACGTAGTACAATATTCTGCGCTATTTTTATTAAATATATAAAATACAATTTTGACTTTTTTTTTATTAAATAAATTACATAATCTTCAATTAGAAATATATTAGAAACTTCGGCACATTGTTAAATATTGAATTACATGATATATTACTCTATAGGGATGGTTTGGAGAGGCGAATATTAATATTAAAGAACAAAACCTACAAATATTGTCGACATACGGTAGAATGAGAAAGACTTTTTTATTCTTATATTGGTAATTATAATTTATATGATATTTTATATTCTTTGTTTGCATTTTAAAATTATTATCATAAGTTTGATCAAAGTTCCAATGATAAGAAAAAAAGTGTTAAAATAAAATTCATACTTATTCAAAATAAAATTTTCTCTTAAATGGATTTATTTGGTTGTCGTTTCGAGTTAAACAATAACATACCTCTGGTATTAATTGAAAAATTGCTGTACTCGATAATGATCCTGTCGCTAAACCTAAAAGTATTCTCATTACAAAGCTCTTTTTTCTTGGATCGTTAAGAAGAGGCCAAAATAGTGCTCCGATTAATCCAGACAAACTTATGACACTTACGGCTATGAAACCACCGATCCATGCTAGATGAAAAAAATGTATATTATTCTTTTTAATATGTATTTTTGAGATCAATTTGTAGATTATTAATTACAATGATAAACATTTTGCTTCGCGTTGCGTAAATCATTAAATTCTTAGTTACCTTCTGCAGTTGTCGATCTTTTTGTATGGTATAAGTGCTCCGTACTTACAGACAACGAAGAAGTTCTTGTCAAGTTACCATTGTTATAACTGATGAACTCCGTTGAACAAAAATTCGAATTAGTATCATTATTACACTAAATAGAATAAAAAATAAACGATTTAAACTCTATGCGTGAACTTAAAATAAATCAAATCTTAATAGTAAAAAATTTAAATAAATAGTTTAAATTTGAATCTTTTTTTTTAAAATATTTAAAATATTTGACACCTACTTAAACATATTTTAATATTTTTTTAAAAAATAAGGTCCAATTTTTTTTTTTTTTTTGGAGTGTGTGAAAGTATTTTAGGAAAAAAACGTTATAGATTTTACAATTTTTGAGTGTTATAAACTTTAAAGAACTTTTTTGAATTACTAAATAAACCTTTTTCTGTATATGTATCAAAAAAAAAAAAATACTGATTATAATATTAAATATTTATTCTATTCTTCCTTGTAACAATGTTTGTGTATAATATCATATATTGTTGAAGATATCTAATTTAAATCATGAAATTTAAACAATAGATTTTGAATGAATGAAAATAATGTAAATAATGTAAAAAAATATAAAAGCTATTTAAATCCATCAACTACTCCTTTTTACTTACAATACACACATAGATTAATACACATAAACAATATAAACAAATGCCATAAGTAAAATAAGCCTTTAATCAGTTTTATACAAATAAAATAGCAGTAGGTAAGTATAATAAGCATTGATAATAACAGTAGAGTACTTTCATTCACTGCCGATAACGTTTAAAAACATAGAAATAAATTTGAATATTTACTTTATAAAATATTTAGGTGTCTAATATTATGACAATACTAATTCACCGTAAGTATAACTCTACGGCTGAAAATAAATGTATACAATAAAGCCATGTCAACCGAATTAATGCAAGGAATTTATTTTTAATATGTTTGATGTGAGGTTTATTTAATATAAATTTATATCCATGTTTTTAAATAATGTAAATCATATTCAACGATCATCAACAATATTATACAGAAATTATACACATGAAATTTTTTTTTTTAGTTCATCACTTAGCAACAAAAATATAAACATGAATTTTGTTGGTTGTTATTTTTATATTCTGATATGTTACAACTTATAACATATTCTGGATAACACATATGTGATTTTAAAAATATTAAAGCCGTACCGCATTCAATGGGAACCACAATAGCTATGCCTTCCCATTGACAGCAATATTCATCTCTATAATGAAGTCATCATATCTCCTTAGCTTTTATCCCAACTATTTGGGGTCGGCTCTACCTAACGATTTGACAGTTAATATACACAGGCTGTCAACTTAACGCAACAACCTCACTATGGCTAAGGGAGTCAGTGGGTAGTGTTAAAGTTCACGTATGGTCACCCATCGGGAAACCAACAGCAAACAGCGCAGTTAAACATTAGCACTAAAACGACGATTGATTAATTTACTACGCAACACCATGCCCCACTTATAAAATAAGGTGATTACAAAAAAAAAGGTTTAAAATTAGCATTTTTTAAACTATGCTTCCCTCCTATTAAGAAATTCAGAATGAATCGCTTTATTAAGATATAAATTAATTTGATAGTTTATAATTATAATTTGATTTAAAACATATGCAAAGTTTAAAAAGTATATTTCAAAAACAGTTCTGCTAATAGTCAAAAGTATTAGTATAATAGTACGAAAAGAATTTAGTAAATGATAACAACTCGACAAACATGTAAAAAAATTGTTTGGATTTTTTTAACTATTTATATTATATTGCATAGAATATGAGTAATTTAAAATTAAAATAACCAAATTGTTTAAAATAATTTTCAATAAATTACATTAAAGTAATTATATAAATGTTAGTTTTATATTACAACTTATCATCTATTCATATCTAGACATATTGTTAGTTAAATTTTATTTTTGTAGTTAAATCTACTGATGTGCATGCGTATGTACAACTTTCAATAAGATACTATTATTTGTTAGATATTGTAAACACGTGTACCTAGAGTTTTTACTTAAGAACAACTCAAAAACACTGACATAAAATATTCGGGGAAACTTAAGTAGCACACTAAATTATACTTTTAAACATTTATGCTATAATCTTAAACGGGTAATTATACAGGAAATTTAGTGGCAGCACTTTCCATAGAACCTTGAAACTTATAAAAGTAATTATTAGTTTATAATATTAAAAATACCTTGAAAATCATGCTGAAAATTTACGATAAAAAATAATTTAGTATAACAAAAAGGTGACAGTTGCTATTGATGTACAAATTTAAACATTCTCTGTAAAACATTCTTAGGTGTAGCGAATATCGCTTGCTAGGTCTAAAATATATTTTCGCGATAAAAAAGAACATGATATATTCTGTTCAATTTTTTAATAAATTTAGAATACAAATGAATGTAAATAAGTATTGTTAGAGAAGTATATTTTGTTGATTTTCCATTTACATTATAATATTAATAAAATTAATAAATCTATCACATTATTTATTTAGAAATTAAGTTTAACGTAGTAAACACATAGACAATGATATGCGTTATACACTAATAATAAATCAAGTCTTCATTGTTTGTTCTGATGGATCCAATCTAACTTAAGATAGTTAATAATGTTGACCAGCTTTTTCCAATTGTAGACATAAAATATAGGCATATTAGTGACAAAGTGGAAATCGAGCATTGTATACATAGGATAGACACAACTAGAAAAAGAGCATAAGGGACTAAACCCCAGACGAGGAATTAGCCCCCCCAAAAATGGAGGTAATTTAACATAATGTTATACAGAAAAAACTTAGGTTGGTAGAAAATTAATTTAATACTTCAACAATTTTTTTCTAGTAGCGCCAATGATACATTTGTCAAAACCAATTATGCCGAGTCTTCTTCTTCCTCGCCTCAATCCCAACTTTTAGGTTCGGCCACCCTTATCCTAAACTTCCACTTGACATAATCTCCCACATCAACTACGCTCACATCAGCTGTCCTCATATCGTATTCAATAACATCCCTCCATCTCTTTTTTGTTCTTCCTCTACCTCTTCTTCCTTCAACATTATTTCTATAACTGTTCTTACAGCTTCCGATTCTTCTCTCCTCATAACATGACCAAACCATCTAAGTCTATTTTCTCTCATCTTATCCACGATTGACGCTAAACCTATACTTTCTCTTATATGTTCGTTCCTCAGCCTATCTTCTCTAGTCACTCCACTAATTCATCTAAGAATTCATATCTCTGCTACACTCATTCTATGCTCTATTTTTTTGTCAACCACACAACATTATGAACCATACATCATAGCTAGTTTCACTACAGTTTTGTAGAATTTACCTTTTAGCCTTATTGGAATTTTTTTATCGCATAAAACGCCAGACGCTTCTCTTCACTTCAATCACTCGCACTTAATCCTGTGTTTTACATCCTCGTCAATACCACCGCTCTTTTGCATAACTGACCCTAAATACTTAATAAAACTTTCCACCTCTCCAATCACGTCCTCGCCAATTGTCACTGATCTCCTCATTTCACCTACCTCGTGTTCTCCTTTGTCAAACTAGTACTCTATATACTCTGTCTTACTTCTACTTATTCTTAAACCCTTTTTTTCAAGAGCTGATCTCCACACCTCTAGCCATTGATTGATTTCTTCCCTATTTTCTCCTATTAACACTCTATCGTCAGCAAACAACATGCACCACGATACTACTCCTGGTATTTCTCTAGTAATTTCATCCATCACTATAGAGAATAAGTAAGGTCTTAATACACTCCTACACTTACCCGAAAACTTTCTGTTACTCCACCTATGCTTTTTACCCTGGTACAAGTGCTATCGTACATATCTTCTATTATATTAATGTACCCCTTCGGTATTCCTTTTCTCTTTAATGCCCTATTTTAAAACCTCACTCGGTACTCTATCATATGCTTTCTCCAAATCTATAAATACCATACACAGCTTTTTCTTCTTTTCCCTAAACTTTTCTGTTTGTTGCCTCACACAAAATACTGGTTTTTAGATACCGACGTTTCATTTCTTATTCTCTTATCTATTCCTTTTTCCAAATTTTCATACTATGATTTATAAGCTTTATGTCTCTATAATTTCCACACTACTATATGTCACCTTTATCTCTAAATACCAGCACCACAATACTATTCCTCCATTCATTTGGAATTTTCCCTTCTAATAAGATTTTATTTAAAAATTCCTTTAACCACCTTATGCCAACACCGCCTAATATTTTTCATACTTCTACTGGCACTTCATCTAGTCCTACTGCTTTATTCTTTTTCACAGCCTCCCATACCTCTTTCTCACTAATTAAATCTACCAGTCCCTCATTCCACGAGATATCCTCTAATGTCTCTTTTGGATACTCCTCATTCAGTAATTTTTCAAAATATTCTTTCCACCTTTTTTCACATCGTCATCACTCGAGAGTACACTTTTATCAACACTTTTTATGCACCTTATATAATGATAATCTTTAGACCTTTTTTCTCTTACTTTTGCAAGTCTATAGATTTCTTTCTCGTCTTCCTTTGTTCCTAGTTTATCATACAACTTATCATATCTCTTAAACTTCACCTTACTGCATACTTGGCTTATTTTCAGAAGTGTTTATACTCTGTCCAATATTCTCTCTTATTGTTCTTCTGCCATAATTTGAACTGTTTTTCCTTAATCTCTATGATTTTCTGAATGTCCTTATCCCACCGTCAGGTTTCCTTGTTTCCAGGCATTTTACTCCTACTCTCACCAACAATCTCCTTTGCAGTATTCTTTACACAACTAGCAAATCTATTCCACACATCATTTATGTCTCCCCCGACATTCCACACCGTCCTTTCATTTACAGTCTTTACAAACTCTTTTTTATTTTCTCCTTTCAATTTCCACCACCAGATTTTTCTACCGTGTTCCTTCTGTTTTTGTATATTCTCTTCCCAGTACACCACAACTCCATTACCATCAGTCTATGTTGAGTAATTATACTCTCGCCTGGTATAACTTAACAATCTTTTACTCGCTTTACGCTATCTCTCTTCCACATAAAATAATTAATCTGTAATCTATTCCTACCAATCTTATAAGTTATATAATGTTCTTCCCTCTTTCTAAAATATGTATTAACCACAGCAAGATCATACCATACTGCGAAATCCAGGATTCTTTCTCCAGCCTCATTCTTTGTACTAAAATCATACCCTCCATGTACTCTTTCATATCCTCTCCTCTCATTACCTACATATTCATTCATATCTCCGCCTCTATCACCGCATTCTTATTGCCAGGTACCCTTGGCATCACCTCATCCATCTCTCTCCAAAACACTTCCTTGTCTATTTTATCACATCCTACTCGTAATGCTTAGACACTTATTACAATCAGCACTTTTTCCTCGAATATCAATTTTATGACTATAATTCTGTCACTTTTCCTAGCTACTTCTAATACTTTACTTTTCATCTCCTTATCCATTATTATCCCCACACCATTCTTTGTACTAGAAATTTTTAATGTTTTTTTAATGCAAGCTGAGTAATTTTTTTTTAATTTAACCAATGAAAAATAAATTTTATAATAATATTTTTCAAATGCTAGTCGCATTGAAAATTACGTGAGACTTATTCCCTCAACACTTAACTGTTAACTAGTTACTTTTAATATCACACTTTTGTATTCTGATGATAGCCCTGACTACTTAAATTGAAAAATAAACTAAATAACCCAATATTGGGTATATGATTAGCACTAACAAATTTCTCTACTTGGACGGATAATTGATTTCTATTGAAAAATGTAAAAAATCTGATACATTTTTAATCTAAAGTTCATTTTACCCAAATCAGTTTTGGTGTTAAATACAGTGACGGGGTATTTTATTACATATCGTTTTATCAACTTTGCCCATAACATAGATATTAAAAAATAGTACACTAATTAAATTAAATTTTTAATATTGTCAAGCAGTAAAAAAAACAAAACCTACAACCCTTGTCTTTTGAACTAAATCTGTTTCTGCCTACCATAGACAAATAAATTTTAATATCTTAATCTAAAAATAAATTTTATAAAAATGTTGAGATTGATTATATGATTTGATTTATTTTTTATCATTCCACATTATCTGCTTTGATTAAATATTACTTAAATTAATATAATAAATTTTATAGAATCTACTAATCATTAACACATTAAGTAATCCATAGTTGTTGTGATTATCTAATCGAATTCATAAATTAATTAATGTTTTACCATTTTTAAAAAATATAAAATAAATAAAAAAATGTTTAATAACATACTATATGAAAATAGCAACAAAAATGCTCAATAGAGTACATTAAAAAAGTGTAGTTGCATATTGTTACTAGGTTGTCTAAAATTTCAAATTTCTTTACTTCTATAAATCAGTGAATTCAAAATGGGAGCAATAGGTACAGTTACTTTGGTTTTTTAATAGCCCATATTAATTTCTAGCTTATAATATTATATAATTTCATAGACGAGGTAATTAATACAATATCAATACAATGAATTATTATAAGATACTTCTATCTGGTTCCTCAATATTGGCATAAATTAAATACTTATAAAAGAGAGAAAATGAGATTTTTAAAGGAGAATATGGTAGTACCCTAATTGTTGGGAAATTTTTTTTTTTTTTACTTCAACGTCATTGAACTATATATCATGATGATCATATTAAAGAAATCTTTTTGTTTATAAATTTACCCAATCGAGTTTTATCCATTAAAAAAATATTAATACAATTACAATAAATAAATAACCGATAAACCGTTGGAAAAATAAATTTTAACATGTAATAAATGTGAAGTATAACATGGCTTTATGGAAATTTCTAACTTTCATCAATCCAGCATATTTTAATTTTAAGACACATAAATACGAAACACGGTATCATTTATCTGTATCAAAATAGAAAAACAATAGTGTAGATTTACTTACTTTTGTCTGTGCTATACAAAGTTGAAGATTATTAGTTTCGAGATCACCGCATAACGGAGTTGAAGTAGAGAGTTTTTTCCAGCAGTTTTCTGGCTCAGACGATACAAGAATAGTGAAACTGATGACCACAGACAACACTAATTTGATTGACATTTTTATACACTTAAAACTTTTATAACTTAACCAACTTAATAATAAAGTATAAAAGAACTAAGACTAAAACGAAAAACGTAGAAAAACTTAAAAATTATTCGAAGCAGTATTTTGCTAGAAATGCCATTAAACTGTTATAAACAGTCTGTTGACTGCTTTCTAGGTAATAGGACATAACGAACTACTGATCGAATGGTGTGTCTACGTTTTATTAGTATAAGAATGTTACTAGAGTGTTAAGATATCAGCTCCGGGTTCGAAGTCCCGATAAGAATAATTGAATAATGCGACATAATCATTTAACTATTATTAAACTGTACATAAACAATAATAAAACGGTAAGAAATTCTACAGTAAACAAAAACAGAATGTCAAGTAAATTCTTAATCTGAGAGACACCATTTAAATGTTATAAATATTTATTAAAACAGATCAATTTTTCCTACCCTTTTATCTATTATTCATTTAATACAAAAAAAAATAATAATTTAAAGTCAAGTGGCTTGTTTTTAATGCATTATCTAAAAATAATGTACATAAATTGCTTATAACTCATTTAAAAAATATTTCTACGCAAAGAAATTTAAAACAGGATTAAATTATTTTTCATCAAAATGACTTCTTAATATTTCATACAAATAAAGAGTTAGAATTTATTCCTAAAGGTTCATATTTTCCTCAATGGACCTTGTTTTTCATATTTTTAGCTTAGATGCGAAACTGAGAAGGTATTCATTTTACTATGATGTTTTTTTTTATTTTTGAGTGTCTATTGCCACTTTTTCTCAACTCTCACTGAACCGATTTCTTTCAATGATACGTTAAAACATCACAAATCGCATCTAGTTGATGACATTGTCCTTAAAAATTGAAAAAAAATCCTTCATTCCCATAAATGGGGGAAATATCCAAAACAAATACAATTTTAAAAATCGCTAATTTTCGACATTTTTTCAATTTTTTTTACTTATAACTGTCATTACTTTTTTAAAAATGACCAAGTCAATATAATTTATTTTTATCAGGTATTTACCTATCATTTTGTATATTTTTTATATAAATTTGACCCTTTACCTGCGCACAAGGGTGGATTCAAAATGACAACTTTTTCAACTTAATTTTTGAAAGTGTTCCGAAAATACTAATACTTTTATATATATATATATATATATATATATTAAATTAAAGCTCATGTAATATACTTTAATATGAAAAAAAAAATGTCGGACTTTATTTTGTTTTCATGGTGAAAACAGACATCAAATTTAAAAAAAAAATACGATTTTTGTTAAAATTATTAAATATTAATTTCATACCATATTTAAATGCTATGATAAATATTTATTCATATATTACACTTATAAATCATAAAACTTGTAATCAGAATATAAATAAGAAAATAGGAGATCATGTTGCTTTTGGAATAATCCATAATGTTTTTAGAATTTAACACTATCTACTGATTTGCAACGAAGCGTTTTTGATAGTGATTTAATCACTGTTAGATATCATCTATACTGGACCCAACTATATTACGTCCTTACTGTGCTGGGTTTTGTTTTTGGTTTTTGAGTTTTTCTAACGAAATATTTCACTGAACACTAGTTAAAATTAAATCCCGTATATACCAAACCCAACCCAACTCAATCAAAGGCAACTAAAATAGAACTATTTTTGGGGTGGAAAAATTTTAACTTTTTAAATTTTTAGTAACTAAACCCACTTATTTGCACCTATGCGTACCCAGGGACATTTCTTTCTGAAAGTAAAATTAACAAAGTCAAAGAATGTCGAGTACACTAAGCAGTTACTAAAATAGAACTCCTCTTTGGTGTTAGGTTAAGTATAAAAAAATAATATATGTATCTATTAAAAATAAGCAATTACTAGTTGACATATCAACATGAACCCTAAAATTTTTGATCCTAAGCAGTTTAGGCTAAAATATGTCCCTTAGAATGTCATCTTCTTAGTTAAACCAATAAATATTTATTAGCTACGGGCTCCAAGATATCAACAAAAAACAATTTTTTTATTATTAAACATAAATAATAAAAAATATACGTTTAACTTAATATAATAATGCAAAAATAGTTTTAAAGTGCTACTATAATAATATTGGTTCGATTACTTTTAATAACAGTAATTGTAACAAAAACTAAAAGGTTCTCCTAAGGAAATCGTAAACACTGTGATAATTGATAATTATATACTGAGAAAAAAAAAAAAAAAAAAACAGCACAAGGGAGTCATATCATAGTTGAGACAAGTATAGATAATATCTAACAGTGATTAAAATCACTATCATAAAAAACATATTGATGAAATATGAGGATAGTGTTTAATTTTTAGAAGGAAATTATTCCAAAAACATAACCAACTCCTTTACTTTTACAACTATTACTTTAATTATAACCTGATTTTTATGATTAATAAGTAAAGTTATAAATCATAGTCTTATAATGATTTATTTAGTCTTATTATAGTAATTAAATTTAGTATGAAATTGAAATTCAATAATTTATTTCAATAATTTTTACAAATAAATTGTAAAAATAAAAATAGAAAGTTCTATTATTCTGATCCTTGTTAGTTAATTATAATTTAAAATATGAAAATGAAAAATCCTGTTTGACCTAAAATATGGACAAAATAATTAGAATAACAAAGTCGTATTTAATAATAGCAATTGTATCAAAAGTTTAAAAGTTGTCAATTATATCTGTTCCACTGTGTACAATAGTGCTAATGTATATAATTTCAAAAATACATTTTATGTTTGTATTGTATAATTTAACGTCATTATTTTTAACAAAATTAATTTACACTGTTAATTCAATAGGGGGTATCACAAAAAATATGATTTTGATATTTTGATTTAGCTGAATTCAGTTTATTATTCTTTATATAATAACGCAATCTCTATAGATAAAAATTGATAAGAATATTATTTTAAAAATTAAATTTAAAAAATTGCATTTAAAAGTTAAAATTTAAAAATTACAATTTAATTCTTATAGGAGTCAAAACTTTGAAGGAGATTATTTTAAAATTTAATTTTTATTTTTTTGTATAGTTTTAAGAGTTATTTAAATATAACCAAGGTACAACATTTTTCTATATATGTACATAAAAACCACTTTTATATTTATGTTTAATATTTTATTTATTATTATGAATTTTAGTATTTTTTCATTTAACAAAACATTTTAAGGATATAATAATGATAAATTTCTAATAAGATTTAATTAATTACACATTTTTTACTCTAAAATAAGTAATAAAATACAAACTATTCAATTATTTTTTTTATCACTAGGATTTAAATTTAATTCACTAAGAGGCTTTTCTAATAAAGCATCAAGATCGTTTTCTTCTCGAAGAATAAAGAAGTAAACCATAAATACTAATAAACTTATTGTCACTATGTGAGGCTCATACCATGGTCCAAACTCTGCCTTACTACCAATTCGCGAGTGTGAAGCTCTCCATTCATAAGCAGGACTAGCAGTATACTTTACTGGTTTATTTAGTTCAGTATCAATATCATCATTGGTTTTTGCATAAAAACGACATAGATTTGGTGATATAAATTTGCTCCTTCTAAAAAAAAAAGTAATTTCTTGATTAATTAAGGACTAAATAAGTTAAAAACTAAATTATTTATTTATTCATTTATATATATATGTGTGTGTGTGTGTGTGTGTGTGTGTAAGTACTCTAAATATAATATTTACCTGTTATTAATCAAGCTTCCAGCATTTGGAGAAGCAAAAATTCTCCAAAAATGTTTCTGCAACATTATTTTAAACATTCACAGACAAAACATTAAATACGTAATTATTGTTAATAATATTAATCTATTTTGTACTTCTAAAATGCAATCAAAACAAAGTTTTTAATATACTATGATCTCAAAACGTCTTCTATTTTATCAGTCTGTCCTACCGTTATCATATAACATATGTTTTTTAGCTCTGCAATTGAAGATATCATATACTTATTCCGCCATCTTTCAATTAAATATTGAAAATTCCAATTCATATTTTTTTTTCATATTACTAGGTGAAACTTTTAATTTAATCAAATCAGAAGTTAAATTTTATTAATATTATAACTAAAAAATGCACTCTATATAAAAAATAATAGTATTCAAAATATTGATCTCTAATAATAGGACAAAATATCATTGATGTTAGACCAAATTTGACTTTATTATTTCACTAAATGTATTTTCATAATCATTGGCGCTGGAACCGGAGGGCGATGGGGGGGGTAGTTGCACCTTGATCAAAATACTATGGGGGAAAGTATCATTATGCCCCCCAATAGAATTTGACAAAAAAAAATTAACACAATTTAATTTAATTAAAAATTAAAAAAACACCTTATAAGGTGTTTTAAAATAAAAATTGAATACAAAATAGCATGGTTTTTAATTACGGCAGCCATTTACATAAAGAAGATAAGTCGTTGGGACAATTTTTTTCTTTAAAATTTATAGTACGTATTATAAGCTTTAATTTGTTATATGTTTCAAGGACGCAGTATTTCCGAAACATTTTCAAAATTTAAGTTGAAAAAGTTGAGTTTTGTAAAAAAGTTATTATTTTAAATCCCCTCTTGTGAGCAGGTAAAGGATCAGATTTTCAAAAATATTAAATTAAATAAGAGAGAATTACTTAAGGTTTTAATATAAAAAAAGATTTGTTCATTTTTCTATAAGTTATGACAATTTTTAGAAAAAAAAAATGACGAAATTTACTGAAATTAAAAATCATAATTTTTTGAGGGATTTTCACCATTTACGGGAAACGAGGAAAAATTTTATAATTTTTGAGGGTAATGTCTTCAACTAGATATGATTTGTAATCTTTTAATGTATTGTTGAGAAAAATCGGTCCAGTGAGAGCTAAAAAAAAGTATTGGCAAACACACAAAAAAAAAAAATTAAAAAGTAAAAAAACACATCATGATAAAGTTAATATTTTCTCAGCTTCAAATAAAAGCTAATAATTATTAAGAGTAAAAATTAAATTATCGGATTTTTTTTATAAGATCACTAAAATCCACCAAAAAATAGCTTAACTCGCTTTTTAGCTTAGTAATAACCAAGGGGACAGAATCATTAAATATTTGCCTCCCATTTAAAAAATAGTTCCGGCACTTCTGAATCATTATGAATCATAATTAATTAATTTTGTTGTGATTGTCACATCAAACACTTAACTCATACTAGATAAATTGTATCTAATTTTTAGATATCATTATTTACCGTTTAACAATTTTCATCCAAAATCGTCTTAAGTTTCATTCAAAATAAATAAAGTACTCAGTACATATAAAAATAATGTGAACATTGATAATTTTTTTTAACAAATTAATTTTAATCTGCTTTTAATTTTAGATAAATAAATAGATTCAATTCATTCAACTTATACAAACAAATTATTTAATTTGTCAAATTTTAATTATAATAACATAAACTCTAGACTGCACATAACATAAGACTTTTCAATTATAATTTAAATATAGAATATCTAATCATACATTACAATAATGATAAAAAGAACTTAATTATTATTATTTAATATTAATGTCAAAGACGCGCATTTAAATTTGAAATAAACAAAATGGTTACTTTATGTTAACTAACTTTTGGTTTTTACTTAGCAAAATAATATCTACTTTCAAAAAATAATTGAGTTTTTAATACAATTGTTTGTAACTATTTTAATACACTTAGATTTTAACTTTAATATAAATTTTAACTCGGTCGTTAACTTGCAAATTGATTTCCCATTTGCTAAAACTAAAAACAGCTGTTACATAATGAAATACGGCAGTGATAACAAAAATAAAGAGAGAACTATAAAGAGAGAGAAATAACCAGTCTCCTCCTACTCCGCTACTCCTTTGTCACACAAAGAGGAAGAAGAGAAGTCAACAAATAATCAACAATCAACATGGCCGCTACGATTTACTGTCGTTGTGCTGGATCGACTGGACAATGTTGAATTTTATCATGACCGATTATTGTTGATTGATTGTGATCAGTTGAATACACTTGTCGAGTGCACCAATTACTAGGTGTTTTAGATGATCATCTAGTGATGGAACTCAGGGTAGGTAATAAATACCGGCTGGGGCGTAAGATCGGCAGTGGATCATTCGGTGATATATACTTGGGTAAGTTTTAAAATTTGCACGCTTCTATGACGTACCAGCAACTATGTATTCATTTTACAATAATTCTTTTACTTTACTTTTTTTTTTTGTATTTATTAGTGGAATACATCATGTGCTTTCGTTATGTGTCAATTATAACCACAGAAATAATCGCGATTCGATAATTATACCATCGTGGTTTTATATATAATACATCGTTTTTATTAAAAGATATACTTAATGATTTCTTAAATAAAGAAAATATTTTGTTTATTTTAAAATGCTTATTACTTTAATTAATTTGAATGAATGATCAATGTGTCAAAATATTTTTCTTATGAATATTACTTCAAAATAATATTTGATCTTCTCGTAAAAAATATTATGGTGTTATAAAGTTTTATTTTCAATAAATTAAATTTATTTATTTATTTAAAATAAATTCATTTTTTATTTAAAAAACCTAATTTTATAAAAGTATTTTGAATTATTTTATTATAATAATCTAACTGAATAAATTATTTATTTAATTAGAAAATTATTTGACCTGTTTAGAACATTTAACTATTTTTGATAAAATGGTTTTTTTTCATAAATTTAGGTACAAATATTTCAACTGGAGAAGAAGTAGCAATCAAATTAGAATGTATCAAAACAAGGCATCCTCAATTGCATATAGAATCCAAAATTTACAAAATGCTCTCAAGAGCACGTAAGTTCACAAAAAATAAACTTATTGTTACTATATTTTTTTTATCAATTTATATGAATTTAGCTGGGATACCTATTATAAAATGGTGTGGTTCAGAAGGTGACTACAATGTTATGGTTATGGAGTTACTTGGCCCTTCCCTAGAAGATTTATTTAACTTTTGTTCTAGAAGATTTTCTATTAAAACAGTTCTATTATTAGCTGATCAACTGGTAATTATCTTACTATTTTTTAAAATAACTTATTATTTATATTAATATATACCTACTTCTTAAAACCTTAGTTGGATAGAATAGAATATATTCACAGTAAAAACTTCATACACAGGGATATCAAACCAGACAATTTTTTAATGGGGTTAGGTAAACGAGGTAATTTGGTTTACATAATTGATTTTGGTTTGGCCAAAAAATACTGTGACAGTAGGACAAATGAACATATAATGTATCGAGAAAATAAAAATCTCACTGGCACTGCCCGTTATGCTTCCATTAACACACATTTGGGTATAGGTATGTAAAAAAATTTTGCTAAAGATTTTGTTTTCCTTCTAAAAATTTTTTTTATTTATATCAGAGCAAAGTCGACGTGATGATCTCGAATCTCTTGGTTATGTATTAATGTATTTCAATCGTGGTTCTTTACCTTGGCAAGGTTTAAAAGCTGCTACAAAACGTCAGAAATATGAACGAATTAGTGAAAAGAAAATTGTGACATCATTTGAAGACTTGTGTAAAGGCTATCCAAGTAATTATATTTATTTAATTAAAACCCTATGATACTTATATTGAGTGTGTAATTTGGTATATTGACTGACTAGTTGTCGTTGTTGTAAAGAATCTAGTGCCACTATAGGCTCTTAGTCAATGACTAATATGGAAAATATTTTTATATATTAAATATTAACATATATATAGTTTAAAGACCTTGATTTCAGTATGTATTTATATACAACAGTATTACATTTTTTTATTTATATAGTAGTTAATCAATATTTTTTATCTCTTTTGATCAATATTAGCTTTATTTTATGCCATAGAGCAAATATATAAAAAGTGTTTCAAAATTTGTGAGGTAAATATTCTTATGTTAATATTAATTCCAAATTTAATCATTTTTTAAAAGATAATTAATAATTTTTAAAACTGAACTTCATTTGTAAATAATTAATTTATTAAAATAATGTAAAAGAAGCAAAACCTTACTGTATAATGTATAAATAAAACGGAACTACTACTTTATAAAAATATAAAAATTTCTTTTGCTCTCTTATACTAACCCATTTTATTAATTTAAAATTTTTTAAATTGTGATTTATTTGTATTTTTTTCATGTTTCATTTATGTAACGATTTTTTTGTTCTAAGAGTTTTATTAAATTTTTAATCATTTACTTGATGATGGTGCACCACTGAAACTAGTATTTATACATACTTTTAGGTATAACTTTATTTTAAACTATTTCATTATTTAATAAATTATTTATACTAAAAAAAATGTAAAAATATATTATGAATTATATTGATTTCAATAACTACTTATGAAAAAGATGTACATAAAAATATAAATATCTAAACATTTATTTGATACATTGCCATAATTCAATTTAAAAAAACAAATAATTAAAAATAAAAATTGAGTATTATATTGATTATTTATTGAGGTCGCAAGTATGGTCTATCATTTAAAGTATTACTGTACGTATATATTTAATACTACACTTGTTAGAGTATAATTGTTTTCAAAATTGCTGATATTTTACTTAAAACTATAATAATATGGAATCTTAATCAGATTTAAGAAAAACAACTTTATGAACATCTAGGGACCTTTATATTATTTCATGAGAAATATTTCTTTTTTCTCATTGATAGGATATTTGAGAAATGTGTACTCAATAAATTTTTATTTTAGATGAATTTTTAACTTACCTGTTATACTGTCGTGCATTGCGATTTACTGAAAAACCAGATTTTTCCTATTTAAGACAGTTATTTAGACAATTATTCCATCGTCAAGGATTTACATATGATTATATATTTGATTGGAACATGTTGAAATTTGTAAGTACAAAAGCATATTTGTTAATGTTATTAGTTTAACGACAATAGTTGGTATAGAAAAATGTAAAATTAGACTTAATATAAGTATTGATTTTTAAAATAAAATGATGCTTTTGATTTAATAAAATTACTATTATTTGACTTGTAGTTACTTAATTTAATAACTCTATTTACAGGGTGCTAATGGTACCAGATATACTGGATCTGATGATCAAAAAAATGCTTCGCATCAAGATAGACGTGCTATACAAGATGGTAGCTCTCCTACTACCAATGTTGTACCATTAAGCAGCCGAGCCCAGGCTGATCAGAGTGGTATTAAAAATTTTTTGTCCAAAGTACCTTTAGTTCCAGATAATTGTTCAGGTATGAAATTTTTTATTGGAATCCTTTTAAAATATCTTATTATTCTATTATGTTTTTGTCAATTTTTCATATAAGTCCAATTTAAAACATATTATATTAAGTTAGTATACTCATGATTATGTTCATTTAACTTATTTTCAAAAAAATTTTACCATAGGTGTTATTCAACCATTACAATCAAGATTACGTTATAGTGCTGATCCTGGGTCTGCAAGACCAGTTAGAACTCAAACACGCAGTTCAAATATGGCTACTCCAGATTCACCTTCTACTACACAACCTCTGCAAACCAAGTCAGTATTTGTGAGCAGACGCAATCGCCATCAAACCTAAATTAACAATTTCCTATAATATTTATTCTGTAACACCATCTAACATTATAAATACTCAATTTCTTAAAATTGAAGTATATTCAATTAATTCTAGCCTGTTTATTGCCACCTTCAAAATAATTAAACATTATTTTCTTAAAAATATTGATATTTGCAAATGATTTGATTGGTTTACATCTTCAAAATCCATCTTATCAAAAATAAATGAATTACAACAATATACTCGTATAACTAAAATAGGAGTATCATAAAAAAAAAAATTACTTTGGTAAAAATAAAAAATAAATGATCTCTTTGTAAAAGTATTTTTTCTTACGAAATGCATGCTTAAATTATAGTCCCCTTCCATTTACTAAAAATAAGAATAATTCTCTTACGTGTTTTACTTTTTATTAATTGGTGATTGTTCTATTGTTTTCATTGAAATCTTTCAGTAGTTAACACTATTCTTTGTTTTATAATTTTAGTTATATTTTATGTATTGATATGAGGTTTATCCATAATTAATATATAAAAGTTTTTCTAATATTGCTTAACACAGTAATCTACTTTTCTTCAAAAAGATAAGTCATAATAAATTTAGTTCCTGAATCACAATTTTTTCTTTTTAGTTCATTGTATAAGTATTCATGTGTACCTATCATATTTATTTAACTATTTATAAAATTTTGAAACAAAAAAGTATAAGATCTTTTCTTTTATTTGTTTTGGAAGTGTCTCCGGTCCAATTCCACCAGCGTAAGCCCCAAATCGGGTCAAAACACTGGACAAATTGCCAACTATACATCAACATAATAATTACCTATGATTGAATGAAATTGTGTAAATAACCTAGCCGATGTTTTAGATTTTTTTAACTAAGATTTATAATTAAGAGTTTTGTATATCATAAAAAATTAAATCTAACAAATATTTGAAAAAAAAAAATTTGGGGAAAATATATTGTAAGTATATTGTGATACAAGAATAATTGATAAAATCCAACAAATTATGTAAAGATCATAGCACTATTTCTAACAAAATTATATTGATTTTCTTAAATAAATGCAATGAATAATTAATTGATCAAATAATTACTCAAATAATTTTAATCAAATTTTTTTTTTCATTATTATTATTTACCACTATAATACATTTTTACTTGAGAAAAGAGTTAATTTATATACGTAAACTCTTAATGTTTCAGTTTGTTAATTACAACTAAACAGCTTAAACATTTTATTTGATTTTGAGTATATTTGAAAAGTAGAATTTAATTATAAACAATGAATATTCATTAATGAAAGAAACTTAATAATTTATTTTGTATAATTGATCTGTATTTAATTTTTGTATAATATATAATAATTATGGTTAATAATAATGAATTTGCATTCGGGATAAAAACAGGTTGATCTCTACATAAATATGTAAAGGCATTTTATATTCTTAATAAATATTATATTGATTTTTATGGTGCTTAAGCCCATAATTCTCCTATATAATTTAGGGTAAATCATTGACTGATTGTAGAGTTTTTTTTATAAAATTGTATATTTTATTGATAAATATATATTATGCAATTCATCCCATGATTTACCCTATTTATAAATTCAATAATAATAAATTCTTTAAAATCTTCTAAAAGATACGAATTAATTTAATTTAACAGTGGTTTTAAATGTTAAATATTTTCATTTTGTTTTTAAATTTGTGATCTAATATTGGTTTGTATAATTTGTGCAATTTATTTATATCTATGTATTTAATGTTCTACAAATTTAAATTTCTAGATGTTAAATAACCAACTGAAATTATCTGTAATGTTGTTAATTTTTATTATTATTTTATTATCTTCAAATATATCTTTTTACTTTCTGTACTGTGGTAAGATCTATAAAATCTAATTAATGAGTTATTTTATTAATTACCAATTAAGTTTAACTTGTACTACTTCTTCCAGCACTTATGAGGTTAATAAATTGGTTAAAAAAAATGTGAACAATATTTAAAGGTTTTTATTGGGTATATTGGGTCATAATGTTGATTTAAATTGTTTCTTCATAATATAATTTTTAAGTATTTGAAGTCTTGTGGATGGAAAACATATCAAAAAGGTGTATGTGATCTATAAAATTTTATTAAATATGTATGTTATAATGTTTCAACCAAATTTAAAGAACTCAAATTATTTTGTCAACTTTTATGTATTGTACATTCATTCACTTGACAATTTTATTATAAAAAAAAGTACAGATTTTTATAGTATCATGCTGGTTCTTAAAAGTTGATGCTTTGTGATGTATAAAATTTCTTTATTTAATTGTAAAATAGATATTATCTTGTATTTTTGTAAATTAATTTTTAACCATTAGGATAGTATAACAGTGTTTGAAATTTTATTATACTACAAGTTAATAATTATTGAGTTCATAATTCGAATTTTCAATTCTTAATTATTAGTTAACTAAGAAAATTGCTTCAATGTAGTTTCTTACGATTCGTTTCTATTTATATTGATCCAAGATACCTATAATTTGTTAGCTAAGCTCATTTCCAAGATTGAATTGTATATTACAAATTGTATTGTAATTTTGTAAATAGATTGTAATTAGAGACTTTTTTAATTTTTAACTCTGAAACAAATTTTATATTATACATTGCATTATAAATATAAGTACCACATTATAGCCTAAATTTTTTTTATTATTATTTTTATATTCTTAATATAATTCACAGCTAAATTTCTGAAAAGTTAGTATTTAGAGAATACAATTATCAAAATTCCAAATGATTTAATTATGTTTGGATAATATTCTAACATTAACATTAAATTATAAATCTAACAAATTTTAAAGAATTTAGTCGTTTTTTGACAGCATTATCTATTTAGATATTTTTCAATTAAATTCTAAATATATATTTAAAATATTACAGTAGTGTTTTATCTCCTTAGAAATTACTGGCTTTTATTTAGTGTAACCTTTGGTTCACCAAAATTTTACTACCATATACGCAGTTTTCATTTCTACTAAAAATAACTTAATCATTAAAGTGTAAACGTGTTTTAAGCAAACACTCATAATTTCCCGTACATTATAGAAAATAACTTAATAAGCAATTATTCCCGCAGAATTAATGTATCTTTTTATGATTGTTATGTAAAAACATAATAAGTTATGCATTATTGTTAATCTATTTTTATCTCGCACAACTCATTTTTTAATGAATTAAATCGTGACCAAAATACAATAGACTATTCTGACTGAAGGACATACTCGTCTTATAATGTTCTACGTATTGCCTGATTAGGGCGTAACTTTTATTGACTTAGTGATGCATACTCATATAGAATAATATGAAACCATCGTTTGGTTTATAATAATCTTAAATGGGTATTACCATTGAGGTAATCTTACTTATATTTCATTGATTGAAATAGCTCTTACGAATAATTAGTATTATTTGAAATTTTTTATGTTAATGTTTATAAAAATTGATTTTCTAAATCATTAGATTTAAAATGCATTGCCAGAATGAAAACTAACAAGTAAATAATACAAATTAAATGAATTTCAAACATTTTAGAGCTTATATTATAAGATAATAGAAACAAAATGCTAGTTAAGTCTAACCTTTACTTAAGGGAAAACTCACCGGAATAATATTCGTAGGTTTGTGATAAATTATTAAAAAATCACTCAAACTAATATTTGTTTTGCATTTATGAAAATAATTTGGTTAAATTTTAAAAAATTAAATGATCCAAGTACAGATTTAGGCAGTATTGTAGACCAAAAAAATTGAGTAACCTATTTTCAAATTATCATTTATTATACGCTTTATACAATCCAGTCAACATACTATATTCATAGTCACACATTCTATAGTACTTACTTTTTTATTATTTTAAAATAACAAATTAATAAATATAACCATAGCAATATTTTTTTTTAATTTGCTCAAAAAATTACAAAAATTACTATTTATTCTCGAATTGACAAAATACAACCCCTTAATACCTATTTTTGTGCAATTGATTATTTATACTTGATCCATAAGTAATCCAGGAAGACATTGTATATTATACAATTTAACACATATATTGTGTTATATAACATTATATAGCATGGTCAGAAGTTAGGAACAGATTTCTATTGTTCTTATTGTAACAACTGACCTGTACCTTACTTACTGAACACTCTGTATAGTAATATCTTTGCTCATATCATTAAATGATATCATAACCTTTTTTTAAGCAATATTATTACTTTCTAAAATTTATATATAATTTTAATTTACTTTGTTACAGTTAGTGAATTATTCACAATAGCGTGAAAATTGTATACACTTTTTTATAGACTTAATTAAAATTAAAAATCAAAAGGATCAACACGATCTTTACTTAAAAATAACATAGTATTTTTAATCAAATTATTAAAAGTTTTCTTTAAAATTTAAAATTAATAAGCCCAAATTTTACAAAAAGGCACTTGCAAAAAGTTGGAAAGTAATATTAGTACTTACCTCAAATCTAATTATTTTTATGTTAACTATATATTGAAATTTAAATGCATTACATAGTAAACTGAAGTTCACTCTAAAAATCATAGATTTCTAATAAATATAAAATTTTCGTATTAGATTGGTCTCAATATATATAGCTTACCACCTGATTTAGTTCTGACGCCACTACTAATTCAGTAAACTAATATTAATTTTCTATTTTTAAAATAATTTTATACATTTAACTAGTCAATTAGTAATTCAGAGAAAAATAATGTTTTAAAGATTTAAAATGGCTCTAAAACTACTTTGATAAAATGGCTAAAACCCTAGATGTCATATCTCAGTATAAAGATACAATCAAGTATGTTTATAAAATTTCTCAATCTTTCTCCTCTCATCTTTAATTAGAAAAAAGTTAAATACATTTATTTTTCAAAATCTATTTATAAAGCTATTTTTGTTTGGATAACAACTTAAGGATAAATTAATTATTGAGTTATAAACATCTTAATACAAAGTAGGTATTGTAGCAGTGGTGGAGTGCACATTCATTAGTACGAACTATACTTATCCGCGCAACATATAAACTCATTGTACATCATTAAGTACTTCTTTAAGTTTTTATCGACCCATAAAAATTGTTGGTAAAATATAATTAATAATGTCTATTTTGAAATTTCGAAAAAAATTTTAAAAAATAACTGTTTTTTCTATTAGATACAAATAATAAAAAACATACTTAAAATGCAGTTAAAAACTAAAAAAGTTATTAAAAAATAGTTATGTAATATTCGCTTAATCAAATTATTTAAGATTTCATGGTTAAAATATTTTTCTAATAGTTTATGCATCAGACTACATTAAAATCATATTTTTTTATTAATAAAATATTAAATAAATGAATTTTTTTTCAAAATAGTCGTTTTTAGAGTGTATTTTATAAAAATATTTTAATGGGTTAATAATAACTTTAGGACGAATAATTATTGCGTTACAAGCATTTTAATATATAGAGATGATATGTACACCTAAGAGTCCTACGCAGTGGCGTATTTAGAGGGGGCACTTGCCCCCCCTACCTACCATTAACTGAGACATGTAAATATTTTATCAAGCAATGTAATAATGTATAATATCATTAGAAAAAGTTATTTTCTGGTTATCGATAATAACATAGATTTATGAAATGTTAGTCGATATAGTTGTCTTGTGGAGAAAAATTTGACGTCCGCACAGTTTTCCCCTTAATGTTATCACCTATTTCTGAAGCGTTTTTACGTAGTGATACACACTGTATAAGAAAAAATGTTATTAATTAAACTGAATTCAAAACAAATAACAAATTAAAAAAAAAAAAAATTTTAAATATATGTTTAATATGTGTTAACAAAAGTTATGAGCAAAAAAAAAGTCATTTTATGGTACTTTATTCATGAACATTTTTTGTGCCCCCCCTCATTATACATTTTTAAATACGCCACTGGTGCTACATATATAAAACGCGGATGAGTACAGTTCGTACTGATATATATTTATAAAGCATTCTCCAACCCACATACCCACTCTATATATTAGAATATACATTATACATTATATATTAGAATTTATGTATATATCAATAAATACTCGTCACAGGGGGCAATTTCAGATTATACTAGACTGGTGCAAAGTTTTGATCGGTCGAACATTTAACAAATACACTTGTTTCGCTTGCAATAAATCCCACATAATATAACTACTACACTAATTTTATATTTAAAAAAACATTTTCAAAAAAATGGCTATGTGACTTCTTTTTTAAATAATTTTAACGAAAATAAAATATAACTTCTTAACGATTATGCTAGTTTGAAAAATGGAGATTATAATGAAAGAAACAATAAAATAAAAAACAAATATTTTGATGTATTATATCAAAAGTTGACTAAAATATTTAAAAAATAGAGTCAAATTTGAATTCATCAATTTCAAACATTTTTTGATCAACTTTTTTTTTACTTAAGAGTAGAAATTTTGATTATATTAAACGTGTTCTATTAAAATTACGTTTAAAAATAGTGTGCAGCTATGACTTGTACTGAAAATTTAGATTGAGATAATACTCAAATGACACCCCTGACTAGTTCTAAATTTTTTTATAAGAAAATCTCTAAAAACGGATAATTTGAAATTTAAGAAACATAAAACTTAATTTTTTTTTATTATTAAAAACAAATAATAACAGAGTTATGAAAGTTTTAAGTAAAAAAAAAACCAGCACAGTGAAGTCACGGCATAGTGAGGACGTGGCATAGTTGGGTCAAGTACAGATAAATCTGACAGTGATTAAAAACTCTATCATAAAAAATACTCCTTGTGAGCAAGTTAAGGGTCAGATTTGTGATCTTTTGACGTATCGTTAAAAAAATCGTTCCAATGAGACCTGTATATGTATAAAATTATACAGGGTGTTCAGTAAGTCAGGAAACGGGTTTCTATTGTTCTCATTGTTTGTAACAATGAGAACAATAGAAACCCGTTTCCTGACTTACTGAACACCCTGTATAATGTGAGTACCTGTTATGGGTACACACATAATAACTTATTTTATTAAAACATTTTATGGGGACAATAATCGTCCCCAACCTTCTTTACAAGCATATACCTAGTTCATTGTATTACCCACTCTATATAACAATTTTATATTCTAAAAAACCTTTAATAAATTTGACAGACATATTTATTCAAAATTGTTGTCAGTAATAGCTAAAATTCTACAAGGACCACCAGTGCCATCTAATAACTTTATCGGTTGAATAATCAGTTTAAATCCTTTCGGGGGCAGTGAAGTTCCATTTAATGCCACGTTTTCCAAATTGTAAATATTAGCTTTGGAAATAATTCTATGAAAGCTTAATGTCTTAGAATTTCCAGGATCTACACTGGGGCAATCAACACCAACGCCGTAGACTCTACCAGTATCAATAATCCATTGGGCTGCTTCAGATGATAACCCTGGAAATCTGTAAATTGTTATAGTTTAACATTATTCAAAAAAATGTCTTTGAGTAATAAAATTTTCAAAAAAATTATATTTTTTTACGATCAAAAAATGTATTTGCTCTCCCTTAAAATTTAGAGTAGCATCTAATGTGAAATAGAACAAAAAGGTCCACCAAATTTTTATTGAGAAAATCTCTTACCTAGATTAAATGGTACTTAAGTATAATTTAAATCTTACGTTAGTTCATATGTTTTTGATAATTATCAACAAGTAAAAAACTTAATATCCAGTTTCCTTATTCAAAATTCTTAATAAAAAACCCCTAGATTGAGAAACTCATGGAGATTTTTTCGGTAGCTTGTCTAAACAAACCGGCCCTGACCGCACCTATGATTAATTTAATTTAAATTTTTACCTCATATTTGAATTTTCACTACTATAATATTTCAGACGATTTCCAAAGTTGTGTGACCATCCAAAGTTAATCAATATCACAGATCGATTGGGAATCAAACCATAAGTTTTTTCCCATTCAATTAAGTGATGAGCAGTTAAAACAAAGTCAGCATTTCCATTAACTTCTTGGCTGACATTAATATGTACACCTAAAGTAAAAATATATATTATGTACATTATGTAAAAAATGAACTTAAATGTCATTTTATGAAATATACATTTCATATGCAAACTGTTACTAAAACAGTTTCAACGTTTAATCCAAGTTGGTTACGTATATATACTTCAGTTAATTCGTGTAAGTCAAGATGCGTTTAAATTCTGAAAATAATTCTAACTACAGTGTCGCAAAATCATGCCTTGATATAATACTTTAAACGTTTTCTCATCATTAATATTTATAATACTATCTGGATTTATAAAATTATAATATTATAAATTTCTTTATATTAGAATTATAACGAACGATTTTTTAGGTTCTTAAAAGTATCAATTATATTCCTTTTTAGGACCAAAAAATCTTGAAATATGCTTTTTATTTAATCTATTTATGCATATTTTCATAATAACCGTAATGTGGACTTTTTTATTTATAAACGTGTATTCATTCAAATAATCTTTATGACATGTATTATATGACCTGTATTGAACTAAACAAAAATAATGGTTCGTTTTTTACAATATATATAGATATATAAATACAATACTGATAATATAGTTAACATAATTATGATCACTACTGTTTCAGTACTCAGCCAAAGCTTGATAAAAATCCATAGAGTTCGAATAAGCCAATTCTGGAGATTTTGTAATACCAATACTAAGCCAGTATTGAATTAATACATAGACAAGATTTAATTCAGTATTACGTCAATATGAGCTAGCCAACTGACAACTGTTAGAACTGCATCCGTAAATGACACTGGTATTTTACAGAAATGACTACTTAAAACAAAATTTTAAATGACACCCCTGATTTAGATCCCCTAAATTATTTATTGTTCTACCATATGCCAGCATTAGTACTTACCTTCAACAATTTGTCGTTCTAATGGAATATCACCCAACTTCCATCCTTTTTTGTTAAAATGGTAAGGTGCATCAATATGAGTTCCGCAATGTTCAGACAAAGAAAATTTTTCTGTAGTATACCATGTTCCATCTTCGTGATTTCCTTCTTCTATTACATCAAAAATATTGAAAAATTCATTAGGTTCCCAACAATTTGTTATGTTGTGCCTGTATCCATGACTGAGATCTAATACCACACTACTTGATTCTTTAGCAATAAAAACCAATACAAAGGAAAATAAAAAAACAAAAATACTCTCCATAATTTTTTTTTAAAACTTATTCTTAATTTGAATTGCCTGTAAGTCAACTGCTTACATTTTCACAAAATATTACTATATTATTTTATCTATAAATTTATTAGCTAATACAGTGAACTTTGAATCATTGACCCTAAGAGTTCATTACATTATCGCATTTTAATCTCAATTTTAATATCAAAGATATTAACAAATATCGTTGGTAAATAATGTGTATAAAACTTTCTAAATAGTTTATTTATATATAAGACTTATATATATATATTATTTCTCACAAAGAGAAAGTTTCAGTTTATAAGGACTTTGAAAACAAATTAATTACAGCATTAGTTCTAAATATTATTGAATCAAAATATAAATATTATGTTTTATATTATCAATATAGACGGATTAATATGCACTTGTACATTTTTTTTAGCAACTTTGAAGTTTGTACTACTTAGTTTGACTTTGTCCTAAAGTTGTTATCAATCCGTTCAAATTAAAAAAAAAAATGACTCCTTAAAATTAAAAAAAAAATAATATTTTATTTGTTAGTCATATTCAAAAAAAAATACACATTAAAAATTCAGTCTAAGAAGGCAATAATAAATTTTGAAAAAATGATAAGTATATCAAAAGTTATAAGCATTGTTTTTAGGTCTGAGAAACTTTGTATATATTACTACAATTATAAATGTTAAATGTTCATGTAAGCTACTTTAATCATAAAGAACAATTTAAATACACGCATGGCCTTAATATGATAAAACCCCTATGCTTTAAAATTAGGTTTTATAGTTAATAGTTTTTGATAAGTTGATATTGCTTTAATTTATTTTCTTTTTTAATAATTTACAATTAGTGAATAGTGTAGTGTTTTGTATATCTAATATTTTTACAGTGTAGTTAATATTATAATCATAATATTATCGTAAAATTAAACTTCATACAATAATTCGTATAAATACATAAAAAAAATGCAATTTCTATAAAAAATATCCAATGTTTTGTTTTAATTTTTAATGTATCACTTTGTTTTGATTAACTTAATATTGACCTATTTCTATAAAATACATTGATACGAAGAAAATGATTTTAACTATTCCATATTTGCAAATATAATGAATATTTTTGAAAACTTCATTTGTTTTACATATTTATGTCCTAGTTATGTTTCTATGTAACGTTTATGATATTTTATAACTAGTATGAAAAGTATAAATTACTGTTCATCTACTATATAGTAGACATATAGTAATTAATATCAAGTATTACTTATATTAATTGGTATTTAATTAACGAAATAAATAATATCCGTTAAACTGTTAATTAGTTGTTTAAATATATGATTTTTAACTGTATAATTTGTTTTCATTTTATAATTTCACAGAATATTGAATCTTCAATTACATGCTCTCAATGACTCATAAAAGATTTTTTAAATAGCATATACATACAAAAAATTATCGCACACCTTCGAGAAAAAAAATGAAATCTGGTTGGAGATAATGAGGACGTTCAGAAAATCATAGAGAGTAAGAAAATCAGTCCAAAAAATCCCAGAAGAGCAAAATGGGAGAAAATTAGATGGACTAAAAACGCTTGTGTACAGAAGCCAAATGTGCGGTAAGACGAAGTTTAAGAGATATGTTGAGTAGTATAATAGGCTAGGAACAATAGAAGGTGCAAAGAAGTCTATAGACTTGTAAAAGTAAGAGAAAAACGGTCTAAATATTATCACAATGTAAGGTGTAGAAAAAGTGATTATAAAAGGATGCTAACAAGTCATGATGACGAGAAGAAAATGTGGAAAAAGTATTTTGAAAAAATATTAAATGAGAAGTATCCAAAAGAGACATTAGAGGATATCTCATGGAACGAGAGACTAGTAGATTTAATTTGTGAGAAAGAGGTATGGGAGGCTGTGGCATCAATGAAAAAGAATAAAGCAGTAGGACCAGATGAAGTGCCAGTAGAAGTATGGAAAATATTAGGCGGTGTTGGCATAAGGTGGTTGAAGGAACTTTTAAATAAAATCTTATTAGAAGGGAAAATTCTAAATAAATGGAGGAATAGTATTGCGGTATCCATATTTAAAGGCAAAGGAAACATACAGGAGTTTGGTAATTATAAAAGCTTATGAAGTCATAGGACGAAAATTTGAAAAAAGATAATAGATAAAAGAATAAGAGGATAAACGTCAGTAATAAAGAACCAGTTTGGTTTTTTGCTAGGAAAGTCAATGATGAGGCCAGTTTTTTGTATGAGACAACTAATAGAAAAATATAGGATAAAATGAAAAAGCTGTGTATGGTATTTATAGATTTGGAGAAAGTCTATGATAGAGTACCAAGAGATGTTTCAAGTGGACATTAATGAGAAAAGGAAAAAGAAAAAGTGTAGGTGGAGAAATATAAGATTTTAGGGTAAGATCAGGAATGCACCAAGGTTCTACTTAAAGCCCTTATTTATTTTCAATAGTGATGTATGAAATTACTAGAGAAATTTGTAACTAAAATGTTATGTAGTCAGACAAATTTTTTAAGCAAATAAATAAATGGTGTTTACCTGAAATTTTATTGAAATTGAAAAAAGTATTGTAGTTGATAAAATAAATTAACAGAATTATTTTTATTTTTTTATTAAATAAGTGTTTCGTGATAAAATAATCACCGTTTATAAATATATGTATATAATTTATTATATTTCAGGAATAAAACTATACGAATCCAACCTTTTGGTGTCTTAATGACCTAATTCGTGATTTTAGCTTCGATGCGAAGCTGAGAAGGTATTGGTTTTACTATGATGTGTTTTTTTTTTTTTTTTTTTTTTTTTTTTTTTTTTTTTTTTTTTT
>NW_026099575.1:38477813-38523187 GCF_025091365.1 Daktulosphaira vitifoliae | reverse complement strand
GATATTAATAAGGAACCAGCAGATCAAGTAGCTTTTGGAATAAAACACCAATTTTTTTTAAATTAAACACTATCTAAAGATTTGCATCGAAGCGTTTATTTTTGATAGTGATTTTAATCACTGTCAGATATCATTTACTTGATCCAACTATGCCACGTCACCACTGTGCCGCGACCCCCCTGTGCTGGGTTTTTTATGTTGAGATTCTCGGGTATATTAATTTCAAGTGTGAGTAATTGTCTATCAGATCGTGAAGATTACAAAGGTGTAAAAATTATTTCTGTTAACAACAAACGTACTGACGACACTGTCGCACAAAATTCTTTATGAACGTACAAACGACCGAAAACAATATAAATGCGGTTCAAGGGCGAATTTCAACTGGTAATCGTGAGCGGCTCGCTGGTTAATGTTACCGCTATTATTTCTTTGCAAAACGGAAAGGGAATATCTACAAAACGCAACACAGTTCTTATAGATAAATATATACCTGAGGGTGGCGTGTAAAAACTTACACATAATCGTCAGATGGCGTACAAGTATAACGTTCTATGGTTTATGTGAATGCTTAAATATTATTTAAATACGATGGATTTGGTTAGCACTATAAGCATATTAATAGTAAGTGCATATTCTATTATAACTACTAAAGTTCAATTAAAAAGAGACCTAATTATGGCATAGATAGTGTATATTAAAAATTTGTTGATTTAATTCATTTTTTTTTTTATAAAGTATTCATTAAAATTATTTTTATACAAAAATATACCTAATATCTTCCTAAATATTTCATATAACAAATTATTAAAATTTTTTTTTTACATATATCTGTGATATAATTTAATAAAATACTAATACAAGTTCATTTTTTTATCAAAATTAACTTCCTGTGGCTTATTTCCATACTTTTTACAGATAGTTATTGGTTATGAAGCTTCATTTTCTGAGTGCGATGTAAATTTAAAAACAAATAATAGCAAATCTCAAAGTGATCTTAGGAAAGTAAGACAAATTATTCCCATAGGTCAGTATATATTCAAACTTTATGAGGGATTTACACGTAAAAAATATAATTGCTGATTTGAAATTAGCACGAAAATTGAATAATAACTATTATAAAAAATGTTTTTGACTCTGATGAAAATTTCTTGCCGACCATTTATTCATAATTAACATTGTATTAATATTTAAAAAAAATTGTGTCAAACCCTTCAATTTTTATACACGTTTGCCATAAAAGTGACTACTACTTTATAATTTTTTATACTATATAATACTAAATGATTAAATATCAATCTCGTACTATATTTAAATGTTAAAATAAATATTTATTCATATATTGTATTTCTATATTAAAAAACTACTAATCAGGAATAATAAAGAAAATAAGAATTCATTTTGCTTTTGGTATAATCCACCAACTTTTTAAAATAAACGCTATCTACAGATTTTCTTCGAAGTGTTTCTTACGATAGTGATTCCACTTTGCTACCGCATTTCATTAAATTGCTTGTAACTCAATATGTACTTATCCTAAAGTTGTTATTCACCTATCAAAATTTTTAGTAAGAATTAGCTAAAAAATTACTACTTTAAAATAAAAAAAAAATTAATATATTTTTTTTTCTATTAGAGATGAATAAAAAAAATTATGCCTGTAACGTAGTCCAAAACTATAAAAATTATTTTCAAAAAAGTAACGTAAAATATTTTCTAGATGAAAAGTTATTAGATATCAGAACATAGTAGGACGCCCTGTATTCTATTATTCTTTTAATATATTTTTAATATTTTTATAGTTTCTGCTATACTAATCGAAATTTAATATTTGGTAGATTACAATAATATATAAAAACTAATAAATTTAATACTGTAATAAGATAAAAGAATAGTGATGTATTAAAAACATGAAAGGAATGCATATAAAAGTATTAATATAATAATATATTTAATAATATATGATAAATTCTATTAAAAATGTGAAGAGAAGTTTACAGAGGCTTGTATATTTAATATTTTAAAATAAAAATTAATGGTTTCAGATTCACTACAGTACGAGTTTATACCAAGCATTGTAACAGTAGAAAATAATTATCGAACCTCAGATTATGATAGAACGAAAAAAGTATTGTCTACTTCTAGAAATGAGTATAATTTGAAGTTGTTAAAAGGCAATAATTATACAAACACAATTACTGGAAATTTCAATTCAACAGGAAACAATAACTATTATGCGGCTTCAAATAGGTCCCCTGAAAAAATTAATTTTCCACTGCCCACAGATAATGACAGGCAAATATTGTTTCACATTGCACAAAATCAAGGTTTCCAGAGAGATAATTCAAATGAAAAAAAATTATCACAGCGTAATTTGTACTTGGAAACAAAAACTATTAATGATTTGAGTAATAAAAGAAATGTAGGTGTAATCCAGCCGATGGAATTTTCGCCCTTTAATCACTTTGATACAAAATATGAAAAAATTTCACAAATACCTGAAAGTGAAAAAAATGCTCGTGAAGTATATGACCAACTTAACTCTCTAAAAACTTTAAGTTACTATAATAATCTTCTTTCCCATTTCAAATATGTAAATACAGATAACAAAGATGATATTATCATGGCATTTAAACCATCCATTAATAATGCGCAAAACAAAAAAATACATTCTAATCTTGTACCAAAAAATCAATATCAAGCCTCTAAATTACCCCAACAAGTTTTCAACATTAATGAACCATCAAACGTAAATATTAACAGTTACAATTATCCATTAAAAAATGAAAATATTTATAGTAATATAAACTACTATGGCTATAGTAACAGTAATTTTTATCAGAGTAATAAACCAAATTCAGAACAAAAATTGAAAACAACAGATAGCAGTATTACAAAAAACCCACATTCTGTCGAAGAAAACTATGGATCATCAAACCCAAATTGCAATTATTATGGACTACCTGGTCCAAATGCATTTTCAAATTTCGCCCCAGGAAATGTTCCTAACAATCAAAATGAGAACCCTAACACAGCACAACAAAACGATACTTCATCTGGTAATGACAATTATTACGGACTACCTGGTCCAAATGCATTTTCAAATTTCGCACCAGGAAATGTTCCTAACAATCAAAATGAGAACCCTAACACAGCACAACAAAACGATACCTCAGCTGGTAATGACAATTATTATGGACTACCTGGTCCAAATGCATTTTCAAATTTCGCACCAGGAAATGTTCCTAACAATCAAAATGAGAACCCTAACACAGCACAACAAAACGATACTTCATCTGGTAATGACAATTATTACGGACTACCTGGTCCAAATGCATTTTCAAATTTCGCACCAGGAAATGTTCCTAACAATCAAAATGAGAACCCTAACACAGCACAACAAAACGATACTTCAGCTGGTGATGGAGAACCTGTTCTTAATAATTACAATAATAATATTCTACAAAATGGCATAATAAATTACTCTGTATCTGACTCTAATTGCAGTGTAAATGATAATAGTTATTCCAGTACAACACAAGTATATTTCAATAATTTTGAGAGACCTAGTTTTAAATATTCTAATGGTGAACTAAATCCGAATTCATTTTTTAATTTTTCTATGGACAATAAATATAAATCTAATAGACCATCTCAAAAATTTGATTTAATTATAAATAATGATGGTTATTTTTTACCTAGATGATTAAAAATACACGAATATTGCTCATTGGTTTTACCATAATAAAAATTAAAACACTTAGAATGTTTAAGTAAAATTTTGAATTTTGAGAATATCGAGTTTTAAATTTTTTTTTTCTGTAAACTCCATTTAAAGGAAAAACCGAATTTTCATTTTTTTAAGTATTTTTCCTTATTGAATAGAACTACTTATTTTTAATCCGAATATAAAACTTATTTATTTTTATGTCCTGTAAACCGCTTATATTTTATGCGTCTCAACTTGTATATTTAGTTAACTGTTCGTGAAATAAGAGCGGTTAAATAATAATTTATTAATAGTTTAAGTATAAAACAGAGTTTTGATATTGATTTCCTATATTATGCGAGTTTTATACTATTTTATTAGTATATAGGCTATAATATTCAAGTACGAATACTAACAATATGTAAAATCAAATCAGTATTTTATGTATATCTAGTCAATTAAATGCATGCGTTTGTATTCTTAAACACGAAAGTTATAAAATATTTTTAGTATAATTTTAAGAAAAGGACCTAGACCTTTGTAAAAGAAATATTCTTAAGAGATTATCAAAATTATTTTACTTCATATATTTTTCTGTATAATTTTTAGTGTTTTTGTAATGTTCCTCAAAGAATTATAAATATTTTGTTTTATTTATCTAAATTGTTATGCAGTTTTAATAATTAAATTATTAAAAATAATTACAGTTATTTAATATTAAATTAATTCAACACATTTAATAAAATTTTAATTAGAATAAAATATATTTGTTTTTTTTCTTACATACTTAGTCTTGCCTTAAACAGAAATATAAATATGATGTATAAACTAAAACATAGGTTGACTCAACTTGTTTAAAAAATAAAATATACTTAATTTTAAATACATTTTTTTTAAAATATAATTTCTAAGCTACATCAGTCATACACACGTTGGAACCCAATAGATAAAAAAAAATACTAGGTTTGTTTTTATTACATAAAAAAATAATTAAAAAAAATATAATATTACATCAATTATGGATATAAATTCTACAAATAATTAAACCCTAATTGATAATATAAAAAGATTAACCGCGACAATAATTTTATCAGGTAACTGAAAAAAAACTGTATTATGATTGTAGGTAAATTAAAAAGATGATCTATCAAATGCTTTTATATTCTTCTTCCAAAATGAGTTAGGGGAAAACAAAAACAAGAATAAAATTTATATGAATTTAAAAATACTAAATTATTTTAATAATATTAAATATTTTTTAAATTCAAATTGTTAGTTTCAATAAGAAACTAATTTATTAAAATGTAAGTAAAATTTTCTTTGGTAATAATATAACAAATAAACAAGATATATCTACCCAACGAAAGTCTATCAACGGTTGTAAATAGTAAAAAATATTATTTTAATTACTGATAGATAACTTAATTGATATGACAATATATTAAAATATATTTATACATTTTGAAAAATATTAATTTATAAAATACATAGTTATTTTCCAAAAATAAAATTAATCAATTTTATCTTGTTTTTATTTTTATTCTTTTTTCAGTCTTTGAGTCATTTGGTCTTGATTGGATACTAAATGGTTACTGCCTTTTGCAAGCATTATATTAATTTTACAATTAAAATACAAATTTGATTTCATTTTTACAACTAGTTTGTTATTGGCACACATTGTTAAAATATTTTAGACAATCTAAAATATTTTTAGAGTGGAACTTTTGTAAAATAAATTAATAAAATTTAGATTTTTATGTCATTAGTAAGTAATTATAATATTAAAGAAACTAAAGAAGAAAACACAAAAATTAATAAAAAATAATATAATAATAATAAAAAAGGAAGAATGATTAGTTATCAAAGTAGGTTAATTTGTCTCTCAAAAATTATTTTATCATTGAAAATTAATACAGTAAAGAATTATTCAGGCTCTTTAAGACAAATAAATTGACACAATATTCATCATCTAATGAGATGGTTGGATAAGTTGAATGTTAAAGTGGTGACAAAGGAGGGCCAGCTGTAGCTTGATTTGTTAATTGATATGGTGATGGGAGATCCAATGATATTTTATTTAGGAACGGGGAAGATGTTGGTTGCTGTTGTATAATATAACCACCACTAGTACTGTTTGCAGTAACTTGTGACTGGTTAAAACATGTAACAGCTGACGAACCAGTTAAATAAGTACCACTATTGTTGGTAATTTGTTGCTGTTGTGGAATCATTTGATTTTGGTGTTGTTGCTGTTGATGAGTAACAACAGTATTATTACTATATACCTGATAAGCAGTGGCATTTTGGTTACCACCACCTCCTAAATTAGTGTTATTTGAATGATCTTTATGATAGATATTGATATGAGCACGTAAACTATATTTATTTTTAAATACTTTTCCACAAACACTACATCCAGCTGGGTTATATTCATCACTATGTCTGATTCGCATATGTTTCAATAAGTTAGATTTATTAGAGATCACTTTTTGGCATAAAGGACAAGGTCGGCGGCCAAGACGGTCTGTAAAATAATAAATTACATATAGTCAAAACATATTTTTATACAATAATTTCAAATATAACTAAATATTTGTCAATTATAGGAATTTTATTTTAAAAATAGAAACCTAATATAATGATACATTCTTCTCAGATTTTTAAATAAAATTAACAATGTTTATTTGGTGTAGTAGGATAGGAGAATTAGAATAGTGTTCACTTACAACTAAATGAAAAATAAGATAAAAATAAAGTTTTATTAAAATTAAAAATATATTTTCAATACTAAATATTATTCAACAATCTATAAAAATTTATTTGTTTATAATCAGAGTATTCTCAGTATCGACCAATATAAATATAAAATAAATATTAAGTTTTAAAAATATACTTAAGTTAATTTATGTATTTAATAAATTTATAAAAATTATAATAAATTTAATATAAAAAATTAAAGCTTCCTCAAAATTGAAAATTATGTTACAATATAAAAATGAAATGTTTATTGATCTTAATAATTTAAATATTATAGTGATAATTTTCCATTTCCCATGCATTTTTCCGGACATTAATCATGCATAATATTGTAGAGTGTAATTAATATTTACTAGTTATATATACATATATAAATTTAAGTTGATATAATTCGAAACTTATTCCAGATTTATATTAAAAATATTTTTTTAAAACTAAGCTGAATTCAATTAGATCATTTTTATAGATAAACATAATAAAGTAAACATCGAGTTCAAATAAAATATATAATATTTATTTTATATTATTTTGTATTTTTATTTAAATATTTTTTTATTCTTGTTTCCATTTTAAAAAATCTAATAAATTTTGTATTACCTAAATTAAAAATTGGAGTATAATATTATAAAAAAAATTTTATTAGGTAACTATAAAAATTTCAAAAATATGAAATAAGCTTATTTATATTTCAATTTAATAATTTATATGAAAATACGAATTTCATAAATGATTTATGAATAATTTATAAAAATGTGAGATATAAAAAATAGGGACTGGGTAAGGTGGTAGGTAACATAAAATTTTTGATCCATCCAAACTTGAATTTTTCATAATTTTACTTTTAGAATCATTTTAATGGGTAATGACAAATACAAGTCTTGTGCAGCCTTGATAAAATGCTCAATTGTAGTTTCATAGAAGCCAAAAAAGTATTGATGGAAAAAAAACTAATATTAATATTTACTTATTTCAAATATTGCCTTATAAAAAGGGCACAAAGTTACAGTAATGAAGACACCCAATATTAAAATTTACAATATGAAAATACAACAACTGTTAAAATATTTAATATAATTTTCAATAATATTAATAAAAAATAACTCAGATATTTGATGTTTAATAACTTTCAAATTATAAAATATATAATTATTAGAAGTCCTCAATTTTATTTAAAAAAAAATAAATAATTTGATTACATTTTTAAAATGTAATCAAATAAGCAAAGTAATTTTTTTTTACTTTTTAGCTATAACCTGAAACTGCTTTACCAGATAGAGCACTTTAAAAAATATGTTAGAGAATTAACAACAAGCTTAAGTTAATAAAAATTTTATACTAAAATAGTATTAAACAATTAACCATTTCACTATGTTAAAATTATATTATTGTTAATTATTGAATATTTGTACAATATTGTTCAAATTGTTTTAGTAATTGAGACTATGTCCATAACAAACAATACTCCATGCTCTGATTGACCAATAACCTTTTATTAATTAACTTACACAAATTTAGTTTCAACTGGATAACACTCATTACAATCTGACATTATGATCTTGTCGCATGTGCGTTTTGTACGCTTCGCGATACACAAATGAACTGGGGCATAGATAACAACACAGCCGGCGCGTCAAGTCTGAATGCATTAAGCGCACATGATATTTAAGCGACGACTGGTTGTTGTACATCTGTCCACAATGGGGGCAATCCCCACACTGGGCCAGGTGGGATCCTGCAAAAATTTGTAGCGCCTACATGGCCTTAAAGCCGTTATAGAATAGAAGTCACAAATTCAATACCTTTTGTTTTACTTAACTTAACTATAGCTTTTATCTTAATTTAAGTAATATTTTTCAATATTTACATTACCTGCAGTTGATAATGACTGATCTGAAACTGATTGATTTGTTTGAGCAGGAGCAATAGCAAAATCTATTCCTCCCGATCCACTCAAACGAATATCTGTAATAATTTAAAATGAAAATCACATTTTAAGCAGTTTTGCCATTTAATTACTTAATTACCTTTAGGATCATTTAACATTCGTGATGCAATAAGAGATTTTTCAAAAGCTGTGTTTGAATGAGAATTTTCATCTTCTTTTTCTAATTCAACATCATCAAACTCATCTCCAATATCTGCTCCTTGAACATAACGATCATCACTAAAACCATCTTTAGATATATCTTCATCAATATAGCAATCACCATCTCCATTGCCACTATCATCTATTTCATCAACTTTAAGACGACTTAAAATATCTGTTTCACTACCATTAGTAGTCTCATCCTACAAACAAAATTATAATATAAAGAAAAAACAAATAAATATTATACCAACCATATATTCTAGACCATCTTCAGAACTTTTTTTAAATTTAATAGGTAAACCCTTTTTTCGTTTTGCAGACACTTTTCCATTTGGAGATTTAGGTGATTCAGTTTTGACAGTAGCAGTTGAAGTACATGTTTCTTGTTTATCAATTTTATTATTATTAGTTGAAATTTGCTGTAAAGGAGGAACAGTATTTTTTTCTAAGCTGGTTCTTGTTGATTCCTATAATAATAAAAAATAACATTTAATTTTAATTCAATATTAAGACATAGAAATTAGATTTGATATTATAAATACTAACTAAATCTGTATTGATAGTTGAAGCAGCTCCTGCAAGACCCCTAATTTGTAGAAGTTCTGCAGTACGTAAAAAAGATGTCAATTTTTTTTCTGAAATATACACTGTGCCTTGGTATACAAAATTAAGTAATGCTTTCACATCATCTTGATTAACATCTTTTAATATAACAACTGGATGTTTACATGGGTTATCCTATAATTATACATGAAAAAAACATTAATACTTAATACTAAATATAAAATATAAACTTATAAATCCATATTTTAATGTATTAAATGATTTTCTATAGTTGGCTATTATTATTATTATCATTTATTATTGTATTTCAATAATATTATAATATATTAATACTTTTTGAAAAATTATTCCAAATTATATAATTTGAATGATTATATTTTTAAAATAAAAATTGTTTTCAAAATAAAATATAATAGAACTATTTTTCAAAAAGTGAAACACTTAGTTTTTTGTACACATTTTTATAATAATACTTAGACTATCTTATTGAGTTACCTTGAAAACATTACGAAAGTAAGTGCTACACATGGATAACACTACTTTATGAGCTTTAAATAATTGTCCATCACATGATAATGTAACATCAACTAAATCTTCACTAGTACGAAGACTGTCTAGTTCTGTAACCATATTTAATGGATAATTATTCCATTTAAGACAAAAATGATCAGCCGTCATTGTTTTTGTTTTGCTTATAAAATTTTCAAAAACTAACAACTACATATATCAATCCCTAAAAAAATAAAAATGAATAAATACTTTTAATTAAATTATTATTTTAAATATTGATAGTAATAAGTTATTAATATTCTAAGCTGTTTTTATTTAATATACAAAAAGGCACGCTTCTTTAATTATAGTATAAATACCTACCACTCACTTTTTGATCAGCGACATTGGTAATTAAAACAAAATTGGGATCTACATTGAATAAGCCTATGAAACGAGGCCATTAATACACATTAGTAATCGTCGTTCTATTTCAGTAATTAGTTTTGATTTTATTATTATTGTTATTATTTTATTATTATTATAATTAACAATTAAGTAATTGTGTTATCTGGGGTGACTAATTCTATGCAGTCTATCCGCCATTGCGTGTAGAAATATAAATAAAACCTGCACTGTATTGTTATCATATTTATCTTTTTCAGAGTAAATAATGATAGAAAATGTGATTATCTGTGGTTGTAAACACTTGCTTATCTGTAAATGTTTAGTCAAATCTAGGAAAAGGAATTTCTAAAATCAAGTAATAATGTGCAAAAATACTATGCTATAAACTTGAATATGTCATACTTTGTTTTCATAACGATTTCTTATTATTAGTTGTGATCTAAGTAACAATTTGGAAAATAAATCCTAAGGCACTAAGGTATATTTTAAATATTATGTATAAAATGCTAGATTGTTATTAATTTGAATTAAGACGTTTACTATTAAAATTAATACATTATAGATTTTTTAAAATGGTAATTACATTTAAATTTAAGCCAGTCTTTCTTCTTCTTTTTCCTCGCCTTAATCCCAACTACTTGGGGTTGGCTAAATTCAAATATAACCCAATATATTTATAATATTTATTAATAAATTATGAATATTACTTTTTCTTATTAATCTTTCAATTTAATTTATTTTTCATAAATTGACTATGTGTCAATTATCATATAATTTGTTTACTTTTAGAAATTTACTATAAGAAATATTGCAATCTTTTAATTTTATTATTAAAATTTTAAGTCTAAACACATTTGGAATTTTTATCAAAATATGATATACTGTAAATTAGTACTGTACTAATTTTTATAGTGATGATGAATAATGTAAACATTATAGAATTTTACCATCCTTCAACGTTCTTTTAATTCTTAAGCATTAAGTTTGATTATCTGCTTATTCAATATAAAACATACTATAGATGATTCTAGTTATTAATATATCATAAATATTTTTTAAACAAATTTCACTTAAAAATAATTTAAACATAAATCTTATTATTTTAGAAGAAAAAAACAAGATGACTACTTTAGATCTAGATGAAGATTTACTGAATGACCAAAATTTGATAGGATCTATACAAAACTTAGATCATTCAATTACTAACATTCAAACCTTATTAGAATCACGATTAAGTATAGATTACAGTTCGCTTACTGTAGAAGAAAAAATTAAACATGATATATTAATTGCATTTGCTCTTAATAGCTTGTATTGGATGTACTTAAGATTAGATGGTACTGATCCAACTACTCATAACATTAAACGTGAGCTAGATCGAGTAAAAGCTTCTATAGAAACAGCAAAAGTAGCTATAAATAAGAAAAATATGCCAAGAGTAAATAAAAATGTTGCTGATAGATTTGTTGGTCATGCCCTCTGGACTTCTGAAGAGAAAAAAAGAAGATCACAAGAAATTGTTTCTCAAAACAAAAAAATTAAATTTGATGATAATGGTGATCCAATATCATAGAAAAAAAAATTTGAACTGTATTCTTTATATTACACTATGTAAACTTTATTTTAATTTAATAAAACAATTTAGACATTTAAAATTTACACTCTTAATTTATTTATTTTTATTTAAAAGAAATAATGCAAAACAGGTTTTACCTTAGTAATATTTTATTCAACATTGAATTTTAATATTTTTTGTTTAATACAAAATGATTATTATGAATCTAATATTTCACAGATATTTTTTTCTGTAATAGATGAAAATATTGGATAAGTTACATCAAACTTTATAATTAGGTTCCCGTACTTATTCAAATTATTTCTATAAGGCATGCCTTCTCCATAAATTGTTTTTTTATAATCTGGTCTATTAAAAATTGTATAATTATAAAATTATCAATAGTATTTTCTGAACCGCTTAATTAATCAAAGCAAATAATAACACTGATATTTTAGCTTCGTTGCGAAGCTATATAAAATATAAAATAGTCTAGTTATAAATATTTCAGAAGTAATTAACAATTTAAAGTATTAATTGAAAGTGAAGCACGAGTATTGTTATTTAAATCATTAGATATTTTTAGGCAGTAATTCTTCTCCTACCTAGATGTAAGTTTTAGTGTTGAAGAATAATGTAAACGTAGATATTGACTGGTCAATAACAAACTTAGGACAAGTATTTCGGTTGTTATTAACACTTTTAAATCTAGGCAGGAGGGGGAGTGATTAATAATCTGAAAAACATTAAAATAAAAGAAAATCTTTTGTAACAGAATCGCCCCGTATTATAATAAAATAAAATTTTAAAAAATTTACTTCGAAATTATGAAATAAGTAATACTTACGCAATAACTTTTGTTATATTAACTCTAATAAGTTTATGACTTAATGTTTTTACATTAAATTTAATACCGCACAAAGATTCTTTAAATGACACTTTTTTTATTGTAATTAAGTTATTATATTCTCTTTTGAATATTTTATGTGGTAATTGTTCAATTTTAGCTATATAGGTTGCTATTTCATACAGATAAATATCAAATTGAAGAAAATAAAAATATTTATATATATTTTTTTACTTTTGATAAAATGTAATTCAGTATCATTGTGTATAACATCTTTAATTATTTCTTCTTCAGTTGAAATGCCTCTAGGTATTTCTATTTTTAAATGTTTTGTTTCGTCTACACAAATATCATCAACTATCGTATGTGGTCGTTTAATCAATATTGTTTTAGTTATTCCATTATATATCTATAAATAAATTGATTTTAATTAAATAATTTTCAAATATAACAAAAGATAAATGATATTATCTTATATTCAATTTAAACTAAAATATTATAATTTTTTTTTTATCAGCTCTTATAGGACATGTGTTTGCCGTCGTTAAAAATTAAGTGGGTAACCCACTCAACAACAAAGCTCAACTTCAGATCTTGGCAGCATCTTAAGTGTCCACTGTGTCACACTTAACACCTATAATATGTGTAATACGTAATATAAAAATGTTAAGTGCACAGTAATTCACCAGTCATTTAATAAGATAATAGTCTTTTTTTTAATATTAAATTATAAAAACTAGTTTAATATTTTAACTTTACATACTTCATTTAAAGTTAATTTCAAAAGTAATTTTTCAGTATTTTTATGGTAATTTGATAAACTGTTATTAAATTGTATCAAACACTTGTTAGGGTAGGTCTGCCGAAAAGTAATATAGTTCTTATTTGCTCGATAGTTACTGAAATAATAATTTAATAAAATCACAATTTTTAAGTATGACTAACAGGAGACAGGAAAAGATACAATATTATGAATTTAAAAGTATTATAATAGGATTAGTTAGGAAAAATCTTTTTTTTTTTCCTTAGACAACTAAAAAACAAAAAATATGAAGGAACACTGGCTAAATAAATTTAAAAAAACCAAATGTCATCAATTGGGTAGTTTCAGATTTTCTTTCAATTTTAAATTGTAAAAATATTTTTAATAAAACATAAGAAATATTATTTTATTCTTAATATTGTTACAGATATGTCGTTAAAACATTCCCATTAAATTTCCATGGATTGATGTTATAATTTTTCGATTGAATCCCACGTTTTAATCCTTCTATTCCATATTGATCATAAAGAGTGCGACTAAATGAATTAGATAAAACTTCATATGCTTCACATAACATCATCAAACGAGAATCATTATTATGATTTATTAATGAATACATAGTAATTTGTTTACCAAAGCTGTAAGAATAAATAATACTTAAAAATTTAACTTATAAAGAAACTTTATGGAAATCTCAATAAGACTAACGCTCGTCTGATTTCCTCATAAGAACAATGTTTTTTCAAATTCAACACTTCGTAATAATCTATATCCATATTCATAGTCATATATAAAATTAAAATAAAATAAATCAATTGAACTAAAAAATATAAATTTATTGTTTCTATAGTTTTATATTTCATAGTTTATTAAAAATTGTTCAGTATTATACTTTAAAACTAAACATAATAATATACTAGCTTCAAAATTATATTTATATAGTAAATTAAAATTCTCAGCCTAAATAAAAATAACCAATGATTTATAATTCTGAATATAAGTTCATGAAACTTGATACTTTAACGTACTGGAACCCATTCTTTGAACATTTCACCAACTTTTTTACGTTCTGTAACATAAAAATATATTTTTATATGTACAATGATTTATTAATTTATAATATGAAATAGTAATTGCTAAAACAATTTTACAGAACAGTAAATGATGTTTTAAAGAGTTATCATTACAAAAGTCATGGGCTTTGTAAAACATTGTGGATTACTTAGTACACTTTTAAGAAATCCATAATATATTAATAATAACATAAACTACCTATGAAAACAACAACACACTCAAAATTTATTTATAATATATTATTTAAAAACATTTAAATGTTTATGAAAAAATTTTCCTGTTTTGAACTTAGTTTTGTCATATTCATCATTGCTAATCCTATTTTTAATTAGATAAATTGGAAGCTAAAAAATATATATAAAGTGATAGATGCAAGGTATAACTGAATTCCTGAAAATTCAATACATAATTATAGGTAGAAATTGTTGTTCATAAAAATAATTTATTAACTTATAAAAATTAATACATTATATGTAAAATCATACCAGGTGCAGGGAAATCTTCAGGATGTAATTGAATATAATGTCTATACATAGCATCTTTATCAGCTAAATAATCATTTCTGTACTGTTTGAAGTAATAGAAACCATAAGCTGCTATTGCTCCAAGGCCTAAAGTTTTGTGGATTCCTATAAAAAAAAAAGCGAAAAGAATTATTTTTAATTACAAAACAACATAATAAATTTTACAAACCTGCATAAAAAGGTCTCCTAGACATTATATTTCCGTACAAATTACTACCTGCACCCATTACGAAACCCATGAATGGAAACCATTTATCTTCCAGCCAAGTGTTGTGATATTTTGCATAATCGGCATCAGGCGTTAAAAGTTTCAACGGTGTCGGATCCGTGACGGTGGCAACTTCATAATCAACAATTGGTTTCATTTTTTAATTATTTTTTGTAAAAAAGCAAAATTAATTTCATCGAACGATTTCTAAAATATTTGACCTAGGTACTTTACGATCCACAATGCATTATAATCAGTTATGTTTATCATGTTTTAGTTATCACTTAGATATCTCTAAACAATAGAAGTAGACATGGCCTTAGAAGATGAGGTCGGCGTCTCAAACCATAGCTATAAAGTTTGAGCCCAAACCAACCCCACATACTATTTCGATATTTCCGTTTATTGAATCAAAAACGTTTCCGATATTGATCACAAAAACGCTGTTTTTGGGGAATTTGAGATTATAGAGGTATAATTTGTATACTTATATATATGTATGTATGTATATACGTATTATCTCAAATTTCTCTAAAAACAGCCCTTTTTAGGACAATATCTGAAACATTTTCAACTCAGTAAGCAGAACTCTGATAATACAAAGTTCTCCGACCTTATGTTATAAGGCCGTGAATATAGGTAATAAACAGATATAAATAATACAAAACAATTTAATATCTATATCTGTACTTTAAACTCAATAAAGGCCACCTAGATCCCTGCGATCTAGAACGAAACTCTAGTAACATAAGTTAATATGTTTATGCTTTAAGTAAAATTTCTTTAAGACCTTATGTATTTTGTGGTATTGTCTTATCAACGATAATATATCTATGGTAAATTACTATATACATATAAATATGTATGTTATGAGTCTTGTAGTGTACGACAAATAGTTTACGTATACTATTAAAAAAAAACAGACAATACTATTTAACATAGCAACATATATTTTTATTAATATGGGTCTATAATAATTCTAAATTTGATATGCTATTATAAATTTTCTTTATAGAATGCTTTGATAAATATTGCAAATATAATATATAATGAAAATTTCTATGTCTAGGCGGGAGAAAGAGTTCGGCCAAAAATTTTTTTATTACATCATACTCGTGCATTTCATCCAGTCCACATTTGAAAATATTTATAATTTTCGCAGTACTGGTTCAAAAATAGTTATTTTGTCATTTTCTTAATTAGATAAGATATTTTTTTTAAGCTGATTTATCTCTGTTATAAATAATATAATTCTATATAAATATACATGTAATATTCATAATTTTTTCTTGTGAAGGGGTTCTATGATAGAATCTATGAAGACATTTAACTCCAAAAATCCATAAGATTGCGCTTATGAAAAATATAATATAAAAAAAAAAATTCATTTTCGAGTAAGAAACAATTAAACGAGTTGAGTTGATAATAGCGTAAATTAAATATTATCTCCTAACATATTTCCGACTGACTTACTATTTTGGTCAGTGTCATAATATGGAAGTACATTTGTACTATTTATAAAATTTGTGCAATTTTCAGTGGAAGGGATCAACCCAGGAACCCTCTTTAAATGTACATTAAGGTATTCGAGGTATTAGTGCTGCCTACTTAAAAAAAACATAATTTTCAATTATGTTTAATTATTTATGTTTTTATGTAAAGAATATTTTTGTGATTTTTAGTTATCTATTTTTAATTTTTAAATACATAATTTCTACCCCTTAAAATTTACATAATCACCGGTATATTTGAGTATAACATTTTTAAAAATTCTTTGAAATGTGCAAATAGAATTGCAAGATTTAACACATTGAAAAAAACATCTATTATTCACAACATCATCATTTATGAAAGAAAACTTTTTAAATAACAAATAATTAAAAAAATCAAATTAGAGTTCAATTTTAGGCTTTTCTTTAGATTCCGTTTTTTTTTTTTTATCATCTATTTTAGTATCTTCATTATTCACAATAACTGTATTAACAAGTTTTTCAGTATTTTCTATAGTTAATACATTATTATTAATTGATTTCTTTTCCAAAGACATTAACATGTTATTTTCATCTGCATGCAATAAAAAATCACAGATTGCTGAGGATTCCACAGTTAATATATATTTACAAGTTTTTGGTTCCAATAAATACAAAGCAACTTGATAATCTGGCTTTCGATTATTTATACATTTAAATCGTACCTACAACATAATTATTTTAAATAATTGTAGTGTAAATAAAGAAAAAATACTTAAATTATACCATTTAATAATAGCTAAAGTAATAACTGCATAGTATATTAACAAATATATATGTTAATTAATTAAGAACATTTTAGATTTATTTTATACTTAATCATTTTATAAAAATATTATCCTTTATACTAAAATCTTATGTCTTATTATTATCTTATTTTTAAAAATATTTATAATAATAATAAAATGTAGCATGATGATTTTATAAAAAAAATTTTTTTTAAAGAATGTTTTAATATATTCTGTGAACATTTTTTAAAATAGATTTTTAATATTGATAGTTCAACCAAAAAATTTTAGTTAATAATACAATTTTAAAAACTTCTAATGTTTCTATTATCATGTATTCTATAATATATTCTACCATAATGTTATTATTATATAATTTAACAATAAGAAGAACCATTAAATATAGAATTTTGTGTTCAATTTTCTTTCAAACTAACATGATTTTGCCATTAAATATTGATAATTAGTTTTTACCTCGGTTTCTCTTCGTTCTCCGGTTTCTTCACAAATACTACCAAATGAATAATAATGAGAAATGTAATTTTTATGACTACCACTTTTTGCTTTTTTTTCTGGATTTCGCTCAAGCCATTTTATATGTTCTTCCATATGAAATTCTCCTAAATTAACAACAATATCAGGCTTTCCTTTTTCCTTATGTACTTGTCTAACATGTTTTTTATAACAAATTTCATATTTCCACCAACCAGATCCCTGAAAATTAAAGGAATATTTTACACACAGAAACCTATATACTGAGTGATTTATTGATCATACTACCCCAATTTTTCCATTGTTTTAACAATGTTTTATACAAATTTATAGATTAAAATCCAAGTTAGTTTTAAAAACCATTATATATATAGTTTATTGTAAAAAAATTATTCCTACGGTTGATTTAAAGAGTAACTTTTAAAAGTTAAATGGGAATCTATTATTTTTTTTTTTACTATTACACAAAGAATGATTTAAATAAAATTTCATAGATTGATAACCATATTGTAATATTACTTTTTGAGATATTAGCATTTGCCGTTTTTAAAAAGGTGAGGAATGGACAAGTGTTTAGAAATGTACTATTTTTACCAAAATGGTCAGATGAGAATTCTTCTTTGAATCACACTCTATTTGTTTATAATTCAAAATTATAAAAACTCTAAAAATAATATTATAATACTAATAAACGTCTAGTCAAAATCTTATTATGATCATTCTTTATTTATTAGTTAAAAATAATAATAGGTTTCTATTTAACTTTTGAAAGTTACTCCTAAAATCTACCCTAGGAATAACTTTTTTTTACAATAAATTTGTTATTTACAGTGTTTTATAAAAATACACTAAATTTTAATCTATACATTTTTATAAAAAATTATTGTTTAACGAAAAAATGAGAGTAATATGCTTAATAAATTATCCCGTATGCATGTATACTAGTTGCTAAGTGGCAAAACATTGCAAGTCATATTTGACCAATTTACAGAAGCAAAAAAAATCATTTAGTCTATATTGCTATAAAAATAAGATTTAGGAACATAAACTTAATACATTTTTATCACGTGTTATTAATATACATCAAAAAATAATGTGTACACATTTTTACAAATAGAAACAATGTAAGAATATGACTTACAAGGTTTTCCCAAGTAGTTTTATAGTTTTATCAAGTAGACTTTTTAGTATTCACAATATAAAATGAAGAAACATTAAGTAATTCATATGAAAGCATATTTAAAATTAACTAATTAAAAATTTACAATTTTAAATAATAATTAATATAAAATTATGATAACATACTCCATCTAAACATAATTCACTATTAAAAAATTCATTTATTTCGTTGGTCACTCTTTTATGTGATTCAATCATATTATTTTTAACTTTAATTTTTTCTTTAACTTCATTTTCAGAATTTATAGGTTGTAGTTTTACTCGTATTTGAGCTTCTCCATTCTAAATAAAAATGTAAATTATTAAACCAGAAACCTTTTATAATTAAACAGTTTAAAAATTATTAACATGATATAGATAAAAAAGCTTTAGAAATAAAAGCAATAACTATACAATAATGTACATACACTATTATACAACACATTTATAAACAAAATAAGATGATTTTATTAAATTTCAATATTTAATTTTTTTTTTTTAATTTTCAAAAATTCCATATATGTAGTAGCAATATAATACTCATAATATTGAAAATATAATTACCTCCTTTAAGTAAATCTGTTGATGGAGGAAGAGAGTTACAAAATGTGATAATAGATTTAATGTAATAAAATAATAGTTTTTTAAGTTAAATGTATCAAATTTTATTTAATTGCTGTGAATATTAATAATTTATTTTATTATTATTAATTTTAATTAATTCATCTACAATAAATATATAATACATAAAAATTTTTTTAAGTTGAAAAATATGAAAAATATGGGATCACTATATTAAAATTCTAGATTTATATTTTTTTTTATGAAAAATTATTGTACTTAATAAGTAGCAATTAAGTAATAAAATTTTTTGTTTTATTATTAGGACTATATCATAAAAAATGTTTCACTGTATCTTAATATTACAAATTTTTAATCTTTCTGGAATATATAAATTAAATAAAATTAATTTATGACACTTTTAAATTATTAATTTGTTAATTACCACCAATAAAAAATTCTGAAATCATTAGATTTTAATGTAATGCTTAACATTAAACAGTAAGTATAACAATATAAGAAAAAAAGTTCAAAAAAGACTGACTTGGAAAAGACCTCATCAGCAATGTATGATAGGGTGAAAAATAATAATATCTTAAATATTCATGAGTATATAAAAATAGATGATGCAATGAATCAAAACTGATGAAAAGGCTCAGTTAATGAATGCAAACAACCCTAATGGGTTCTACAATTATAAGTCATTCTTTTTTTATTAAATAGGATAAAAACATAAACCTAATAGCTAATATTATAATTTATTAAAGCATTGATTTGTTATTAGCAAAAAAAAATTAAACAATAAGTATACCCAGATTAAAAGGAAAATTTTTTTTATAAATTTTGCATTATGTTATATTTAAGCCACCAATTTGATATAAATATAAAATATATATGGTGATTGATTTATTATTGACCACTAAATTTCTTCTAAGATAATAATAATTTTGAAAATATTTTTTGGTTTTGTTGAGTATTATTTATCTATTGATCTTTAAGTATTTTAATGTGTTTTAGGTCAATCTCTGATATGGAAACTATCTTGATTTTTTTAAATGATTAAACATACATATTTAACTAGCTTATAAAATAGAAAATGATCTAATTAAGAAAATATCTGGTCGATGAAAATTTTTGGACAACTACTTCGGAAGCTAATAGCATATTAATACCTAGGCAGGAAGAAGAGTACGCCCAATTGTCTAATAATAAAAATAGTCATAACCACAACTCTAATCTAAAATTAAAAAGCTAAATAACTTCTAAAGTAGTCACCTTAAAGTTGTTATCAACCAATTATTTTCAATTTTGTAAGCTAGCTAAGTATATAGCTAAAAAAAAAAGATAAAATTTATACCTTTTTTTTTTAAATTATTAAATGTTTTTTATTATTATAATTATTATTTGTGTTTAGCGCTTATGACAATAACATTGTTTACAAATACATATATCCTATTTTTTAATAATTTTTGTGGCTTTTAAAGTTAAATATTTTTAGAATTAAATAATATTAGGTACAAATAATCTAATCTTATTACCTAAAAAGTATTAAATCACTCATTAATTGAAAAATAAATAAAACAAGGTTAAAAAAAAATATTTCCAAGAGTATTATTACTTTAGAAGAAATTAAATGGCTAATAATCAATCACTCTATAAACAAAGATTATAGTTTTAAGTATAATAATGGATACACCTTTTCAATTGAAACAGCTACTATGTATTTGTCTTGTTTATTGAGTGGATCCTTCAAAAATAATAAATATAATAAAAAGAATAAAAATGATTAAACTAAACTAAAATAAAAAGCTCAAACAATTCAACTATACAGGGATTGAAATGTTATTTTATAAAAAAAAAATGAAATAAATGATTATATTATATACTTATTTATTCATAAATAAATAATATAAAATGAATTCTAATTCTTGATGAATTTTGAAATTACTATAAAATAAATCAATTTATCAAATAACCTATAGAATCTGGATCAAAATGATAATATTGTACTAAAACCTAATTTACAAAGAATTAATAAAATAATTTTTTTTAAATTAAAATTTTAGCTTTTTTATTTCAATAATAAAAAAATTAATTATTTATCAAAATATTCAATTTAAAAAATATCATTATTGGTGAAATAACATTTTCAATCCTTACAAAAATCTACAATAAATAAAAAATCAATGATATCAATCCTCACATTAAACTAATTTTTTTTCTTCTAGAAATTCTATTTTTTAAATAACAAATTTTAATTTATCATAGAATTTGTCACATTACATGTTGTAGTCTTTGCAATTGTCATTTAAAATTTATTATCAGATCTTGTTATGTATAAATAAAATTTCATTGTGTAAAAAAAAAAATTATTCCAAAAATTACATAATTTATTTAAATATATAATAGAACTCACAGTCAAAACTTTTAATTGTTTTTTCAATTTGGATCTATCAGACTGAAGTACTCTTAAATTATGTGGTTTACGTGGTGATTCCCCCACTGGCAAACAATCAATACTTAATTCATCATTATTTGATGGCCTGTTTACATTATTAAATAAAAAATAAAAAATTGTATAAATATTTCACACTACAGTTCTTACTTTATTATTTTAATGAAGAAAACAAAAATTAAAAAATTACTAACTTGTACCAGGGATGTGCACATAATAATGAAGTCATAACAATTACTTCATATTGGCATGTTGATGTCTCTTTAACTGAAAATACATTATGTTTACTTTGCGGATAACATACATATAAAACATTTGTATGTCGTGGACGTCCATTTAAATCACAGATTGTACCATCTGTCATATTCATTTGAAAATATGGCAAATTAATACCTTCAATCTTCCTTGTTTGAGTTGGTCCAGGATAGTTAAAAGTTGTTAGTCTTTTTAATTCTTCTTCTATAAAAAAAACTTTAATAAAATATATTCTACTCCTTCTCTCTAAACTATTTATAGTTTTCACCTCCCAATGAACTTTTAACCCTCACATCTTTTTCATACATACCTAACCTCTTCATATTTATTAATTTTAATTGAAAGCTCAAGTACAATAAATACTTAACTGGTATAATATAACAGAAATAATACACAATATAGTTAGAATAAATACACCACTTCATCAGGTCAGATAGACTATCAAAGAAAAAATTGATTTTAAACAAATTTTCTTCAATGAGAAGACATTTAGTGGAATATATTGGCCATAATTTTAGTGATGGATATACAGATGATATTTTTATAGTAAACCACTTAAATAACTGAATAATAAAAATATGATTAATAATTTTTGGGTTTTTTTAATTACATATTTTGTCAATTTATCAATGATAAAATATTTTTTATCTTAATAACAACTTTTGGATATAAGAATTATTATACCCGAGTGAGAGGAATGAGACTGAGTAATGTTTAATGATAAATATAGCAGTACTAACTATTATTTTTAATTGTTAATAAATTCTAAAATACTGACTTAAAAAGTTGTTATCGACCAGTACTTTCTTTAATTAGATCATATTCTAATAATTACACGAGTAAATAGTTATGTTCCTATTTTTAATAATTAATTTACTAGCCTTATAAGACATAATGGATGGATAAAAAATATTTCATCATTGGTAAGTTGTAAAAAAAGATGTCACTAAACTAAACTTTATTTTTCTGTTAATTAAATAAATTACAAAAAAAGAATTATCCTATATATATATGGAATATTAGCCTTGAACAGAAATAGTACTTATTTTACTAATACAAAGTTTATAATGCAATTCAACCATTAATTTTGAATTTAGTATTAAATTTGTCAAATTATTTCCAGCGATTTAGATAATTTATAATTGCTAACTAGTGAAAATAGGAAAATGGCATCAACAATACCAAATATATTTCCATTTTTACTATGAATATATATATAATATCAATTTAACAGTATATAAATATTATTTTAACCACATATACACTAATTCACATTATAGTATTCAGACATAAACCTTACAATTATGCCACTACAGAAACAACCTAAAATGAACTTAAGCCAACAATAACATAATGTATAAATGAAAATTTTTACCTAATTTAAGACTATCAAAAACAGTCCATTTTCCTAAATAATACTCTTGCTCTTTTTGTGATTTTTCTTCTCTTTCATTATGATATTGCCTTACATGTTTTCCATGACATACTTCATAAATCCAGTAAGTATCCACCTAAAATATAATTTTAAAAAAATAAAAATTTCTCAATTATATACTATATAACTAAAAATATATTTGTACTCTATATGAACAAGCTTGTTTAGAAAATAAAGGAGATAACAACTCTAAAGGACTTGGACCATCATAAGGAGATCCAGATTCCCTATTTTCTTCATCATGCTGAGGCAGAATACATTGATATGATTCTCCAAGAGGTGATTTAACATATAATTTATTCTGTTCATTTTCCTAAAGCAAAAATATCATATTTTTGAGTTGATAAAATAATTAATTGTTACTTTATTACTTTTAGTTTGCTAGGCATTTACCGTAACTAAATCAGCTGCATCTTTACCAGGCCAATTTATTTTATATAATATTGTATCATCGAATCCCTTAAAATCTTGTGATTGACAAAATGCAACCAATAACAAGACAAAAATATAAAGTATACTTCTAAAAACCACCATAATAAAAATATTACCAATTTAATCGAATAAATTTTATAAATTCTTTATTTTTAATTTAATATTATGTCCATGATTTTATGTTTTTCTTTTTCTTAAGCACAAAATTAAAAACAATAGTATTCAAAATTATCATAATGACTAATTTGGCAATCATCAATTGGTTTAAATATTTATTTGATAAAAAGATATTCATCAGCTGGTCACCTGAGCTGAACGTGTTTCAAAAATATTGGCTTATCAAAATGTTATGAGAACATAATATGATTATAATTATTAGTAATTGCCAATTACTAATTGGTATTATCGAATAGTTCTAACTATAGAGTATATTGAATAGTTTTCAAAAATCTATAAAAATAATCATACAATTGTTTTTATCCACGACTGTCTATCGAACTACCGGATAAAATGTTTGATAGATTTCAATCAAATAAAAATGTCCATATATCTTATTTGATAGATTGAAATTTATGCAAATTTTTATTCAATTATATTTATTGTTTAATTTAGTTAATTTAACCAGTAAAATATGCTGAATGGTTAGTCAACATATCATTCATAGTAACAGTTCGACAGTCGGTAGTTCGATGTCGATTTTTTGATAACTAATTACTACTGAAAAACAATCGTTTCTGTCTATAGTTTAAGACTATCGAATAGTTTGAATATTAAAAGTAAAGAGACTATTAATTTCAGAATGATAAATTATTTTTTCATATAAATTATAGGCGCAGGGTGAGACGTGTAAAAAAGTCATGAGAGACAAAAAAATAAAAATAAACACGTTATATTAAATATAATGCCTTTTTAGCTTTGCATCGTTGCTAATAAATCCACGTAAGTCTTTATTTTTATTAAATGACCTTGATCGTATTATTCCAAGAGGCCCAAGGATATTATCCCCTTTCGGTAAGCCATATTTTCACATAAAAAAATTTACAGAACGTAAATTTCCCGGAAAAAATATCTCCGGTGCGTATATTACTGGAACTGAGTAATTATGGTAATGTTAAAAGCCGAACTGTAGAATTCTGGATCGTAAAATCTCAGACCGTAAAATACGGCAAATGTTGTTGTAAAGGTTCTCATCTAGCTCTTTAGTTCCATATAGTTTTATTTAATGAACACCTACTGATTCGGTGGTTCGGAATTAATTATTAGCAAGTTAAAATTATTTTCAATTAGAATATTGACTACTATGTTTTAAAATTAATATTGTATAGTTCTACAAATTGAAATTAGTTGTTCCATATCTTCTGTTAATTTTCGATTTTGATCATTTTTAAGATATCACATCAATATTATATAATTAAAGTCCCTGAATTCAACAATGATTTCAATGAATACTTTTTTGTATTAATATATTTATAAAAATTATAATGCATTTTAAAAAAACGTGAAGCATACCTACCAAAAAGGTACAATAACCTACCTTATATTTCAAAACCTGAAATATTTTAAACATCAGTGTTTAGTAATTTTTAATAATAGTTTTTAATAAAATTATTATAAAATCAAGGTTGCTTGTTGTATAACACTAATAATTAACATAATTGGCAAACATATTTTTAAAGAAAAAAATCAATTATAAATAATGAAAACATAAATTCCGGTATATGAAACGAAACTTGATATATTGAAATAAAAGTCTGTTGATTTCGTAGGGACGGCATTTAAATGGCAATCATCCAATTGAGTAACGTTACAGTTACAATATAATTCTTATGAATATTACAATTCATATTATATATATATATATATATATATATATACAAAAAATAATAATAATTTGAAACTTTTGACTTTATTTAATTAAAATTTATCATTAACCATTTAAGTTAACATAAAAATTAGACACAAATTGAATTTTCAATACATAGTTCAAATGCATAATCATTCAAAAATATGAAAAATAGTAGTCATAACAAATACCCGTTCGTTTTTACTTTTTGTAGGGTTAATTTTTTTCGAATCGATATTCCTAATTCTTTGGGTATTTTGGTAAAGAACCTCTTTCAACTGGTTTTATGCATAATTTCATTCGTTGATATAAAATGTATTATTCCCTCAAAAGTCTATTCAACAAATAATAAAGACAAATTAGTCACGGACAGCTTCATTTGTTGAGCAAGACTTAAGTTCGGTAATTAGAGTCGCCACCCCTCTCTTCGACGACGGACTAACCAACCGAGTATCAATAATTAAGAAACCGTCTTCATTTGGAAGAGACTTTTATGACCTTTAAATAAGCTTAAAAAAACAATAAAAAAAATTATTAAAAATATTATCACTTTTATTATAATATACTGGGATTAAACTGTCGTCAGTATACAGCACAAAAAAATTTATGAATCACCTGTATAATAAATTCGATAGATTTTGTCAAAAGATAATTTAATCACAAACATGCAGTTGGGAATCTTTTTGATAAGTCTTATTGTGATATGTCTAGTAATTGGTTGTTGACTATCATGTAACAAAAAATTATAAATTAATTTTACCACGCATGTTAGTTTTCTGCTCTATTAAAATATCGATTAGCAACAATCATTCTTAAAATTTATTTATTTATTTTTGCCTTTCTGAATAATTGTTAAAATTTAAGTTTGCCGAAAAGAGCCATTTAGGCATTTCCAAACGGATAATATTATTACTGAATAAATTATAACTCAATGATAAAAATCGTAAATTTTGAATTTTAAAAGTGGCGTAACTAAAGAGAGGTGGTGAACCCTATTTAAAATTTTATGATTTTAAAAATATACTATTAACTTAAAAAGATAATTTATTTTTCATTTTTATTGGACTAACTTTATTTAAAAATAATATTTATTTTGTTAGCTTATATGTTCTGAACTTCAGAATTGGCATACTAAACTGATAATGAATGCTAGTAATTACTAATATGTATACTTAACCCCTATTTGTAAAAAAAAATTATTTTACATATAAAATGTTCTATTATTCACGAAGAATTTTATATACTGTTTGATGAAACAATCACTCCGTTTATATTTTAATGATAGTGAATAGAATATAAAATATATTATATTATTATAACAGTTATTTATTGTAATATAGAATATATTGTAGTGATAATAAATCACAGTAATCACAGGAAACTATAATAAATAATAAATGCTGTGAGATCTTGAATGTTGGATAAACAACGATTCGATTAGTCATATTTTTGGAATCAATGATATTTTTCCATAAAAATACAGTCAAGATTCTACAATCTGACTATTCACACTCTGCAATTTAACGTTCTCTTAATTAAGGGTCTGCAGTTTTTCTTTCTATTGTTATATGGTCCGGTATTATACTTTCCGTCGGTCCGGAAATATTTGGTCAGAAACATTATTTCCCATTATTATATAGTCCCCTGTCCTTAATACCAAGTCGGCCCGTTTTTCAATTAATTAGTATGAACACCATAGGTGTGTACAAACCCTTTTTTACGGTCGTGCCGAAGTTATTTAATAAAAGGAAAGGACTTAAGCTTTTAATCTTCCCATCCATATGTGAAATATTTTTTAAGATATAAAAATACATTTACTCCCTCCAACTACTTTCCCTCGATTTCGACTTAATTTTAAATAATTTTGCTAATTTCACAGTTAATGCCCAGTCATTATAGAACTATCCATAGATACACCTATGATGAACACTCAAATGGAGGTAACAAAAGTTACAGCACCCAAATTAGGAACTAAAAATATTAATCAATCCATGTAGTATATTTTACAACTAAATATAATTAAGTCTGCAACTATAAGCTCTAAAAATAGTAATTACTATACATAAATAAAACTTCTTAAAATTTAAAATCAGTTTTTTTTAATTAGTATTATTTTAAATAAAAAATATTAAGATGAAGTAGGATAAATGTATATATTAAAACAGAAGTGCCAACGTTTTTATTATTGATAAACAAAAAAAGTATATACTAAAGAAATAGAATATTTAATCTAAAGCTATACCTACTAAACATTCTTATAGTAATACATATGTGGACACAAGGAAGAGATGTGGATATAACAACAATGGCCCCTCCCAAAATAAGAATTATTATTTTTTATGAATCTCTTTTTTTTTTTTTTTAATAGTTCCCCATCAAAAAAATTTGTTCTGGAAGTATGCCTTGAGTAATAATGAATTTATGATTTTAACTCAATTTGTTTATATTTATCTTATTTCACTCTATACATATAAAACAAATAAGTATATACAAAATTATAAATAGTTACAATTTTTAAAAGCTATAATTACATAATTTTTGAATATATGTAGTTTATGTATAAAACTGCAATTCATTCTGAGTGTATTTTCCAAAACACCAAACACATTTTTCATTACCTAAAAAAGTTATATTATAAGTAAATAAAAAAATATAATTTGTATCTTAAAACAAAAAAAAGCTTCCTTTTATGTAATCCTATTTAATTTCTTTTTGCTAGAACACTGTTACTATACATACACTACATAAAATGAAATACAAACTTACTTAATTTTTTATTAGCCATTGTAGAACACATTGAACAGACTAGATATGGTACACCAAGAGGTCCTAATGTTACTGGGCACCTGAGTTCTTTATGATTTTGTTCACATATAAACATACGAAAATCTGTGAAAGATGTTAAAATTCGATGACAAGTACTACAAGAATGTGTATGTTTGATTTCTTTTAGCAAACTTATTAAGTTAGTTGCATCCTTTCTCACATTTACATAATCTTTTGGAATTTTTTTGAAATATTCTGTGAGCATTACACGGCTGTAATATTTTTCTGTATTAGTAGCAAAATTGTTATTAACAGCAAAGCGTTCAATTAAAAAACGGGTATGAACTAGAGTTTGTAACTCAGATAGAAGACTTTCTTCATTTTCTTTTTTTTCGTTTTTAAATGCTGTTTTCCAGTATATAAGTTTTAAATCATTCGTTGAACAAGTATCAAGGAACTTGCGATCTAAATATAATTGTTCTCCAAAAATATCATTCATTCTGTTAACCCTAATTAACAATATCAAGTTATAAATAAGAATTGATATTTTTAATACAATATATTCAAAAATTAAAAATGTTGATAATTATAAAAACTATTTTTTTAAATCTTACAAACCTTAAAGTTTCTATGCAATCAATCACACTACTGTATGAATCATTTTCAACAGATAAAATTTTTTGTTCAAGTTCAATTAAACTTTCAGGAATTACACAAAATAACAATTTATTTTTCTTAAGAATATCTTTTTTACTGTATCTAGCTATGTTATACCTACAGTAAGTAACAAAAAGAAAAATAATTACCATTACTGTAAAAATTGTTTTCAATTGAGATAAAAGACTAATTATTTAATAATTACTCAAAAGAGAGAACACAAGTGCATTTATTTTGAGAGAATACAGCTGATGTACAGGTAAAGTTTTGTACTTGATCATTAAAGTCATTTGTTATTGGTAGTAGTACATAAGAAAAATCAGTGTCTGATATTGTTAACTGTATACTAATAAATTTTCCAGCATCAGTCACCAAAATTATTAAATTTTTTTCATTTAAAACAGTAAAACCTATAATACAATTTATTTTGAAACAAAGAAAATTATTTTTCATTATAAAAACTAGTTATTTAAAAAATTTTAGTACAATGACAGATTTTTAACATTTTTCTTAGAGGGGGAGAGTCATGAATAATAAAATGTACTTGGAATAGTTGTCATATTGTGAATATAAGTCTTAACTATCTTATATACTATACAATGTAAAAAAAATTAGTATTTGGGGTTCAGACCTTCTGGAATTTTCATCGTAAACTTGTCACTAATTTAGTATGTAAAAACAGTGATTTTTATACTTACAACTGTTATAAAATAATAATGCTACTACTTGATTATTTACAAATTACTATTTTAACTCTGAATATACAGATCATACATTTTTAAATAGTCAATATAATATCAAACAGTTGCATAATTTTTTTATTTGAATCCAAATAGAAATGTTTCTATCAAATCTTTCATACTTTTTTTTAATTTATTTTTAAGAACATGCCAAAGAGTAGTTAAAATATTTTATTGTGATAACTAGAAAAGGAAAAAGTATTTTGGAGAGGAAAGTAAAAACATTTTATGTTTAATCTCCACTTATAGTTCAACTAGGCTTAAATAATTTACATTAAAATAAATCTATATAAACTTTAAAAATAGCATTCAACAAAAGTAATAATGGAATAAACACTCTAATTCTTGCGGCTAGACAAAATAGATTAAGTTTAAAACATTTAAACATTATAGTAACATTTGACTTTTTTATGTTAATTAGAATTTGAGTTAATAAAGTATTAAATATAACAGATATTAAAAAATAAATTGATATTATTTAAATTTTTAGTTTAAAGAGTGTAATTGCTGTATTGTATATTATATTAAATATAAAAATTTGAAAGAGGGTATGATGTAGCTCAGTGTATTATTCAATCCCACCGTCGATGGTAGAGCTTACCTCAAATAGCTGAAATAGAGGCTAATAAATGGAGATAATGATTAAATATAAAAATGTAATAACATTTTAATTAAAAAATTAAGCAATAATAAAATAGTATTACCTGGTATAACTAATGTTTTTTTAATAGTTTCTTTTTTAATTTTTATTATTTCTTTTTTTGTCAATGAATACAAAACAAATATAATAAATGCCATTTTTGTTATAACTATTAAACAAAGGTTATTTGGGTAACATTCAATCCAAATATTTTTAACATTACCATGATCTTCATTTGACCATAATATAAAAGTATTTTCAACATTAGGATAATCAACAAATTCATGAACATAAATTTGGCCATTATTTAAAAATACCATCAACCAAGCTGGAAAAAATAAAAAAGTAATGATTTTAAATATTTGTATTATTATCTGATCAAATTATTTAAAAAATCAGTAATCAAATTAGTTTTTTTTTTTTTTTTTAACTTTATTCAACAATTAAAGGAATAACATTTATATGTTTACGGAAATGGTAATGAAGTATTTTTTTACATTAATAATAATATTATGTTTATAGATATCACATATTTTTCATTATTTAATTATATTTTGATAAAAATTTTGTTTAAATTGTAATAATTATAATATTTTTCATCCTTGAAAAAAAATGATGTTATCACATATTATCATGGCTTGTTGGCCATGATCAAATATGAATCAAATATTAATAAAGCCATGAATCAAATATTTAAAGGCAAAAGAGACATACAGGAGTTTGGAAATTATAGAGGCATAAAGCTTATGAAGTCATAGTATAAATATTTAGAAAAAGGTAATAGATAACAGAATAAGAGGAAAAACATTTGTATGAGACAACTAAAAGAAAAATATAGGAAAAAAAGAAAAAGCTGTGTATGGTATTTATAGATTTGGAGAAAGTGTATGATAGAATACAAAGAGATGTTTTAAAGTGGACATAAATGAGAAAAGAAAAAGTGTAGGTGGAGTAATGGAAGATTTTAAGGTAAGATTAGGAATGAACCAAAGTTCCACTTAAAGCTTTTATTTATTTTCTATAGTGATGGATGAAATTACTAGAGAAATACAAGAAATGCCGTGGTGCATATTGTTTACTGACGATATAGTATTAATAGGAGAAAATAGGGAGGAAATTAAAAGCTAAAAGTGTGGAAATCAGCTCTTGAAGAAATGGGTTCAAGAATTAGTAGGAGTAAGACATATATATATAGTACAAGTTTAACAAAGGAGAATACAAGGTAGATGAAATAAGAAGATCAGTGACAATGAGTGAGGACGTGATGGAAGAGGTAGAAAGTTAGTAAGTATTTAGGATCAGTTGTGCAAAAGAATGGTGATATTGACGAGGATGTCAAACAAAGGATTAAGTGTGGGTGGATAAAGTAGAGAGAAGCATCTGGTGTGTTATGCAATAAGAGATTTACAATGAGGCTGAAATGTAAGTTCTATAAGACTGCAGTAAGATCAGCTATGATGTATGGTTCATAGTGTTGTGCGTTGACAAAAGAATAGAGAATAGAATGAGTATAGCAGAAATATAAATTCTTAGATGAATTAGTGGAGTGACTAGAGAAGATAGGCTAAGGAACGAACATATAAAGTGAGTATAGGTGTAGCATCAATTGTGAATAAGATGAGAGGAAATAGACTTAGATGTTATGAGGAGAGAGGAATTGAAATCTGTAAAAACAGTTATGGAAATGAATATCAAAAAAAGAAGAGCTATAGGAAGACTAAAAATGAGAAGGAGGGATGTTATTGAATGTAATATGATGACAGCTGATGTGAGAGATGGTGTTAAGTGGAAGTTTAGGATAAGAGTAGCCGACCCCAGGTAGTTGGGGTAATGTCTAGAAGAAAAAAAGATACCATGACTTCTTTTCATAAGAACAAATTATTTAATAAATTTTATGGATTAATATTAAGGACACTATACTAAATTAATTCGAAAAAGAGGGGCTCCTCGAAAATAAAATTTGGAAATATTCAATTTTATTGACAGATGAACTTTTTATTTTTCCTAAAGTTTAGTTTTAGTATTTAAAGGACCCAATATTATTGGGTCACAAATTGATACATTAGGCTTACAATACAGTTGTGTATAACAATGATAATAAATTTAAAAAATAAACATCCTTATAAATTGTTATTTTACCTACACAGTGAATTTGAAACTTGAAACCATTCAACATATTTAACAGTTGTACATGAATAACAATATTTAAACTCTTTAAGAAATGTTGAATGTTCATTAATACTTGACCAGAATGTAAGTGAATTATTTAAATGACAACATATCGTCCCATAGTGTAAGTCTCCATTATCAATTTTAAGTAGATGAGTACAAACAAAATCTACAAATAAAAATGATAAAATTTAATTCACATGTATTTTAATTAAAAAGTAACTATAATTATTAATTATTACTTTTTAAATTATGAAAAACTTTTTCTATATCAAGTTTAGTGTTAAGCAACTATTTAAATACTCTACAATATTATATCAAAATAAGAAATGAGAATTTTTTACTTTTAATCAATATTTCTTTTTCTCGATCACGACTATAAATCAATATAGTATTTTCATTTCTAGGATTCATGTTTTCTAGATTTAATTTGTTATCTAAATCTTTTATTTTTAATAAAAACCATTTTTGTGGAATGTCACTTAATTTTTCTAACCATTTGCCATTACACTTTTCCAAAAAAACAATATTGCTATTATTAGTCATATAAATAATACTCCATCTAAAATAAGAAAAAACTTTAATTAATCAAAAAGACCTAAAAATTTGTTTTTTTTTTTTATTAAATAATTATGGGGATAATAATAAAATTAAACTACATAATGTCAATAATATTTGTTGATAAAAAAATATAAAAGACAAAATATAGTATAATTAGAAATTTATATTTTTTCGTTAATATCTATTATAAATTAAAGTATATCGTTAAACTATAATTTCAATGAATAATTTATGAACTAGAATTTTCAAAAATAGTAAAACAATAATAAAAATATCTCTGCAATTGTTTTTTTTATAGGAAAATCTAAAACCTTAAGTCTTATAATAATTTAATAACTCGTATACAATCTAAAAATTAAAAATACCGTGTAAGACAAAAAAATATGACAAATCCAATAACTTTTGATTCAATTATCATTTTATGTTTTTTTTTTTTAATATTTATTACTTTCTTACACTAGATTCTAAATTATTTTTTTTATTATTTATCACAAATAAAAATTTATTTATTTTTTCAAGATAGCTATTTTTTTTTACAATTATTACATTCATTAAGTTACAAGCTTTTAATACATACAAAAGGTATATAACACGGTTGGGAATTAAGACAAAAAATTTAAAATGATAACCATCTATTAAAATTGGGCATCAATTTATTATTTATTAAACTGTAAAAAATATTAATAAAAATATTTATTGTTTTATTTTACTTATGATAATTTTTAAAAGCCATAATGTTTTTTTCACTACAAGAAACTGGTCTTTGGAAACGAACAAAGTTATAATTTTTATCTTCAAATGGCTTAGCTTTTGAGTATGCTAACATGGTACGTAATACTTTATAATCAGCTGTTGGTCTAAAAATATCAGACTGAATTTCCTGTAAAAGTAATATTGTAATCATAAAATATTTAATTTGACATGGTGAATCCAATTCTTTTTAATACAAAAATATCGTAGTAATCAATAAATAATAATTATTGTTAATAGATTAAATTAATTAATTAATTTTTACAAGCAATTAATTTCATAAAACAATTCAAATTTTGCACAATAAAAAATAATTCACTATTAAATAATGATTTTTATAAAACTAACTCTTGAAATATTTGTCATTAACATGACATGGTATACATTGTATATATTTATGGTATACAAATGTTAACTACTTAAAATTTCTTAATTAACAACTTATATTAATTTTTCTTCTTTAATTTTATATTTTTTCATAATTTCTAAAAATATAAAACTTGTGCAATAGAATTTTTAGTCTTTAAAAAACATATTATCCTAATGTCAACATAAAAATATCATCACTACCAATTTATAATACCATAGATAAAAATATAAGATGTTGAGATTTCATGTTTACACAAAAAAAATTAAATTTAAAATATGTAAACAAATATCTTTTCAAATTATTACTGAAGAAAATATTTTAATTATGTATATATAATTAAATTACAAGCTTATATAAGTAATTTTATAACTAACTGTAATCAAAAATCCATCATTAGTAGAAAACACAAATGAATTATCAACAAGAACTGCTGAATTAAATTTAGTTGTATATTCAAAATACTGCACAATTTTAACACTCATTATTGGAATTATTTCCTATTAAATAAATAAACTTTATTTCACAATTAATAAATAAGATTAAGAAAATAAAAATATGAGAAAACGTAACTATCAAATATTTTACTTGATTTAGTTTCTCATTTTTATTTAAGAAAATGTTATATGTGTAACTGAATAAGAGATTTCAATTTTGTAAAATAATTCGGTACGATTCGTTATCACTTTTATTTAAATACACCATAGATCTTATAAACTCAATTTACTATCACCACAGTCTTCACTGATAAAGCATCAATGTCCTATCCATGTTTATAAGATCTATGAAATACACAGAGAAGCATTGGACAGATGCCGCTTTTCTAGTTTATTGTAATCATAAGTTAATACATATTCATAGATTATTCGGGTTACGAGGATTGCCACGAACTGATAATATTCTGACATTCATATACTCCGAAATTGTAAAAAAAAATCCTCCGAATAAATTTAATCCGTCGACAATGACTGCAACAATTTGGAGTTTACTACAACGATAATTACTACAAATAGAACATTTAATGGATTGTTCCGAATATCTATAATTCGCTAAATTGATTAATAAAATTATCAAATTTCTTAGTAGATGATTCTAGCCATATAAAAAATTAACTCAAAATAGTCTTATAAAAAATAGTTTATTGTCTGTTAACAAATAATTATTACAACAAAGGATACCCTCAAAGTGTATCCGACTTTCGAAACAATAGGTATTTTAAGTCAAGGAAAATAACTTGAAACTAAAACAATCCCAGTTATATAATTGGTGTAAGTCCTTAAAAAGTTAATTTTTGGAAGGGAGAGAAGAACGAACTTTAATTCTTCTGTTATAGTAATTAGATTTAAACTTAATTAACTTGAGTTAAAAATATACAGTCGATCCAGTAAAAAATGATTGGATATTTTTTTCATTTGTATAAAGATTACATGAATTTTAACAGTTGTATGTAGAGTTTAATATTTTAATTAATAATCATAATTGGTAATCAAACAAGTATTAATTTTTTCTCCTAAAATAGAAATCAAGTATTATAATGTAATATTGAAACAGTACAACTTTCTTTATAAAATATACATATGTATAAAAAAAAAATCTGACATTACATTTTTACAAAACATTAATTATTATATATAATAAATTAAAACATTTATCCTTTTGCATAAATATATTTTATAACTAAAACTTTTTAACGAACAAATCCGTGACAATATCAATTTTTATTTTATAAATTACAAGTGTGTTTATATTTATTTGAAAAACGATCTGAGTATTTAAATAGGGCGTAATAGTGACCTAATGTAAGGAAATTACTATATTAATTACACGTAATAAATTGTAAATTGCTGCTGATACATGGAAAATGTGTATGATTCCTGTCCAGTTCATAGGTATAGACGCTGTTCATACAATAAATAAAATGAAAAAATATAACATGCGTGATTTTATTTTGAAAATTAATTTTTTTTTAATAATATGTGTACAACAACAGTATTTTTAAAAATGTTCATTTCGAAATTATAGAGTAATACATTTGTATTTGCAGGATACAAGTTAAGCTAACTACATGAAAATAATGGCAAAATAATAATCTTCTCGCAACGATGATTTAATGGGGGCCCGCATTAAATTAAAGTAGAACCTTGGTGCATTCCTACTCTTACCCTAAAATCTTCTATTACTCCTCCCATACCTTTTACCCTGATACAAATGATATCATACATATCCTTTATTATATCAATGTACCTTTTTGAGATTCCTTTTATCATAATACCTACTTTGGACATTATGATATCTTACAATATAAATAGTAAATATTTAGACAAAAGTATGTGTATAAATAAAAAAAATGTGTTGATTATCCATGTCTAAGTTTTTACAACGTTTTATTTTTAACACGCTTATATTAGTTTCACCTGTATGTATGTATGTATGTATGCATGTATGTATGTATGTATGTATGTTTGTAACTCTCCAAACGCCACGCGTTATCGCATATTCCGTCGTCTAGACTAGACTGTCATAACGTATTCACCCCTCCCCACGCCTCGCTCTCAACACGACGGCACACTATTCCTATAAAAATTTATTTTTAGTTATCGTACCCGTACACGCGTGCTTGTCATCAATATTATATATATATAAACAAATTTTTATTTTGACTGACCAATACCGCCCGCGTCTAATGCGCCTTACGTATATATATTTATATATTCCTACCACCGTTTATACCTCAGGTATAACGTTAGTCCGACCCGCCCGCCCACAAAATACGGTTATACCTAGTGCATGATACGTTTACGTACTTAAGTCGCTTTACTTGTATATATATATACAGAGTGTTCAGTAAGTCAGGAAACGGGTTTCTATTGTTCTCATTGTTTATAACCGTTTCCTGACTTACTGAACACTCTGTATATTCTAATTACTATTAAAATTTATATATTAACACGATTTATTCTAATTAAGAGACATAAAGTATTCATTCCGATTACGAGGGATGATTCCCGTATCGTCATTTTTCGTCACTACCTCCATGTTCCGGGAGTGGGTAATTTACGCGCCTGCTGCTTTCCTTGGATGTGGTAGCCGTTTCTCAGACTCCCTCTCCGGAATCGAACCCTCATTTCTCGTTACCCGTTACAACCATAACTACTATCATAACTTGAAACTAAAAAGTAAAAAATAAATATAGTTTAAAAAAACTAAAAAAACACGCTTTTAAAGCACATCGAACTAAAAAGTTAAAAATAATTTTTAAAATAAGCTTAAAACAATAATGAACGAAAAATACTAGTATTATTGTAATAAAAGCGTCGGGCGCTCAATATACGAAAAATATGGCACAAAGCACCCACGCTTTTATTACAATAATACTAGTATTTTTCGTTCATTATTGTTTTAAGCTTATTTTAAAAATTATTTTTAACTTTTTAGTTCAATGTGCTTTAAAAGCGTGTTTTTTTAGTTTTTTTAAACTATATTTATTTTATATCGGAGTAAAATTCGTCGTGGTTATGGTAATCTATGGTATTAGATAATCGGAGTAACATATGTTCGGAACAACTATAATTTTGTTGAATTTGCGAAGTATGTAAATGTGGAGCATTATCAGTTCGTGTCAAATGTGTTTTTCCAATTATATTTTACACACTACAAATAATTTATAAAAATGCAGCTGTTATCATATATTTTTTAGACTGTCAAAATAAATAAAAAAATCAGCTGATGAATATGTCACTAGCGCTCAAATGTATGGTGAAATTAAGTCTAGCGGACAAAAAAAAGGAATTTATTACCTTGTGTAAAGTTGACGTCATCTGACTGGGCAACGATCTCTTTGGTAAAAACATAGAATTATCAATCAAATGTCGATTTCACCTCTTTGTTGCGCAATGGGTATTGTCCTATGTGACGGTAGCGCTCCGTATATTAATAATAATTATTAAATTTTTATCAAACCTACTTTATAAAACACTGCAGAGTGCTGTACTTAAATTGTTAAAACCCTATGAACAATGTTCTTTGTGCCAAGTGTCAACATATAACTTTTTGTAAGCAATTAATTATATAAATTATATTATAGTTTTTTTATGCTCAAGTCTAATAGTCAGTTATTTAGGTAGAAATTATGTACCTCTATAGTTTTTATTAAATTGTTAAACTATAGTATTTTAATATATACTCCTTTGAAAAATTGCATGAAACTAATTGATAAAACTTTTTTTTATAAATTGTAGTCGTTCCAATTTTTGTTTAAGGATGTACACTTAAAAAAAAAATCTTTTTTCTATTTATAATTGTGTTAAGAACATAAATAATTTTGCTAATGAATATTTATTTAATGTGATACATAATGTTAACAGTAAACTTAATTTGTCTCCAGTGAAAACAAAACTACTAACAAGTTAGAATGCAAGAAAAATTGTCTATTAAATCAGAACTGACTAATAGCCAATTAGTAGCACAACACCCAGTAAGAAATGTTTCATATTTTTTTTAACTTTCGCTAAACTTTATTTATTTAAATTATGTTTTCATTGTTGGGCTACATTTTAGGTATATTTTATATAATTTTTTTAACTATTAAAATAATTGAAAAATTAAAATTATAACTAATCTTCTCTTTAAAAAAGGTAACAATGCAGCCCTTAAAGGGCTGCAAGTATAAAAAAAAAAGTAACTCAACCAACAAACCTTGAACATTTTTAATTTTAAGGTCATGTTAATTAATTAAATATTATGAATTTTATATTTGATTATTTGTCATGTATTTAGAAAATGAAGAATGATGAAGGATTTTCAAGAAATACTAGTTTTTCTTCTATGAATTTTGATATTTGCAGGTAAATATTAACTACTAATAAAAAACTTTCTTTTGATATCAATAAAATATTGAATTAGAAACTTATAGAATTTATTATACTCATTTGATGAATCAGTCAGTACAAGTGTCCTAAAAATTGTATATTGTTAAATTATCAAATTAGAAAATAAATATTATAAATATCATAAAATAATACATGGCATAATGTGAACAAATTTGTGAATTTAAATTATTATAACAATTTTTATATCATTATTTTTAATTTAAAAATGTTTAGTTAATATAACATTTTTTATAATATTACTTAAGAATTATTTGGAATTGTTTGTAGAATATGCCATTGTGAAGGTGATATTGATATGCCTTTAATAGCTCCATGTTATTGTGCTGGCTCATTAAGATATGTTCATCAAGTTTGCCTACAGCAGTGGATTAAATCTTCTAATATTCGATGCTGTGAACTATGTAAATTTCAATTTATCATGCAAACTAAAACTAAACCATTTAGTCAGGTATTTCTTGTTAATTCAATAATTTTTTAATTTGGTGACATTAAAAAATATGATTTACAGTGGGAACATTTAGAAATGTCTGGTATGGAACGTAAAAAACTTGTCTGTGCAATGTTATTTCATATTATTGCAATGACCTGTGTATGTTGGTCATTATATGTACTTATGGACCGTACTTTAGAGGAAGTTGAACGCGGTCTATTAGAATGGCCTTTTTGGACAAAGCTTATTGTTGTTGGTATTGGTTTTACCGGTGGAGTAGTTTTCATGTATATTCAATGTAAATCATATTTTATGTTATGTCAAAGATGGAAAGCTTACAATAGGTAATTAATTAAAATAATAATAGCTTTTTTAAGAAAAATAAAAGATATATTAAATTTATTTTAGAGTAATTTATGTTCAAAATGCTCCTGAAAAACCACAAAAGAATCAAAATGTACTGATTGACATAGCTGAAAGTAGCTCAATGGAGACCAATGCTGCTATGGCAGTTGCACCATTTAAAACTCCACTTGAACAAAATGATGAAACAAGTATTGATATTAAGAATGTACGTAACGTTCATATATTTTTTAACAATGAAGACAATCCAATAAGATTTCAAGAAGTTGACAATCGCGAGTCAGATGATGTTGATAAAGTTATTCCAAATGATTCTGGTACATCATGGCATATCCAAATAGGAAAAAATCTAGGTGAAAATTCTGAAGTTGAATCTAGTCAGTCTACAGTTTGTCAAAATAGTCAATCAGATCCATCATTTTTAAAATTACAAATAAAAACTGCTGAAATAGTGATCAAATTTGGACAAAATGATCCTGTGTTAAATGAAAATGAGTTAGATTCAAAAAATTTAAACATTAATATAGAAGATTCAAAATTTAAAAATGAAAATAATCCTGATAGTACTACAAATCCAGTTCAAATTAGATTAGATTTTGCCAGAGATAAGATTTATGAAGAAATAGAAGAAGGTCATGGTTCACCCTCCCAGTCACCATTGCTATCAACGAGACGACTCTCTAATTACAGAGATGAAAAATAATTTTATTAATATTTTTCCCTATAAGCTAATCTGTGATTTTACAGAAAATAATACATCATTCATTTTATTTTCTTCTCTTTTGTTATTCTTATTATTTTTAATTGACAAGTTTATATTCTATGAGCGTATGTTAAAAATTCATAATTTTTTTATGTTAATATTTTATATACTTATGTGTAATGTGAGTTGTAAATTGCATTTTTATTTAAAAGCTCAATATTTTATTACAATTATAGTGTTGGTATGAATGTACTATAATTAATTTAAATTTATATAAACTTTGACCAACAAGACTGATATTAGTATATTTTATTTACAAAATATTACATTTTTTTTGTAATTGTATAAATATATTCATTGCTTAAAGTAAGTTTTTTGTATCTCCTAATCCAGTGACTTTAAGAATAGTTTTTATTATTATATACTTTAAAAGTAGTTATTTGATTAGTTTAAATCAAAATATATGACTATTAAAAAATACTGTATTACCTCTATATATTATTTTATTTCAGGGAAATATTAATGTAAAATAATCAAATATGTTAAAATTAACCTTCAAAAGATTATCAATATCCTGTTATTAATTTGTAAGTTTGTTACATTGTTTTTTATTAATTTTTATAATTTAAAGTTTAATAACAATAATTTTCTTAAGTAATTGTAATTGTTTTTTTTTAAATCATTACACTGATTTATTTCATTAGTAATTTAATGAGGTTTTACATAATTATTGTTAGTGTGTATAGCTTATGTGCCATGTAATATAATTGTATAAATAACTCAAATTTCATCGTTTTTTATGCTAATTTATTAACAAAAGCTTTTTATTCTAACTCTTCTGGTTGATTACATAACTCATTTAGTTTTTATTTTACTGCCATTAGTCACATTCAAAATGATTAGATTAGTCACAATGAATGCTATATTATATATAATATTTATACTTCAGACAATAAACCCTTAAATAATACCTAAAATTACAAATTTAATAAAAACAGCAACAGAATAGATTTATGTATTTTAGCTTATAATATAGCTTCACATAGCTTCTGCTATATTAAGCAAAAAAGGTATTAATTTTACTATGATGTGTTTTTTTTTATCTGTTAACACTTTTCTATAAAAGTTTCTAATAAAATTTAAAAATCGATAATTTTCGACATTGTTAAAATTTTTTTTCTGAAGATTGTCATTTGATAAATAAAAAAAATTCATCCATTTTAAATTAAGTATTTTCTTATGGTTTGTTATATATTTTTAAAAAATGTTCCGGAAATACTGACACTTTATATATATAACATGTTGACCTCTGGACTTGTCATTGTGGTGATAACTAGTAATGGGAAAAAATAACAATATCGGTGATTTATAACAGTTACTGCTTGAGTAGCAATAACAATTTGTCACTGGGTAGAAATGGTAGCAGTAATTGTTATTTTGTGTTTTACACATAGTGGATTCATTTGATCGTAAAATTTCCAATTTTCCACTGACATGTGCTTATTATAACGGCAGGTCATTTCCAAAATGAAACCAATTCTCACAGTTACTCACATCAAACGTTATATATATATATAACAAAACATAATGGCCTGGTTGGGTGGGGTTAACTTTAACACCGCTGGACAATATTGCAACCGTCACAAATCGCATGAACTGTAATTTCTGTACTTTTATGTATAATTTTATAATTTCCATGTGTATGTATCTTCAGTATTCACATGGTATAATTTAGTTTTATTTTAGCTTCGATGCGAAGCTGAGAAGGTATTAATTTTACCATGATGTGTTTATTTTTTTTTTTTTTGTGTCTGTCACTACTTTTTCTCAGCTCTCACTGGACCGATTTCTTTTAACAATACGTCAAAAGATCACAAATTGTATCTAGTTGAAGACATTACCCTTAAAAATTTAAAAATTTTCCCTCGTTCCCCGCAAATGGGGGAAATATCCAAAAAAATTACAAATTTAAAAATCGACAAATTTTGTCATTTTTTTCACTTTTTTTTCTTAAAACTTCCATAACTTTTTCAAAAATCAACAAATCAACATAATTTTTTTTTAAACTAAAACCTTATATAATTTTCTTTCATTTGATATACTTTTATTTTTAATCAGACTATTTCCCTATATATGGGGGGGCTTCAAATATAAAAAATGCATATAGAAAGTAGAACTTTTTCAACTTAATTTTTGAAAATGTTCCGGAAATACTGCGTCCTTTAAACATATATCAAATTAAAGCTTTTTTTATGTACTATAAAATGAAAAAAAAAAATTTGTCCCGACACCTTATCTTCTATGTGCAAATGGCTGTCGAAATTATAAAAAAAATGTAATGTTTACGATAAAAATCACCTTCTATCGGAATGTTTTTTGTACTTAAAACTGCCATAACTTTTTCAAATATTAACTAATCAAAATAATATTTATTTATATTAAAACCTTAGGTAATTTCCTTTCATTTGATATCATTTTTTTTTGAAAATCTAACACTTATTCTGCTCACAGGGGGGATTTAAAATAGCAACTTTTTTACAAAAACTAACTTTTTCAACTTAATTTTTGAAAATGTTCCGGAAATACTGCGTCCTTTAAACATATATCAAATTAAAGCTTATTTTATGTACTATAAAATGAAAAAAAAAAATTTGTCCCGACACTTTATCTTCTGCATGTAAACAGTTGCCGTAGTTAAAAAAACACTATTTTTGTGTTAAAATTTTCGATTTTCAATTTTTAATTTTCAACTTAAAAATGCTATAACTTTTCGAAAAATGCATGTATCAGCACAATTTTTTTTTTTCTAAATACATTATAAGTACATCTTCCATTTGACATACTTTTTATTAAAATTAGACAATTTCCCCTTATATAGGGGGGGTTCAAACTTTGAAACATTGTATAAAAAATAGAACTTTTTCAACTAAACTTTTGAAAATGTTCCGGAAATACTGCGTCCTTTAAACATATATCAAATTAAAGTTTTTTTTATGTACTATAAAATGAAAAAAAAAAATTTGTCCCGACACCTTATCTTCTATGTGCAAATGGCTGTCGAAATTATAAAAAAAATGTAATGTTTACGATAAAAATCACCTTCTATCGGAATGTTTTTTGTACTTAAAACTGCCATAACTTTTTCAAATATTAACTAATCAAAATAATATTTCTTTATATTGAAACCTTAGGTAATTTTCTTTCATTTGATATCATTTTTTTTTGAAAATCTAACACTTATTCTGCTCACAGGGGGGATTTCAAATAGCAACTTTTGTACAAAAACTAACTTTTTCAACTTAATTTTTGAAAATGTTCCGGATATACTGCGTCCTTTAAACATAAATCAAATTAAAGCTTATTTTATGTACTACTAAATAAAAAAAAAAATTTGTCCCGACGACCTATCTTCTATGCGCAAAAGGCTACCGTATTCAAAAATATGCTATTTTTTTATTAAAATTCTGGGTTTTGTATTTTATTTTATTTTAAAATATCTTGTTAGGGGAATAAACTGACTTTCATGAATATTATATAATATCATTGACATAGAATAAAGTTCATAAGACATATGAAATTATAATTATTAAAATTTTTTTACTTTTTTAAAGTCGAAAAAGTTGTAGTGTTTTGGTGTTTATATTTATTACAAAATACTACAATTAAAATTTATAATAATTAATACTTTTTAATAATGAAAAATGATTTTATACATACATAAAAAAAGGAGTACAAAATAAAAAGTGTCACTGGATTGACGAACAGCGCGAGAATAAAAAAAATACACGGAGTGTTATCGTACTGCAGTACATCTAAGATAAAACATATAAACATATATAAACGCATTCATTGTGACATGTTATTTAACATCTTTGTTAATCCCTACATTACCCCCTTTCCAGTGAAAACGATAATTTTACGTTAAACATACATAGTTACAAATATCAAATATAAAAATACAAATACAAATATAAAAGTGATACAATTCACAATTTACAAAAACCTTACGGGGAGGCGGATGGTTCTTCCTGACTTGGTTTGTTTTGTTTGTATTATTGTTGGTCTTGTAGTTGTATTTCTCTGGTTGTGCTGGTTCGTTGTTATTGATAGATTTGTGTTATTATCTTCATTTTCGTTGAAACATGGCTTCAGTCTGTCTATTGATATGATACATTCTTTTTGCCTAATTAATAATTTAAAGGTTTTTTCGTATCGTTGAACAATTTTGTACGGCCCTTCATATGGTTGTTCTAGCGGTTTCTTGACCCGGTCGACCCGAACGAAAACGTGTGAACAGGATGCTAGATCTTTATATATAAAAACTTTTTTACTTCCGTGGTTTGAAGTTGACACTGGGCGTATGGTTTCCATTGTTTTCTTTAGTGTTTCAGCAAAGGAACAAGGGTCTGTCGCCACTGATGACTGCATAAAAAACTCATTAGGTAATCTAATCGTACTTCCAAATAC